>NC_057795.1:32831604-33156215 GCF_018294505.1 Triticum aestivum | reverse complement strand
TAGAGATGTCAAAAACCGATGTTTCAGCTTGACCATAGCCGAAAAGGTTTTAGCCAATCTTGCCTTTTCGGGTTTATTCGCTCATATTAAGGATAAACTAGAAGGGCAAGAATTTTTAGATGTTAACAAAGTTTTGCAGAAGGCTTTGACGCAAGAAAACCGGGCTATGGAAATTAAACAATATAGTCGGTTTAAAGATAACAGAAATAAAGAGAAAGATAATCATGTGGTTAATGCCTTAGACTATGATAGTGATTCGACTAGTGAGGATGATGTTAATATATGTGTAGCCGAATGGGTTCAAGCGCCAAAGTCAAAACCTTTTGCATGTTCTGCTTTGAAACCTACACCTACTAGAAGAGACGAAATTAAATATACTTTTGATGTAAGCAAGTGTGATAGAATTTTTGATATGTTACTTCAAAATAAATTAATTAGAGTGAGGGAGGTGAGGGAGTCCTGTATAAGGAGGCATCCGGACAGCCGGACTATATACTTTGGCCGGACTGTTGGACTATGAAGACACAAGACAGAAAAGTTTGTCCCGTGTCCGGATGGGACTCTCCTTGGCATGGAAGGCAAGCTTGGCGATTCGGATGTAGATCTACTCCTCTGTAAACCGACTCTGTGTAACCCTAGCCCCCTCCGGGGTCTATATAAACCGGAGGGTTTAGTCCATAGGACACAACAACAATCATACCATAGGCTAGCTTCTAGGGTTTAGCCTCTCTGATCTCGTGGTAGATCAACTCTTGTAATACTCATATCATTAAGATCAATCAAGTAGGAAGTAGGGTTTTACCTCCATCGAGAGGGCCCGAACCTGGGTAAACATCGTGTCCCTAGCCTCCTGTTACCATTAGTCTTAGACGCATAGTTTGGAACCCCCTACCCGAGATCCGCCGGTTTTGACACCGACATTGGTGCTTTCATTTAGAGTTCCTCTCTGTCGTCACTGCAAGGCTAGATGGCTTCTCCAACCTTCAACCACCCTGCCCCGGGTGAGACTTTTCTCCCTGAATAGATCTTCATGTTCGGTGGCTTCGCACTGCGGGCCAACTCACTTGGCCATCTGGAGCAGATCGATAGCTATGCCGCCGGCCATCAGGCTAGGTTTGGAAACCTAAACTACACTGCCGACATCCGTGGAGACTTGATATTCGACGGATTCGGACCCGTGTCAGGAGCGCCAAACAATCACGACGAGCATGACCTAGATCTGCAGTCGGACAATATTCGGGACATCGCACCTGCCACAGCTCCAGACTTTGCTCCAGAGCAGGCCATGCCTTCTGAGGACGGGTGGATGGACCCCTCCCTGAAGGCCGCAAAATCATCGGCTTTAGAGCCGAACACAGACTCCTCTCCTAAAGGGATCTGTATCTCCGGACCCCCGGACTTGCCTCCGGTCGTGTGTTCCGGACCACGTGCATCCAAGCCCATCGAATCTAGCTGGGCCCCGGTTATGGAATTCGTCACTGCAGATATCTTTCAGCACTCACCCTTCGGAGACGTGCTAAATTCATTAAGGTCTCTCTCTCTCTGTCAGAAGACTCCTGGCCGAACTATGTCCGGTCCGTGTGGGATATGGAAGATGAAGAAAATTGCAACCAAGCCACCACCCACTTTATAGCCACTGTCGATGACCTAACAGACATGCTTGACTCCGACCCCAATAACATCGACAGTATGGACGTCGATGTGGGGGACGATCTGGAACCACCGCCCACGGAGCGCTGGACAGCCACTTTATCATACGACGTCTACATGGTGGACACCCCCAAAAAAGATAATGGTGACAAAAAGGACACAACGAAGGATAAACCCCCCGGGCCAAAGCAAAAACGACGGCGTAAGCACCGCCTCAGGTCCAGTCACAGTAAAAATAGCGATAACAACCCAAAGCAGGATGACACTCCAGTTGATTCCGAAGGCAACAACGGCCATAGGGACCCAGCGATGGAGCAGGACAAACCAGGTCATGCCGAACACAGCCCGGAGCAGACGCCCAATCAGATAAATTCAGAAGGCCGAACTCATCATGTTACCTCCAAAGAAGAGAACAGTTCAGTTGACGATGCTGAACAAGATAACCTCCATAAAAAACTCCTGGCCACAGCACAGAGCCTGAAGAAACAAAAGCAAAGGCTTAAGGCCATGCAGGACACGCTCAACCGAAGATGGAATAAGGTGCTGGACACCGAAGGGAAACGTGGCGATAATCACGACACAAAGAGCTATCCAAAGCGCAAACTGCTACTCTAATTTTACGAGGAAGCCGCAGCACCCGTTCGACCCAAAAACAATACGGCTACTCAGCCGGACAAACCACCTCATGGCCGCGATAGAGCAGCCACCGATACCGCACATGATTTACAAGCGCTCCTGGACAAAAAGGCCAGTGCGGCCAGATCCATCTATGGGTCCAGAGGACATGCTCCGACGTGGGATGAGGGCCACCACAACGATCATATTGATCAAATACCAGTCCAGAATAAACACCGGGAGCAACAGCAGCCGACAGCATGCCGCAACACGGCCAGATACAGAGGGGCCGCACACCCCCTGTGCTTCACGGATGAGGTGCTGGATCATGAATTTTCACAGGGATTCAAACCCGTGAATATAGAGTCATACAACGGAACGACGGACCCTGGGGTCTGGATTGAGGATTTTATCCTTCACATACACATGGCTCTTGGGGATGACCTCCACGCCATCAAATACCTCCCCCTCAAGTTGAAAGGACCAGATCGTCATTGGCTGAAAAGCCTCCCCAAAAACTTAATTGGAAGTTGGGAGGAACTTGAGGATGCTTTCAGGGCCAACTTTCAAGGGACCTATGTTCGGCCTCCAGATGCTGACGACTTAAGTCACATAATACAGCAGTCCGAAGAGTCCGCCCACAGACTTTGGAACGGATTCCTCACTAAGAAGAATCAAATTGTCGACTGTCCGGATGACGAAGCGTTAGCGGCCTTCAAACACAGTGTCCGAGACGAGTGGCTTGCCAGACACCTCGGCCAAGAAAAGCCGAGAACGATGGCAGCCCTAACAAGCCTCATGACCCGATTTTGTGCGGGCGAGGACAGTTGGTTGGCCCATAGAGGCACCAGCGACCCAGGTACATCCAAATCCCAGATGGCAACCGGAAGCCACGGCACACTAAGCACAAACGTCGGAATAACGATAGTCCGGACAACACAGTGGTCAACGCCGGATGTAGGGGCTATCGACCTGGTCAAGGAAAGAAGCCATTCAAAGGTAGTAAAGAGGAACCATCCGGCCTGAACAAAGTCCTCGACAGATTGTGACAAATCCATGGCACTTCTGACAAACCTGCAAATCATACCCATAGAGAATGTTGGGTTTTCAAGCAGGCTTGCAAGTTAAATGCCAAACACAAGGGAAGGGAAACACCAAGTGAAGACGAGGATGAGCCTCGCCAGCCGAATACCAGGGGCCAAAAACAATTCCCACCGGAAGTCAAAACAGTAAACATGATACACGCAACTGACGCAAAGTTTGTAGCCCCCCAATCCAATCCCTGGGCAAATTGCCCGATCACTTTTGATCATAGGGACTACCCGGCCAGTATCCGGCATGGAGGATCGGATGCCTTGGTGCTCGACCCAATAATTAATGGATACCATCTTACTCGAGCCCTAATGGATGGGGGCAGTAGTCTTAATCTGATATATCAAGACACCATCCGCAAGATGGGGGTAGACCCATCCAGAATAAGTCAAAATAACGCCACCTTCAATGGAGTGATTCCAGGCGTAGTAGTCCACTGCTGGGGCTCCCTCGTATTAAAAGTGACATTCGGTTCTCCCGACAACTTCAGAAGCGAGAACCCACTCTTCAACATCGCCCCCTTTAGCAGCGATTATCATGCATTGCTTGGAAGAACGGCCTTCGCTTGCTTTAACGCAAGACCGAACTACGCCTGCCTTAAACTCAAGATGTCTGGTCCACGCGGCGTCATCACGGTTAGCAGAAACACAGAGAAGTATGCGGTAGTTCCCGCTTCCGGACTCTAGGCGGCCTCTCCCACCATAACACATGATCGGTCGTCAAGACCACAGACACAGTTAGACGAGTCCAATACACCATTTTTCAAAATGGATGGGATAAACTTGAGCCAGGGGCTGTACATGTGTCCCCATAAATAATACAAGGGGCTGCAAACATGTAACAAAAGCCCACAATTCGGCTTGCCTCATCAACAGGCCGGATCTTGAACATTTCTCGCGCATAATTAACTTGTCGCACGTTTCCTTCTTCTTTTCTACAGACACTACCAGTGCGACACCCTTCCAGGATACGGCACAACGGAGACACAGGCGCAGACGTGCAGCAGGGCCCCGCCCACAGGTTTCTCTTTAGGTTAAGCCCCTGTCTAAACCTTTTTTACTCTCTCTTGTTGCTCGACATCCCATGGGTATTTCATAAACCTATAAGGGATACCGGAGTTCTAGGCTTTTGGCCACGACAGATCAATGCACGTACCTAGAATCACAGGGTCAAGGGCGTCATTCAGCCCAATATATGTTATAAAGTCCGAATACCTTCGGGAGTGTTCGGCGTCACGAGTTTGGCCTTATATGCATCAACTCCGAATCATGTCTTTGGTCAAATGTTGGGTTAGCCCGGCTCCTGGGTTTGCTGCCTTACGTTCCGTTCTATCGGCTAAGGCGGCCAAAGGAGAACTACTGTGATTGTGCCTTGGTTATTCCGGACGAGCACCTCAGTAGAGAAAGCCGAAAACTGACTGTCATGATACAACGAGAGACGGGTCAACCACTCGAGGACTAATCGGAATCTATATGATTCCTCTGCATTAACGAAGGACCGGTCTACCGGTCAAGTACGCGCACCGTATCCGGAAGCTCGCGGAAGTACCAGGGGCTACATAGTAGCCCCACCTTTCAAACTCCTATGGCTAAGTGTAAAGTGTTACAGCTATATAGTCTGGTTGCCTGGTTCGACGTGCGATCACCTCCTTAATGGACCAAGACGTTGGATCAAGTGTGTTCACGCATATCTTATCAAACACCCCCGCATTATATGCGTGGGGGCCGAAGCCAACGACTGCTAACTTTCACGTTATATGCATACATAAACAGCCACACAGGAGACATTATAATACTTTCAGGCAATAATCAAACACATAAATTGTTTACATTGAATAAAATCGTCACTCAAACATGACATTGTTTGAGCACTACGCCTCTATTCTACGTGCACCTTCTATGACCTGCTCAAAATAGTGCTCGGCTGGGTCTTGGCTTCCTGCCGGACCCTGGGTTGCAATGCTGGTGGCCTCCATATCCTCCCATTATGTTTTCACACAGGCAAGAGCCATCCGCGCAGCCTCTATGCACATCGATCTCTTCACGGCATCGATATGCGCTCTGGCACCAAATAATTGTTGCACCAAACCAAAGTAACTGTCCGGCTTCGGCCCCTTCGGCCACAGATGGTCTATTACAGACCTCATTGCAAGGCCGGACAGCCTATGAAGCTCGGCTATAGCGGCAATCTTCTCACTCAAGGGCAAGGAGCGCGTTGGTGCGTTAAACTGCGACCAGAACATTCTTTCTATTTTATTATCTTCATGGTCCATGAACAACTTGGTTGCATCAGCCGCACTCTTCGCCAAGTCCGCATACTTATCTGCAGCACTCCATAGCTTATCCAATGGAGCATACTTTAGATCTAAAAACTTCATCCGCAGCAAATAAGGATTTCCAGCTGCGATCTCCCTGGCTTGTCGAAGTTCCTCTCGCGTGTCTCTAATATGAGAACGCGTCTCTTTAGCCGAGTCCAGCGCCTTCTTCAGGTCAGCCGCCTTCGCCTGATTCTCTTTCTCGAGAAGCTCATACCGGCCGGCGGCGTCCCTCAGCTCCACAGCCATCTCAGCTATCTTTTCTTCGCTTCAAAGATGAGTTGCCTGTTCGGCCTTCAACTCCTCGGCTGCCTTTAAAGCAGCCGCATTGCTAACCTGGGCTTGTTCCTTGGCAAGGGCAAGCTCCGCCCTCAGGGCCTCAACGGCAGCAGCTCCGCCTGCAACTACATCACATCACATTAATATTACAACCTTCTTGCAATTTCCCAAAATAGATGTGGATATAGGAAAGCATACTCCGCGACTCCTCGAATCGCTTGTTAACAAGCGTGACGTCGGCTTCCACCACGTCAATTTGCCGCCTCAATTAGGCGCATTCAGCGGCTTGGTCTACAGCCGAACCCTTAGTAACTTGCACAGAAATAGAAGTGCGATTATTATCTGGGAATTTGATCCTCTGTTTGCCGCCATCGGCTGGCATCCACAGTCTCAGGGGCTACTATCTATACAGAGCGCATATATCGCATGCGGTACAACTAAAAGCTGCGTATTTTTGCTGCTTACCTCAAAGCCTTTGAGCAGGCTCTTGAAAGCTTCGTTTAAACTGCTTGTGGCAGAGGAGATTTTCTCCAGCACCGTACCCATTAGTGTACGATGATGCTCCAAGAGAGTAGCTGACTCTAGGAGGCCCGTCAGTGTGTTCGGCCGGACACCGGACTCCCCGGACCCTTTTCCTTGTCCGCCACAGGAGCCGAGCGCGCCGGGCTCGTGGCGGCCAAAGTATTAGCTTTCGGCCCCGTTGGATCTGGACTCCTCCGTGATGATACCTGAGGGTTGCCAGCTTCACGGGACGGAGAGGCAGGTGGGGTTTCACTCTCCAGCATCTCAGGAGGAAGATCCCCCGAGGATGAGCCCTGTTCAGATGAACTGCTGACCGGACTACAAAAACAGGTCCCGGTTATTACTCTCAGAGGAAAACGCAATAAGTTCCTTGTTTAAATTAAACTTACAGCTCGATGGAGGGCTGGCCCATTTGCGGGCATTGTGCGGTGAGGACCCCCTTCGGGGTAGGGCCCTTTGGTGAAGTTTTCTTCCCTTGTTTAGGCGCCCCCGTCTCCAAGTCTTCGGAGGCGGCCCTCTTCTTTCCGCGGGGGGAGGAAACCTCAGATTCGCCTCCCCGATTCTCCTCCTCCGTGGAGAAGCTAATCCTCCCGGTTCGTATGCGCAATGTGTGAGGCCGACTCTTGGCCTCCCCACTCTTCCCTTCGGCTTTCTCTGGTGGCACCTAACTTAGTGTCCGTTCAAGAATCCTGGCCATTGTCGGGCCTGGTGAGCCTTCGGGAAGCGGGGCCGTACACATGTTCCTCTCCGCCTTACTAAGCCAATCCTGGTTGCGGACAGTGTTCAGAACAATGCTATAACAGATATAAACAAGGTGTTCGATTATAGGGTTACTTAATTGGGTATCGAGGCAATTGCAGCTCAGGCCCGCATCCTCGATGCTGTCTGGACACTCTATTCAAGGTCCAAAGAACAACTTATACATCCCTTCGGGCGTCATGCCGAAGAAATGCTGGATGGTTCGCGGACCTTCTGGATCGAATTCCCACATCCGGAGAGGTCGACGTTTGCACGGCAGGATCCGCCGAACTAGCATTACCTGGATTATTTTGACAAGACTAATGTCCCTCTCGAGGAGCTCCCGAATGCGGCTTTGCAGCATTGGTACATCGTTCGCAGGCCCCCAGTTTAGTCCCACGTTGGCCCACGATGCCAGTTGAGGTGGAGGGCCCGAGCGGAAGGCGGGCGCGGCCGCCCACTTTGAGCCTCGAGGAGCTGTGACATAGAACCACCTCCGTTGCCATAAATCAGATACCTCCGGGAAGGAGCCTTCGGGCCACGGGGCATCGACGTTCCTACTTATTATGGCGCCTCCGCACTCTGCGTGTCGCCCCTCAATCATCTTCGGCTTCACATTGAAAGTCTTGAGCCATAAGCCGAAGTGGGGGTGATGTGGAGGAAGGCTTCACACACAACGATAAATGACGAGATGTGGAGGATGGAGTCCGGAGCTAGATCGTGGAAATCTAGCCCGTAGTAGAACATGAGCCCCCTCACAAAAGGGTCAAGAGTAAGACCTAATCCCCGTAGGAAGTGGGAAACAAATACGACGCTCTCGTTGGTCTCGGGAGCGGGAATAACCTGTTCGGGAGCAGGAAGCCTGTGCTTGACATCGGTAGTCAAATACCCAGCCCCCCTGAGCTTCGCAATATCCTCCTCTGTGACAGAGGAAGCCATCCATCGGCCTTGATGGTCAGATCCGGACATAATCGAAGATCCGGGGTGCTTAGGCTCGAGCTTTGGGTGTTGGAACTCAGGGTGCGAGATGTGCGAGCGTGGAGATAGAGGGGTAGGCCTCAGCTCCTTTATAAAGGGGGGAAGAATATCAAGCGTCCCCGAACGTGGTCGTTCGGGACTTGCCTAAAAACATGGGGTCATGCCAACAGGCACGGTTGGATTACCCATACCCGTATTGATGAGAATCCCGTAGTAAGGGGGACACGATCTCTGCCCTGACAGGACGTGCCAAGGAAACCGCCTCGTGGTGTGTGCGGTAGCAAGTTGTAAAAAACGGTTCGAATAAAAACCGGACCGTGGCGTGATGTCACTTTTTGAAGAATTGTCAGCAGATTGGATTCATGGATTATTATTCTCTCTACGGTGGTATATGGAATTTATCTTACAGAGCCGGACACGGTCCTTGTGTTCGGAATTAATTTTGGAGTATTCGGAGGTGGAACCCGCCTCGCAATGCCGAAGACAATCTACGCGCCGGACTCATCGTCATTGAAGCCTGGTTCAGGGGCTACTGAGGGAGTCCTGGATAAGGGGGTATCCGGACAGCCGGACTATATACTTTGGCCGGACTGTTGGACTATGAAGATACAAGACAGAAGACTTCGTCCCGTGTCCGGATGGGACTCTCCTTGGCGTGGAAGGCAAGCTTGGCGATTCGGATGTAGATCTCCTCCTCTGTAAACCGACTCTGTGTAACCCTAGCCCCCTCCGGTGTCTATATAAACCAGAGGGTTTAGTCCGTAGGACACAACAACAATCATACCATAGGCTAGCTTCTAGGGTTTAGCCTCTCTGATCTCGTGGTAGATCAACTCTTGTAATACTCATATCATCAGGATCAATCAAGCAGGAAGTAGGGTTTTATCTCCATCGAGAGGGCCCGAACCTGGGTGAACATCGTGTCCCCAGCCTCCTGTTACCATTAGTCTTAGACGCACAGTTTGGGACCACCTACTCGAGATCCGCCGGTTTTGACACCGACAGGAGGGTTATGTAATTCCACCTCCAGAAGAATTGGGTAGAAGAGCTTATTGTAAGTGGCACAATTCTTTTTCTCATGCTACTAATGATTGTAACGTGTTTCGTCGACAGGTGCAATCGGCCATCAATCAAGGACGATTGACATTTACAGAAGGTTCTAAGATGAAGCTCGACAGCGACCCTTTTCCTATCAATGTGGTCGAGCTTGAGAGTAAGAAAATGCTTATTCGGTCGGATCAGACTGAATCCACAAGAGAGAAAAACGTTGTTGATAGCAATGCTCCTCCAACGATGATCAAACCAAAAAATCCAGAAATAGGAGTGCGGAAAGTCAACGGAGGGAGGAGACAAGATCCAAGGCCAATGCCGACAGTTAGCATGTTGTTGGAAAAATATACCTCACGCAAGAGCAGCAATGTGTTTAATCGGCTCGGAGGTAATAAGCATCCTAGATCTCCTTGTAGACCTCACAGTCATGAGCAATGGCAAGGAAGTGTGTATGACCAACAACCGTATTTTGCAATGGAGCCGACATATTGGGGTTGTGCACCTCCTATGTATCCGCAGTTTCCTCCATGGGGGTTTAATCCTTTGACGCCATATCCTACAGGGCCAGCAGGTTATTTTCAGCCGGGATGGATCCAGCCGATGCCTATGTTCAAACCAAGTGTACATGAGAAAAGAGCTCGGTTTAATGAATGAGCTAGGTCATGTGATGCCATTGAGATTCGAGAAAGTCGATCACCGGTACGCAATGCAGAGGGCAAAAACTATAGGGGCGACCACAAGCAAGTATGGATGCCGGTGAAGTGTGTTGAACCTAAACCAATAAAATGTCCAGATGATTTTGGTGCCAGGCTGAAAGTAGTGGAACATCAATCAGATGAGGTTGTTCTCAATAGCACAGAATCAAGCAATGATGTTGAACTAGGATCGATCCCAAAGGAAATTGTTAGTGTAGAGGAAAACAATGGTGTGAAGGTGCAGCCAATGGGCCGACCTAATCAATGTGAGGAAAAAACTGGTTCTGGGCATAGCATGCATGCACAATCAAACAAGCCATTTGTGGTGTCCTCACGTACTAGTCAAATGTCTAAATCGGCAAGCTCACAAGTTGATCTGGTCATGGGAAGTTATGGTCCAGGAGCGTACAAAGGTATCAAGTATAATACTAGTACACATGTACGTTGGGATTCAAGCAATGTACGCGGCCAGAAGTTTAATGCTAGTAACGTATATGATCAACAAAGAAGTTTTCCGGCCAGAGCTAAAATGTTCACCGGAAAAACAGAAGTACGCCAGTACAGGCCAAAGTACCGGGGGGGGGGGGGGGGGGGCAGCCAAATTAAGTTAGTCGTGCCAGGGACTAAACCAGCACCTCAATGGTGCCCGAATGGACTTACTCACACTCAGAAATGACGTGTACAGCGACTGCGAACATTGGAAATAAAGGAAGAGATAGCTGACAAGAAGAGCGATAGATGGTTCAATCTGGATAAACCAATGGTTCCTACAAAGACTTGGAAGGAGAAGCGCATTGCACCGGAGGAAAATAAAAATACGGATGACACCATTATTGCAGAAAATTCAGAGAATAATAAAGATGTACCAACTGATATGGATGTTAATATGGTGTTCGCGTTGCCTGCTGAATTTCACGCGCTCGAGGCTGAAATTTCTGAACTTGTTCTTGGTCCAAAGAATGCTACATTTGAGAAACCAGAGAAGCATGGGCAGCACCTAAAGCCATTATTTATCAGAGGTCACATTGATGGTAAGCCTATTGGGTGCATGCTTGTTGATGGCGGTGCATGTGTTAATATTATGCCCTTTTCGGTATTTTCTAAACTGAACCGAAAAGAGAGCGAGTTAATGAAGACCAATATGGGACTTAGTGGATTCTCAGGGGAATTGTCCAGAGGCTATGGGTGTTATTTCTATGGTGCTCACACTACTAGAGAAAAGCTTACCGGTAGCGTTGGTTTTTTTGCTACCAGTAGCGCGGGCACCAGCGCTACTGCTACGGTGCTACAGCTATTTTGTAGCAGTAGTGCGTTTCTAGACCAGCGCTACTGCTAAGTTCAAGTACTAGTAGCGCGTTTTTACGCCAGCGCTACTGCTAACATTTATGTCTTTTTTTAATATTTTGGCGTTATACATGTTTAAACAGATATATCTTTTATACAATAACAACTTATCATGAACTAGTCTGTTTAAATAGCATATTCATTACCACTAGTCATCACCACCAAACAATGTTCGTCAATGTTGGTCACTAGTCATAATCACAACTCCTCATCCTCCTCATCAACTCTAACACATTATAGCACATAATAACACATTCTACCTAGGACCTACTCTTCTCATAGGACCTACTCTACCCTCTCTTAGGTAAAATATCATAAAATAGGCATTGACTCTTCATTAAGGAAACTGAACTCTCCATAATGAAGAACGGAGATCATCCTGTCTCCAAGTCTTGGCCTACGGAAAATGTTGCTTCCAAGTAGCTCTCTACGATGGTTGAAACATTTTTTCCAATCATTTATTATCATGGCTTCCTCGCTTTTAGAAATCCGGTATGGACAGGAGTGATGTGGATACTGTGGCTGACCTGGCCGTGGTGGCCGTAAGCTCATAACATCAACGCGACCTCTTGGCAACATCAGATGAGGCACACAATCCATCGGGATTTTCTGTTAAAAACATAGTAATAACTTTGTAGTTAGCAATGTAGTTTAGTTTTAGAAAAATTTATGCAAAAGATGCACGGATGTCGTAATAGTAAAAAATCTTACCATGATATCTCCATTGATGTTACCGTAGCACACCGGTGCACTAGTGGCACATATGTACCATAATTTTGAGGAATTCGATAATAGCTATTGTAATTCTCAAGATCAGTAAAAAATGTGATAAGACCATATTTCTCCTTATAAGTTAATTGTGCTTCATCATTGTAGTAGTAGGTTCTGTCTACCATCTTCCGTACATTTTTGAAGAATGAAAATAAGCTGTGAATGGAAATAAGTTGTCAAATATTTTGAAATAAACAATATAAATTACTTAGTAAATATGTTTAAGAAACTCACACAGCGGTAGAACTGGAAGCGTGTCAACAAGGACCCAAATGGTCATATCATTTTCATCGATGTCAGGATCACCAAGATCGAAGGTGAGAAGCATACCCTCATGAAAATCATACGCCTTGGAAAGGGCTTCCCAATTCGGGAAACCAAAATTGGATGAGTTCACAGAATTGTATATTTTTACAGCAAAATCATAACCATGATGGGTCATTAGTTGAATTATCTTTGTCTCCGTGCTTTCATGATCTTCAAAACCCATCTTCTGCAAGACATAGCGTCTTCCATGGCATGAGATAAGCTAGTCGAATTGTAAAAGACGGAAATTACACGTTGAAGAAGCAGAGAAGTTGTGCAAAAATAACAAAAAACACTTGTCATCATTGTGTACCGTATCAACATCGAAGGTCTCTTGGAGCTTGATGCTGAAGCGTCGACCTTCTACCAGGTGAGGCCTGTCGCACATACCGTGCTTATCTTCGCAGTAAACGCACATAGCGAATTCCCTTTCGTCGTCAGACATTTCCTAATAGGTAATTAATAATGCATCATCGAATACATATATAGTAGTTTGTAGCAAAGATCATCATATAATAACTAAAACACCTAAAATTTGTAGTTTGTAGTACTTTGTAGCAAAGATCATCATATAATCCATCATGAATACATATATAGTAGTTTGTAGCACAAACCGCGCTCATCTTTTGCATTCAATAAGCAAATAACTAATAGGTAATTAATAAGCCATCATCGAATACATATATAGTAGTTTGTAGCAAAGATCATCATATAATATCACTAATACATCTCGAATAATAGCTCCTCTAGGTTTAGTGTGCCGCGGTGGACACCAAAGAGAAGGAACCATCACCAGAACATAGCTCCAGTGAGATCCCCAAAGAAACTGCCAGGTATTGGAGAACCGGCAGTTCGCCAACGCAACCAAGTAGCGCTGGACGTGCGCGTTCTCCTCTGTGACACGGTGTTGTACCACCTACGCGGGGGACTCAAGCCTCTCCACCGATGCAGGCCCACGTGACCGCCACCAAAGAAGCTCCGGGTCGACGAGGGCTGGCTCCTCACTAAGCTGCGCTCACCAGAAGGTAGCACAACCCAATTCTAGCCCTGCGGAGCCCAGTCCCGGACATGGCCCCTCGGCTCAACCAGGAGTCCTCCGACGAGGCGACGACGAGGATGCGGGATAGCCATCGTCGATGTCGAGAACAAAATGCTTAATTATGAAAACAAAATTAATGAACACTTAGCAAAATTTGGCATGACCTTCGCTAAAAACAGGACATGTCGAGCGCCTAAAATTTGCCAGAACGTAAACGAATTGACATTTCTGGCAAAACATAGGCCACTCGAAAAAATATGACATGTCCAAAATGTGACATGTTCAAAACATGACATGTCCACTGCAAATTTGCATATAACAGGAAAAATTGCTTTAACTAAAAAAATAGCAACAATTGCTTTAACTAAAAAAATACCTAGAATTCTGTTAACTACACCTAAAACAACTAAAACACCTAAAATTCTGCTAACTACACCTAAAACAACAAAAACACCTAAAACTCTTTTAAATACACTTAAAATACCTAAATTCTATTAACTAAACCTAATTATAAACCTAGCTGAATTTTTGTCCTAACTTTAAAACCTAGCTAAATTTAAAAACCTAGGGTTCATATGAATTAACTAGGGTTCATACCTAATTTGTCCTAGCAAGGGTTCCATCATAACCTACATTACTCTAATAACCTACATTTTTTCAACTACATAGGATTCAAAATAACTACTCTAATAACTATAACTATGGAGGGAGGGAGGAGGTGGAAGGAGGGAGGAATACCTATCGGTGGAGGAGGGCGGGCACGGGGGCTGGGGCGGCAGGCGGAGGAGGAGGCCGACGCGGGGGAGCTGGGCGGCCGGCGGGGAGGAGGGCCGGCGCAGGCGAGGGCGGTAGACGCAGGGAGGAGGGCCGGCGCGGGGGACGGTAGTGTGCGGGGGTCAACGGCAGCGCGCGGGGGGGGGGGGGGTGAGGGAGGAGTGCGGAGTGTGAGTGAGAGATGAGGCCGGGCCGGGGGGCGTGCGAGGGGAGGTAGTGGGCTTAACAGCAGCGCGGGCAATGGGCCAGCGCTACTGCTAAGCCCACTAGCTGTAGCGCTGGTTGGTCTAAAAGAGCTGCTAACACTTATTGATCAGGGGGTGTGGTGTTTTACACTTAGTAGTAGCGTGGGGCTAGATAACAGGCGCTACTGCTAACAGTTACCAGTAGCGCTCTTTCTAGGCAGCGCTACTACTAACTACTAGTAGCGTGGGGTCATAAACAAACGCTACTAGTAAACTTCTATCTATAAGCATTTTCCTAGTAGTGTCACAGTCGAAGCAAAACATTGCCGACTGCGTTTTTTGTTGTTGGTGTCAAAGGCCGATATAATATTCTATTGGGACGCGACTGGATTCATGCAAATTGTTGCATCCCTTCTACCTTACATCAGTGCTTAATTCAGTGGGTTAGTGATGATGTGGAGGTGATTGAGGCTGATAATTCTTCATGCATTGCTTTGACAGACGCGACGGTTGATTGGCAACACGGTGAGATGCGATGTTTGACCGGTAGGGATTTATCGGACTATGATTATGTCAGTATTGGTGGAGATGGTTTTGTACCTATAAATGCACAGCCGGCTAATGTAGCTCGGCTTAATGATTTATCTATATAAATGATGAGTAAAGACGATAGTATTAAGTGGCTCCAAAGACGCACGGAGGAGTATCGTTCCGGAAAGAACGATATGCATGAAACTATTGAAGATTTCGATAACATGGAAAAGCTTGGACAAGGATTCTCATCGGCTGATCCACTTGAAGAAATTGATATTGGAGATGGAGGTATTCCGAGGCCTACATTTATCAAAGCTAACCTGAAAGCCCATCAGAAAAGTAAGGTATGTTTATTACTTAAAGAATTTGTTGATTGCTTTGCTTGGAATTATACTGAGATCCCCGGCTTGAGTAGAGATTTAGTAGAGCATAGATTACCTATTAAATCTGGTTTTAGGCCGCATAAACAACCTCGTAGAAGTTTCAATCCTAATTTGTATGACCGCATCAAAGAAGAAGTTGATCGGTTATTAAAAGCTAAGTTTATTCGGCTGTGGAGATACGCACATTGGGTTTCTAATATTGTGCCCGTGGAAAAGAAAAATACTGGTAATATTAGAATATGTGTTGATTTTAGAGATTTGAATAAGGCTACTCCGAAATATGAATATCCTATGCCTATAGCTGACATGCTTATTAATGATGCATCAGGACATGAAGTGATTAGCTTTTTAGATGGTAATGCAGGTTATAATCAAATATTTATGGCCGAACAAGATATGTCTAAGACTGCTTTTCGTTGCCCATGTTTTGTTGGTTTATTTGAGTGGGTCGTTATGACATTTGGGTTGAAAAATGCCGGCGCTACATACCAACGAGCTATGAATTTAATTTTTCATGATCTTCTAGGCATTGTACTAGAAATACATATTGATGACATAGTTGTTAAATTGGATGGCTTCGATCATCATTTAGCCAATTTAAGATTAGCTTTTGAAAGGATGCGCCGGTATGGATTAAAAATGAACCCACTCAAATGTGCTATTGGCGTGTCGGCTGGTAAGTTTTTAGGATTCATAATTCATGAAAATGGCATAGAGATTGACCCTTAGAAAGTGGAGGCAATTGAAAATTGGGAGGAACCCACATCTAAAAGGGATGTGCAAAAGTTGTTAGGAAAAATTAATTACTTGAGGATATCTAACCTTCCAGGAAAAATTGAATCGTTTGTTCCTTTAATTCAGCTAAAGAATGAAACCGAATTTACTTGGGGGGCAAAGCAACGGGATGCTTTTAATTATATAAAATGATGCTTGTCGAATCCTCCAATATTGCGGGCGCCCAAGTCCGGTGCGCCATTCAGGCTATACATTGCTGCAGAAGATAGGATGATTGGTGCGGTGTTGGCGCAAGAGGTCAGCGGGAAAGAATACATCATTGCATACTTAAGCCGTTGTTTGCTCGACGCCGAAAGTCGGTACGTGTTTATTGAAAAGTTATGCTTATCTTTATACTATGCATGTACCAAGTTTCGGCCTTATCTTCTTTCTAATATGTGTGTAGTAGCTTGCCAGGCTGACGTCATTAAGTATATGTTGCAACGACCGATCCTTAGTGGTAGGATTGGAAAGTGTGCTTACGCACTAATAGAATATGATTTAACATATGAATCGTTGCGTGCTATTAAGGGTCAAGTTATTGCCGATTTCATTGTTGATCATAGGATTAAAGATGGTGAAAACATTAATTATGCTAGTGTATGCCCATGGAAGCTTTATTTTGATGGATCGGTTTGTAGGGAAGGGCAAGGAATCGGTAATGCTTTAATTTTAGCTAATAATGTTTTTTATGATACATCGGTCTGTTTGGAATATCCTTGCACTAATAACCAAGCTGAGTATGAAGCTTTACTGTTTGGTTTACAAACTTTAGTTGATATGGGCGTAAAGGATGTAGATGCTTTTGGGGATTCGCTTCTGGTAGTACAACAAATTAAAGACGAATTTCAATGTTTTGATGGATTATTAAATAATTATTTGGACCCATTTTTAGACATAATTAAGTCTCTAGATATGTTCACCATCCATCATATACCTAGAGAAGAGAATTCTAGAGCTAATTGCTTAGCACAACAAGCATCCCGTTATCACATTAGTAAAGGAATGTTTTTTATAATAGACAAGACGATGCATGATGAGTCTATAATGATGGATACTTTGCCACGGGGTGCACTTGGGCCTAGTACAGTTGAACAACTAGCTGTACAATGTACTGCAGATTCAAATAAATTAGAATTAAGTGATTGGAGAGTTCCTCTAGTTAATCATTTAAAGGATCCAAGTCAAACAAGTGATAGGAAAATCCGGCGACAAGCTTTAAAATATACTTTGTTTAATGATGAGTTGTATCGCCGAACAATAGATGGGTTATTTTAAAAATTCTTAGATTCTGATCAGTCTAGAATATCTATGGGTGAAGTGCATGAAGGAATATGTGGAACGCATCAGTCGTCTCATAAAATGCGATGGTTGTTAAAAACAGCGGGGTTTTGTTGGCCGACTTTGCTAGAGGATTGTTTTCGGTACTATAAAGGTTGTGAGGCATGTAAAAAATTTGGTAATATACAGTTAGCTCCTGCGTCTATGTTAAATCCCATAATTAGGCCGTGGCCATTTAGGGGATGGGGTTTAGATTTTATTGGTGAGATACATCCTTCGTCTTCTAAAAGACATCGCTTCGTCCTAGTTGCCACATATTATTTTACTAAATGGACTGAAGCAGTTCCTTTGAGAAATATGACTCATAAGGAAGTTATTAGTTTTGTTTTAGAGTATATTATTCATATATTCGGCATTCCTCAAACTTTAACTATTGATCAAGGTGCTTCTTTTATGTCTCGTCAATTTCGTGAATTTGCCGAATCTTTAGGAATTAAATTGTTAAATTCGTCACCTTATTATGCTCAAGCTAACGGACAAGCCGAATCTAGCAATAAAATTTAATTAAGCTTATAAATAATTAAGCTTATAAAGAAGAAAATTGAGGAGCATCCGAAAAGATGGCATGAGGTACTATCGGAAGTTTTATGGGCTCATCGGATATCTAAACACGGAGCGACTCAAGTAGCACCGTATGATCTAGTATATGGTCAGGAGGCGGTGTTACCTGTAGAGGTTAATTTACAAGCTCTTAGAGTGGCCAGACAAAATGATTTGTCGGCTATGGATTATAATGATCTAATGATGGATAAGATAGATGACATTTCAGAAGAGAGATTAAGAGCATTGCGAGAAATTGAGAAGGAGAAATTAAGAGTAGCCAAGGCTTATAATAAAAGGGTGAGAGAAAAATCGTTTCAAATAGGAGACTTAGTGTGGAAAACGATTTTACCTATTGGAACTAAAGATAGGAAATTCGGCAAATGGTCGCCGAGTTGGGAAGCCCCGTATAAAATTATAGAGATTGTTTCTGAAAATTCATATTTTGTACAATCTTTGAAGGGAGATAAGTTGTCGAAAGCTCTCAATGGAAAATATTTGAAGAAGTACTATCCTAGCATGTGGCAGGAGGCCTGAACATGTTGTGGCCGATATGTTATTGCAAGTATGGCCCTAAGCAAATTTGACCGATGTATCTCGCCCTGAGTAATGATATGATCAGTGATCGGCTTCATCCTACGGTAATTGCTCTAGTATTTTTGGTCAATATAATTGTACCAAAAACAGGGGGCATGTGTTCATGGTGTAATTTGGCTAATAGTTTGTATGATCGGCCAAATTAATTTAAATAATTGTGGCCATATTATTGGTCCATATTATATTTGCCCTTGTTGTTTAATTTAAAATGCAGGCGTGGTCATAGTGCTGTGCAGATGACACATCAGGAGATCAGGCCAACTGAAGTTATTTACCCAGGACAAATATATGGAGTTTCGCATGGATTAGCGTCTACTTGGTCAAATTCTCGTACGGTGGGCTAAACTGTGGTTGCTAAGATGAAGGATTCTTGCATGAGCTATGGAGTCATGTATGAGAAGATGCAACAATACATGATGAATGATCAATCATTATTAGCCGGTGTGATTAGCGACCTTGCCGGAGTATTTTATTATTTTCCTTGTAGGCTCAAGGGCATTTATACGTATGTGTATATCTTGAGCTGTGATTGCGACATGGCCGGAATATTTTATATATTCATATAAGGCAAAGAGTAGTGTACATGGTAACCGAATCGGATCATCGGTTTAATTTTGGAGTTCTATACTTGTACGACAAGTACTTCTGTATACGCCAAGTCCCACGTGCCTTAATAAATGGGCGATGGCCGACTGAGAAAAACAGCAATTGATCTATCAATACAAAGTCTATTTTCACGTACATCTATTTTGATCGTTACTTCCTGCCGAGCCCTAGCAGCCCTAGGGTTTGGTGATCTTTGCCGTTTTGCGTTGAAAAGCGGCCGGTTCTTCTCCATGAAAGCGAGAAATCTTTGTTGCTTTGTTCGTAAAGCAATCGTTCGTCGTCACGAAAGCACGACCAATATCCTGGTATTGGGCGGCGATTTCGTGTGCCAACAGCCGGGATGTGGCAAAGCTGGGGCGGTGGGATGGGGGCGGTGGCATGGTGGCGGAGGCGGGATTGGAGAAGGTGGTTGCGCCGACATCCGCCGCAGCGACGTGGGTCAGACCGACGGTGGCTGCGGTGGAGGAGGTTGCGGCATCATCAGCGTTGGCCATGGCCCGGGCGGCAGGCAGCGCGAAGGAAGCTAGCGGGCGAGCGGAAGTGAAAGGCAGTTGGACGGTTGGCGCGCGACTAGAGATTTACATCGCCTGGACATGAAGATGCAAATTTGCATCTCCAGGTGTTGTATTTTACATCACTTGGAGGAGGCGATGTAATTCTTTTTGTATCTACTTCATCTGTTTGCAGGAGAGTTTTTGAACCTCAGAGATGTATAATTAGTTGTTTTTACATCTACATCATCTATTGAAGATGCTCTTAGACACCCTTGAAGATTTAGTGGTGGGGCAGACGGTGGTGCAGCTCTTCCTCACGACAGTACTTAAACCAAAAATGATGATGTGGATCATGAAGCCATCGCGACAACGATCAAATGCATCATAAAACTGCACTGCCTGGTGTTCGCCATGTATGAGGGTGGTATCTGAGTGCTTGAGGAAAAGCTTCTCCTTGATCATCTTCCCTTCCATTTCCGACGGTGTGGCGCCGTGCTACTGCAGGGATGCGACCTGGCATGAACAAACACAACCATCCTCATGAAAGCCAACGCATCTCCTTGGAAAGGCAACCCCCATTCCCCGCACCACCTCCACTCCCGGGGGTATTAAAATGTAAGCGTGTAAACACACACATAGTAAAGCGAATATTTTTACAAGAAAACGAGCTTGTCAAGGACAAAGATGTTTAATATGTAGACAATGGAGAGAGAGTGCTTGAGGACATTGCTGTTTTGTTGCCAAATCCGGGAACCCTATTTTTGTAACCAAGATTGGGCCCAACTTGTGGTATTTTAAGGCTGCATGCATGTAATGCATGCACCTTATAGATGTCAATTTCTCAAAAACTACGTGCGCACTTGAAGGGAAAAATATAAAAAGGCGGACATGTGAAGTTTGGTGAAGCAATGAAGTCTGCACTCTATAACCTTGTCTATAAATAGCTAGTTTCTCAAGTAGTAGAAGTAATATTTGAAACTACAATAGAGTTGTGTGGCGATCGTGCAATAATATGGACAAGTTTATGGAGAGAGGACGAAAATGAACAACACCACAAGTGACACCGGTAGTTGAATGGGAATATCATTCAGAATTTAAAAATGGATACATTGGAATTTTTTGTTAGAGAGTTGGGAGGGTGTAGTCCTGATTCCAAGCAGACGCATACAGAACGAAGGCCGAACGATGGAGCTCGTCTCCATGGCAAGCACTGCCTCAACACACGAGGAATATATTTTTTTTGGAAATGGAGGAGGACCCCCGGCCTCCGCATCTCGACGATGCATGCAGCCACTTTATTAATTATTCACACAAGACCATACAAAGTCATACAACAGTAAGACTGAAACCACCATCTAGGCAACAAAAGTGTCGCTACTCCTATCCAAGTGACGAAGGGATGCTGATAGTCTGGGCCTAGTACCAAACAGACCTCGTAGTCAAACCTAACATCTCAGACCTGAGGTCCCATCCAGGACGCCTGCCTGGTATGGGTCACCTACCAGTCCGGCGCACTTCTCAACCAGGACGCCTACCGGGTCGGAGGCCGCCGCAGCCACCTGCCACCAATCCATCTTCAGAGTTGTACTGCTGCATCAACTTTGCCCAGTCTAGGTGCCACCGACGCCACCACGACGCCAGGTAGCGTCACCTTCCTGCGCGAGTCCATCTCCGCACATCAGGCGCCGGATCTCCACTGCGCCACGCCGCCGAGGTCCGCCGTCATCAATGGACCAGATGAATCACTGCTCCTCCTCTTGTCCCCTCCAACCAGCACTTGCTCCAAAACGATGCCCCCATGAGGGAGAACAGTACTGAAGGCACCGTCATCGTCCGATCCGATAGACCCAGATCTAGGGTTTCCCCCGAAACTTTCCAATCAGGTTGATGTGACCTGCAACGACGATGCCTCTAGAAGGGAACAACGTCTGAGACGCCGCCATCGTCCGCCAAGACCGCAGTCAGGTGCGGTTTTCACCGAAAGCCACGTCTTACCGACCTCGCGGCTGGCTGAAACCGAGCGGAACCTCTCCACGAAGACGTATGTCGCCGTCGGTACTCCGGCGGAGATCCGACATCTCCTCACCGGTCCCTCCACGCGCCGCCGGTCGGCGGAAGGCCTCCCCGCGATGGATCGAAATGGGGCGTTGGATCCGCAGTGACCGCCGTCACCATCACGACTAGGAGCGCCCACCCCGCCAGATGTGGCGCCGCCACCGCTGCCATTCATGCAGGGCCGCCACTCCGCCGGCGATGGTGCTCCGGCCCCCGCCGCACAGCCCGGATTCGCCGTCACAGCCGCTGCCGTTGGATCTCACGAGAGGAGCCTCCCCCGCCGCCTCAGATGGGATCCGCCACCTCCACCCGCCCGGAAACCTTCGGCATCGGGCCCGCCGCCACCGCGGCCATGCCGGCGGCAGCGGCGGCAGGAGGAGGCGGCAAGAGGGAGCTGGCGGCGCTAGGGTGTCGGGCCCCTGGCGCCGCCTGGGGGGAGGCGACGCGAGGGGATAGACAGATGCGAATGGGAAGGTTGTGCAGTCACACACGAGGAAGATAGCCGAGGCTGAGACGGTGGGTGGAGATTTGTACATGCAAACTGACCCTCCGTCTCGCGCAAACGTGAGGGGCCCCCGTTGTAGGGTGTTGCAATATGTTTATGGTTTGCTTATCGTCGATGTTGCGGGGTGACAGCAGCCTAAACGCGGATAAGTGGGTTATGGCGTATGGGAGAAAAGAAGACTTGATAGCTAATGCTATGGTTGGGTTTCACGACCTTAATGATCTTCAGTAGTTGCGGATGCTTGCTAGAGTTTCAATCATTAGTGCATATGATCCAAGTAGAGAAAGTATGTTAGCTCATGTCTCTCCCTCGTATAAAATTTCAAGAATGATTACCGGTACTTGTTATCGATTACCTAGGAACAAATGACTTTTTTATTGACAAAAGCTATCCACTTTTACTACCACGCAATTTATTCATAGTTTTATTCTCGCAAAGTACTCATAGTTTTATTCTTGCAAAATAGTTTCTTACTTGTTTTAGGTAAAGCAAACGTCAAGTGTGCGTAGAGTTTTATCGGTGGTCGATGGAACTTGACGAAATATTTGTGCTACCTTTAACTCCTCGTTGGGTTCGACACTCTTATTTATCGAAGAAGGCTATAGACGATCTCCTATACTTGTGGGTTATCAATTCCCTCCGATTCTACCGCACCCGAAAGTTTCCCACCTCCAAGTGACGGCGGCACTGCCGTCCGTGGAGGGGGGGCACACCAAGGAGCCCCAACACGGGCGTCTACGCATGCCATAACACTTTCACAGATGCATGAGGACCCATGGGATGTTTCGATGGCATAGCTACACCCGAAGCACACCCCGAATCCAAGATGACCAGGGGATCTAGCCCTTTGAGTATCGCCGGACAGGCGCTGACCAGTGGACTCTTCCACCTGGTTGCGATAGGTTACCCCAAAGCAACATGCCTGAACACGGTCTCGACCCAACACACTAGTATATTCCCTCTGGTTCTACCACACCCGTACGTTTCCCCCCTCCAAGTGACGGCGGCATTGCCATCCGTGGATGGGGGGCACACCACGGAGCCCCAACACGGGCGTCTACGCATGCCACAACACTTTCACACATGCATAAGGACCAGTGGGATGTTTCGGTGGCATAGCTACACCCCCAAGCCCACATAGAATCCTAGTTGACCAGGAGATCTAGCCCTTTGACTACAGTCGGACGGACTTTTAACAGTGGACTCTTCCACCTGGTTCTGATAGGTTAGCCCATAGCCACATCCCTGAACACGGTCTGGACCCAACACACCACCAGATTCCCTCCGGTTCTACCGCACCCGCACGCTTCCCCCTCCAAGTGACGGCGGCACTGCCATCCGTGGAGGAGGGGCACACCACGGAGCCCCAACACGGGCGTCTACGCATGCCACAACACTTTCACAAATGCATCAGGACCTGTCGGATGTTTCGGTGGCATAGCTACACCCCGAAGCCCACCCCGAATCCCAGTTGACCAGGAGATCTAGCCCGTTGACTATCGCCGGACGGGCTATGGCAAGTAGACTCTTCCACCTGGTTGCGATAGGTTAGCCCATAGCAACATCCCCAAACACGGTCTGGACAAAACACGCCACTAGATTCCCTCCGGTGCAACAGCACCTGCACTCTTCTCCCCTCCAAGTGACGGTAGCACTGCAGTCCGTGGAGGGGTGGGGGGGCACACCACGGAGCCCCAACACGGGCGTCTACGCATGCCACAACACTTTCACACATGCATCAGGACCCGTGGGATGTTTCGGTGGCATAGCTACACCCCGAAGCCCACCCCGAATCCCAGTTGACCAGGAGATCTAGCGCTTTTACTATGGACGGATGGGCTTTGACCAGTGGACTCTTCCACCTGGTTGCGATAGGTTAGCCCATAGCAACATCCCCGAACACGGTCTAGACATAACACACCTCTAGATTCCCTCCTGTACTACCGCACACGCACTCTTCTCCCCTCCAAGTGATTGCATCACTGCAGTCCATGGAGGGGGGCACACCACGGAGCCCCAACACGGGCGTCTACGTATGCCACAACACTTTCACACTTGCATGAGGACCCATGGGATGTTTCGGTGGCATAGCTACACCCCGAAGCCCACCTCGAATCCCAGTTGACCAAAAGATCTAGCCCTTTGACTATCACCGACGGGCTTTGACCAGTGGACTCTTCCACCTGGTTACGATAGGTTAGCCCATAGCAACATCCCCGAACACGGTCTGGACCCAATCCACCACTAGATTCCCTTCGGATCTACCGCACCCGCACGCTTCCCCCCTCCAAGTAACGGCGGCACTACCGTCCGTGGAGGGGGCGGGGGGTGGGGCACACCACGGAGCCCCCACACGGGCGTCTACGCATGCCACAACACTTTCACACATGCATCCGGACCCGTGCGATGTTTCGGTGGCATAGCTACACCCCAAAGCCCACCTCTAACTAGATTCCCTCAGTGTCGACCGTTTCCCCCACTTCGTGACACGGCGGCAGCGACGTCCGTGAGAGGGGCAATCGATATACCATTGGGGTATGATTTTTGTTTAGATAAGGCACATTTATATTGTAAAAAAAGAAAATAATAAGTAATATAAAAAAATATAGCTATGCCGACGGCAAGGCCGTCGGCATAGCTGATAACACGGAGCTACAAGGCCACAGATCGATGATGTGGCAATGCATGCAGATTGATGACGTGGCAGAAGGCATGGGCCAGGCCTACGCCAACGGCTAAGCCGTTGGCATATCTCTGTCACACCATGGACCCCCTCTCCCGCTCGGATCGATGACGTGGAGACGGCGCGGATCGGCCTAGGTATGCCGACGGCCATCCCAAGGTGAATAATAATCAAAATAAGTTTATGGTGGTTAGTTTGATCACAAAGAGTTTTTTTTCCTGTTAGTTAACACAATTCAGGCTAGGATCCTAAATGTAATCATGTCAGAACACCCACATTTTAGCAGAATGCTCCTACATCCTAGGGAGTAGGAGCATAAATGAAATATCGGTTATTCTGGAGGTATAGCACTGCTTGTTGGTTGCGTCATGTTTCAGACAGCGTTTCTGAGTTTGTATTACTGTAACTCTACTACATAAAAATAAAATTCTCCTTTTCCCCGCGAAAAAACACCATTCAAGCTAGGTTGTATAAGTATAATCATATATTAGTCTTAAACACCTAGCTAAGACATGCATGCAACACGACTAGTACTCTCCTGATTTTACCGGGACTGAAACTAGCTACGTATGGCATACAAGCCGGTTACAAGGTTAAATCTTAGAGCATCTCCGGCCATTCGGCCCCCCAGGACGCCGAAAAAGTGCCTTCTGGAGCCGAACCGGCGTTTAATTTAGGCGTGGGGGCGATTGTGTTCCTAGTCGCCACCCCAGGTCGCCCCCAAATCGGCGCGCAAATTCGGTGATTTGATTCAAATTTGTACAAACACGGCACAAACTCGGGGATTTTCATTCAAATTTGTAAAAAAAGAAACCAAACTACGCCTACCCCTACTACGCCGCTGCCGCTACCTGCCTTCTATATGCCGAGGAGCCTGTAGGACCGGGTGTAGTTGCCGTCATCGTCGTCGCTGCTGCCGCCCTGCGTTCCGCCGGAGCCGCCACCGTCAATGCTGCACCCCTGACTAGGGTCGCCGACACGCGGGGGGTTGGACGGCCCGGGTGCGTCCTCCTCATCGTCGCTATCAAGGACGACGACGACGCCCTCGTCGCGGCTGCCGCACCGAGCTTCGATCTACTTGTAGGCCCGGCGCTGGCGCTCCACCTGCTCGAGGACGTAGTCCGCCTTCGCCCACTTGAGGGTGGTCTCGTCATCGACGGCAATCTCCGCGTGCTCCTTCTTGATGGGGAGCAACCCCGGCTCGGTCTTCGGCCGAACGAGGGGGAGGAAACGAGGGGAGGGGCGGCTGCCCTCGTTGATGACGAGGGCGCTGTTGCGGGTGCGGCGCCCAAGCGGTGTCTCCCGCGGCTCCAGCTTGACGGGGTGGAGCGCCGGCGACCCGGAGGAGAGCGAACCAGAACCCGATGACGAGGAGGTCGCCGCCTCCAATCGCCATGGAGGCAAAAGAAGGATGGGGGCGCCGGGTATTCCAGGCGTGGCGTTTTGCCGGTCTCGATGTGGCCGAGGACGGCTTCGAGGGTGAGGTCGAGCACACCCCACCATTCGCGCCGCCTGTCGGCGTTGAGGCGGCCGCAGGGGATAGTACCGTTTGTGGAGGCGACCTGCTCGGCGTGGCGGCAGTCGAAGTACATCGTCCACATCGTGTGCCTATCGATGGCGTACCTTGGCTCGTTCTGCTGCGCCTCCGTCAGCGACAGACATCTGTGGTTGATCTCGGCGCGTCTGCGGGCGCTCTCGGCGCGCCGTTCAGCCCTGGTGGGCACCGGGGGCACCGGGACGCCGCAAGCGCTCAGCCTCCACGAGCCCGGCACCCGCATGTCTGGGCACGTCGGGTAGTCAGCCACGTAGAGGAGGCGCACCTCGTCCTCGTGGAGATGGCATCGGCTGAAGCCGTTCGCCGCTGCGCAGTGGCCTGGGTATTGCTCGGCCATTGCTCGTCAGAGGGGGAAGAGGGGGAGAGTGGCTTTCGTGGCGAGACGAGAGGCGAGAGAGGAGGCGAGTTGTGGCGATTGCGGCGTTTACCGGCGGGGAGGTCAGCTTTTATAGCCAAAGCGGCGTGGTGGGAAGCTGCCTGCCAGGTGCCGATTGGCGGGGCGGGCGGGACATGCGTCGGGCGCCTTCACTGTGCCTCCCGTGAGGCATCAATGGAAGACTGACCGGCGCGGCAGCCTTGGCATTGATTCCCGCGTGGACCGAGGCGATGGGGACGACGAAGTGGCATGTCGCTGACTCGGCGGGCCCATTCCTGTTTGCACCAAAATCAGTTTTCACGACGCCCCCAGGCGCCCCCCCCCCCCCTCCCAGCACGCTGGGTTCGGCCTGGGTCCGCCGACGCCAGTTTCAGCCCAAACCGGCGAAAAACGGGCTCCTGGGGCGCGACTGGGCCAATTTTTCGGCGCCGGCACTAAAAAATGTTCTGAGAGGGACTGTTGGGGGCGCGGCTGGAGATGCTCTTAGTACTAGTTGTACTAGTAATCAGACGCGCACACGCACTAGAAAACTAACCCAAACTGACTCGTATCCGGCTACACTAATTAGGCAAGATTATTCCAACGGTATGAGGTTGCCATCTGAGTGCTCGAGGAAAAGCTTCTCCTTGATCATCTTCCATTCCATTTACGCCGGTGTGGTAGCCGTGCTGCTGCAGGGATGCGACCTGGCATGAACAAACACAACCATCCTCATGAAAGCCAACCCATGTCCTTTGAAAGGCAACTCCCATTCCCAACAGCACCTCCACTCACCGGGTTATTAAAATGTAAGCGTGTAAACACACACATAGTAAAGCGAATATTTTTACAAGAAAACGAGCTTCTCAAGGATAAAGATGTTTAATATGTAGGGAATGGAGAGAGGAGTGCTTGAGGTTGAGGACATTACGGTTTTGTTGCCAAATCCAGGAACCCTATTTTTGTAACCAAGATTGGGCCCAACTTGTGGTATTTTAAGGCTGCATGTAATGCTTGCACCTTAAAGATGTCAATTTCTCAACAACTATGGTTTCACTTGAAGGGAAAAATATAAAAGGTGGACATGTGAAGTTTGGTGAAGCAATGAAGTCTGCACTCTATGACCATGTCTATAAATACCTAGTTTCTCAGGTAGTAGAAGTCATATTTGAAACTACAATAGAGGTGCGTGGCGATCGTGTATAATATGGACAAGCCTATGGAGAGAGGACGAAAATAAACAACACCACAAGTGGCACCGGTAGTTGAATGGGAATATCATTCAGAATTTAGAAATGGGATACATTGGAAATTTTTGTTAGAGAGTGGGGAGGGTGTAGTCCTGATTACGAGAAGGAGCATGCAGAACGCCGGCCTAATCATGTAGCTTATCTCCATGGCAAGCAAGCACAGCTTTGCGGCAACACACCAGTAAGAGAAACGAGTCAGAGACGTTGGGTGGAGCTTTGTACATGCAAACTGGCCGAGCTCTCTCAACTATCGACTAGATCGATCTGTGGGACGTCTCGCTATTCGCGCATGCAGACCTTCCGTGCGGGTCAGCGGGTGGGATCGACCAATGCTGCCAGCAGCTGTTGAGTGGGACATGCAGTACCAGAATCTGATAGGTGGCCTGTAGTATGCCACGATTGCGGCTTCTTGTGCACCAGCAACGATCCCTCTTCTCTATTTTGTAGGTAGTTTGCATTGTGCACATTGTACCATGCGC
Organism: Triticum aestivum; assembly: GCF_018294505.1. Lineage (NCBI taxonomy): Eukaryota > Viridiplantae > Streptophyta > Magnoliopsida > Poales > Poaceae > Triticum > Triticum aestivum. The sequence goes on along the minus strand of NC_057795.1, from coordinate 33,127,712 downwards.
CGAGTCTGCCCTACTGATTCACACGTCAACAAGCACTGCCACAGCATCATAGTGTCATAACGATTTACAGCTAATTCCATCAACTTGTCCTTGGATTGTAAGAGGTTTGAGTGGTAGATTATTTATTGAATCTACATTGTTTGTTGCAGGTTCGGCCCCATCCTGTGGCACTGTGAGAGGTTTTTGTTCAACCATGTAGGAGGAGTGCATGTAAGCATAATAGAAGAGAAAAAACACATCGATGGGAAGAAGCAGGTGTGGTATGATGGGGCGAGTCCCACTTCCCGGACCATCACCTCGTCGATTCCCTCCTCTCCATGTGCCGACGGCAGCATGCGTGACGGTTGTCTTTCGCTGGAAGCAAGTGGCAGTGTTTACTCTGGGATGGACGGGACATTCATCTTGCGGAAGTGCAGGATTTTCAGTGTGCCAGCTGCCATCAGAGGTCAGAGTTCAGAGAATTTTTTTTCATACTTTTTCTTCGTATCCAAAGTCCAAACACATAGTATGTGCAACATTACCGTGCAGGAGCATTGGGTAGGATGAATGTTCTTTCTTTTTTTGTGTCTTTTTTTTAAAAGGAGGTCATCCTCTGGCCTCTGCATCGGAAAGATGCATGCGACCACTTTATTAGAGCAAGTCCAACAAAACAAATAGTCTGGTCTACAAAGTATAACTCACAAAAGAAACGAAATAAAAAATAAACAACTCAAAGCCACAACCGGCTGGACGGAAGGACACTCAGGACCTATCCTATTATGCGACCGTCATCCAAACCGGTTGAATATAGTCTATGCTACCATCTCCCACCGGTTGCACCCAGTAGCCAGCTGCTCCCTTTAGCCTGTAGGAGTCACTAACGACCACGTATGGATGCATGACGTAGCCCTGAAGATAACTTGCAAGAAGTTAATAATAGAAACTCTGTTAAAAATCATATCATTCCTGCAGTTTCATATAGCCCAAAGAAGTGTGCATATTCCAATCCGAATACTTGACACAATATGAGGAATCATTCCATTTAGCCACGTCCCAAACAACACGTCAATGCTAATAGGAGGGATAATATTAAAGGATATATGAACAGACCTCCAAAGTAACTTGGCGAGAGGGCAATCAAGAAATAGGTGTTGGATTGTTTCGCGAACACAAAAGCAACATCGTGAACTGCCTACCCATCGCCAGTTTAATAAGTTATCATTGGTAAGGATCACTTGCTTGTGTACAAACCACATAAAAAATTTAGTTTGCAAGGGAACCTTAACTTTTCAAATGTGTATCGATCTTGGGATTGGGCTAGAGTTAATGAGTTCTAAGTATATCGATTTGACCGTAAACACTCCATTACCTGTTAACTTTCAGTTCAATGTATCTCCCTGATCTGAGAGTTGAACGTCCATCAACCTCCTCACTAAGTGTAACCAGGAATTCCATTGTTCCCCTACCAGAGACCTCCTGAACTGGATATTCAAAGGTACCGTCTGCAAAACCGTTGCTATGTAATCCTTCTTACGTTGAGCAATATGATACAAGGAAGCATATTGGAGAGCTAGCGGTGCCTCGCCTAACCATGTACCTTTGCAAAACCTTGTTGATGTTCTGTCCCCAACAATTAATTTCACCCAACGGAAGAAGGTTTCTTTCACTCTCATGAGTCCCTTACAAAATGGCAAATCATTAGGTCTTACGATCACCTGAGCGAGAGTGTTAGAGTGCAAGTATTTATTTCTTAGGATTTGTGCCCACATACCCTCAGATTCCTGTGATAACTATATAGCCATTTGCTCAACATGATTTTTTTAATCTCAAGGTTCTCGATCCAAAGACCCCCTGGTCTTTGGGTCGACAAATAATATCCCATCTTGTCAGGCGATACTTTGTCTTAACCTCATCGGACTGCCAGAAAAAACAAGATCAATAGAAGTCTAGTCTCTTGCATACCCCTTTAGGCACCTCAAAGAAAGATAGAAGGAACATTGGCATACTCGTGAGTACCGAATTTATCAATACTACCCTTTCAGCAGCTTATTTTCTTCTCGAATCGATCCTCTATACATTTCCACTCCTTATTAGTTAATTTCCTATGATGGATTGGAATGGCTAGATAGCTGAACGGTAATGACCCTAGTTCATAACTAAACAGTTGCTTGTAGCTGTCTTGGTCATCTTTGGCCCTACCAAAGCAGAACAATTCACTCTTGTGAAAGTTGATCTTTAGACCAGATAGTTGTTCAAATAGGCATAACACTAATTTCATATTCCTCGCCTTTGCAAGGTCGTGCTCCATGAAGATAATAGTGTCATCCGCATATTACTTGGGGAAACTCTCTTCCCACTCTTCCTTTTTGTGTGTCTAATTGTTTTGTTTCTTTGGCCAGGTGGTACGTGCCTAAAAGGCAAACGTTAAACTATAAAGTCCCGGTAAGGTAATGTTGGCACAAGAAATCTTCAAATTATACATGTACATGGGAGGAAGATTAGGTTGTTTATAGAAATATTTGCACAATGTTCTGTCAAACTCCCGCTAAAATCGTTATTTAGGATTCTTTCTTTTCGTGAGAAGGAAAGGGTTTCAATATGTTGGTTATTGGCCCCTGTGAAATTTGAGCCAACGCTCCCCCCCCCCCCCCGCGGTCAGCGGTTGCCACTCGGGGGCGTGCGGTGGAACTGCTATGCGCCCGCATGGTACGCCCCGACCGTGGTTGACGTCAAACACGTCTCGCACTTCGCCCCCCTCCTCCTCACGGTTCCATTTACTCCTCCCCACAGTTACTCGCACAACCCACTTCGCATTTCAGATGATTAGAGGAGAAGACGAGGGGAGAAGGCAATGGTGAAGGCGGAAGAGTCGACGGCGTTCGCGGCCGTCGGTGGTGCTTGCCGGACCGGAGCGGCTTCGCCGGAGCGCCTACAAATTGAAGGTAATGCTCGCTCCCACTCTCATAATACTTGCCTGCATTTTCTCCCCTGCCCTCTGTGTTCGATGCTTCGCTTGACATTCATAGATATTCAGGCGGGTTCGCGATGCGCTGGTGTTCCCGCCGGCGGCGGTGTCCTGTGCTTGCCGTTTTCGGTGGCACTGGGCAGTTTCGTCGCCGCCGCGGTGGCGGTCACGCCGGTGTGGTTCGGCTTGTCCAGAGACACATACTGGTTGTGCATTGGGACTGGGCCGTCGCTTTTCTGTCTGATTGTTGCGCATTGCTTCAAATTGGTATTTGCGATCAGTTCGGGTAGAATTTTGGGGATGAATTTCAAGTCATTATAGTTGCCATTGAACCCTAGATCTAGTTAGTTGTTTTTCAAACTGCAGTATGAAGGTAAACATGGTAGTTTGAGTAACTATCATGACTGTATGGCAATTAATTTCCTGAATGACTATGATAGTTGCCACAAATATGCGTTTCCATGTGGCAACTAATTTCCTAAATGACTGTGATAGTTGCCACAAATATGCTTTTCTATGTGGCAACTAATTTCCTGAATGACTGTGATAGTTGCCACAAATATGCTTTTCCATGTGGCAACTAATTTCCTGAATGAATATGATAGTTGCCACACTATAGGCATGGTAAAGTGTAGTAAATAGGTAGTCATTGCAGTTTCAGCAACCAATTGCACTAGATGGCAACTAATCTGCACATCAATTGTGTCAGTTGCCACATGGATAGCATATTTTTGTGGAAAATAGACTATGAACACACTGTGGCTGTTGCCATGTTGTAGACAGGATAATGTGGCAAATTGGCTGTATAGCATGGCAACTAATTTGCTCATCAATTGTGTCAGATGCCATATATATGCTTTCCATGTGGCAAGTATTTGTCTGAACACAGCATGTCTGTTGCCATGTTATAGTCAGGATAATGTGGCAAATTCATTGTACGGCAGACCCAGTTTCATGTTTTGCCATGATGACTTGTGATATCTGAACATATTTATCTGTACTAAATGGCAACTCATTTTTGATATGAGGTCAGTGTATGCGTTGCAATTTCAGGTTGTTCAGTAGATGTTTTTCATCGTTTTTTTGAATTCTGTGTTGCATTTTAACATGGCAATTTCAACCTAGCACATTTTGCCATTGAACACATGGCAAGTCATCTTTGTATGAGGACAGGGTGTGAGCTGCCACATTTTAGGTTTGTGCAGTGGAAGATTTTGTGGCTTTCTTTCGTAATATCTTGTGCTAACATGGCAACTTCAACATTTTGTTTTTAAGTGCATTTATGATCTGTACATTTTTTTCAAATGTAACAAATGTGCTTTAATTGCCACATTTATGTTTTCGACAATCATAGGGGGGTGCGTGCGTGTTCATGTGATATTTGCATTCACTAGTTGACATTTTCACTCGAGCCCATGCGGCAAGTACATTCTGTTAGGTGGCAACTGCTTACTTCCTGCATTTTATTTCCACCGTGACAATTAGGTATGTTCTTACCTCAGCAGAATGGCCCACGGCGATCATCAAAACGATGATGATGATTTCATGGATCCACCACAGCAGAATCGGGCAACTGGACGGAGAAAAGATGGCGATGACGTAACTGTGCACACCCCCTCCTCCTCCTATATTTGTTATTGGTTGCCACCTCGAGCTTGCAGTCGTCTGTTATGAACTAACATTTCATGATAGTGAAAACATGGCAACAACTGATCATTTATCTATTTTTGCAGAAGAAGAAACGTACTCGCAACAGGGCCTCGCAGGAACGACTGACCTCATTGACTAGAAGATTTACCGATGATCAGAAGGGAGCTGCTGCTGAGATGGGTATGCAGGCTCTGATGAATGTCCAGTGCACGAATCTAGTCAACCCTGTATGCGACTGGCTTGGTGAGATTTACCACCCCGCCTCTAGTGAATTTGTGATTCCGGGACGTGGAAGACTGCCGCTGAACGAGGAATTCGTGTTCTGCATTTTGGGTGTGCCTCGTGGAGAAATCAAAGTCCCGTATGAGGTCAATAACAAGATCGAGGAAACGTTGTTCCCCCGTTTGTTTCCTGTGTTGGAATCCATGCCGAACACGTCTGTACTAGCAGATTCGTTGCAGGCCATGACAACCCATGGCGAGGTTTTTAAGATTAAACTACTCATGTACCTCATCTCAACTGTTTTCATGCTAACCACTTCTCTTCGCCCAAGCAACAAATTCTTCCCCATCCTGGTGAATGATCTATCTCTACTACATTATTTTCCTTCAATCTTTTGGCTCTGATGTCATGTGCAAGCTAGTCACTGCCAGTTTTTTTTTGATGTTTTTTTTCATTTGATTTCTGATGCGGCAACTCGTTGTCCTGAAAATTGTGTGGTGCAAGCGAAACTAAAAGATGTGAAGAACATGAATTGGTGTAAGTTCATTGCCGACTTCCTGCATGATGCATTCTCAAGCAAGATGTACCAGAAGGGTTGTCGACTGCATTTAATGGTATTTTTTACCAGTTATTTCTGTGAACACTCTTTTAACACCTTTTATTCATACATGGCAACCCGATCATAACAAGATGGCAACTGCTATCATAACAATATGGCAACTGCCATCATGAATATATGGCAACTGCCATCATGACAATATGGCAACTGCCATCATACTATGATGGCAACTGCCATCACACTATGATGTCAACTAACACATACATATGGCAACTTCTTATTTTCTCTTTTCATGCACTTCAACTCGATAATCGTAGGAACATACATTATCATGTTTTTTTGCAAAATACCATGATGGTAACTGATATTTCTTTTCTTTTTAAAATTGTTGTACATCAGCTTATGTACGTCATCTTTCTTGATCTGTCCATCGTGGATTTCACTTGGACAAGAGGCCCGCTGCCTATGCACAAGTTTGCTATTTTTGCGTGGACTTGCGATGCTGTCAAGGCTGTGCTTGCTGCAGACAGGGTAACTGATACCAAATATGGAAAATTGCAGGTTAGTTCTGGTTTCTTTCTCTACACGGCATTCTTACAAGTTTTTGCGGCATAACATATGAAAAAATTGTCATGTGGCAACCGTCTGTGGTTAACAAGAGATGACTACCGTTGTTAGCCATGGATGTCTGTGCATGGTATCCATGTCTCACTCCACATGGCAACTCTGTCATTCATGCTGAAACTTATATTCGCATCTTCTTTTTTGTTGTATTTGCAATACATGAACTGATAGTCAGTGTTCATCATTCTCTCTCTTACATCCTAGCTATTTTTGGTTATTTCCAGCTAATGGCCAAGCATGCTATAGACTACAGCGTGTTTGGGGGGCCTCAAAACTTTGGAAAGTGGATGGACATGCACTCAGCTCCGTCTTACCCTACTGAGGTAATCAAAGATATATATCTATGGTTGCCTTGGATTATTTTTGATCTCGTGCAAGTGACTATAATATGGTTGGTTATTGTTGTTTCTTGTTTCGTGCATAGGCGAGGGCACCTGTTGAGCATCTAATTCGGCAGTTTGCATCCGAAATGACTGGCTTGCTCGGGAAGTTGGTTGAGGGGTGGACGTCCCTTAGTGGCTTTGAAAGCGACGCGGTTGCGAGGCATTTCACTACATTTGTCCCAGAACGGACACATCGGCCAACTAGTTGTCGTGGACGGTATGACTACAACAGATCCCAAGAGCTTGCTGACACACAAGATGAACTAGATGGAAACGCTGGTCTCAACAAGGATGACGATGATGACATGGAGAACATGCAACACGACACCGATGATGATGAACATGTTGAAGTTCGTGCAGGTGGTAAGAAGGGCAAGGATGTACCAGATGTCCCCCCACCGGAGAAAGTCAAAGAACATACGGCTACGAGAGGCGAGGGGGTGTTGCCATCAAAGAGGGGGAGGGCTCCAGAGGATGTTGCGCAGGGTTCTCCTGGCAAGAGGTCTAGGACCGATCCCGTAGCTGCTAGGAGGAGGTTCGACTTTAATTTTAGTGTTTTGTTTTGTCTATATTTTTGGAACGGACTGACCCCTTTTTGCATTTGTTTTTGCTAAGCGCGGCAATGAGTTCGCTGTCTGACAATTTCCACCTTTTTTGCCTCCATCTTATACGTGAAGTAAGGCGACAGCTGGTGGACGAGCAGTTACGAAGAAACAGGCACCAACGCCAACCCGTGTTTTTGCTCGGTTGAACAATGGTACCCCCATTGCTGGTGACACCCCCTCCACCAGGTCATCTCCTCGTACGACGATGTCCAACACCGGGGATCATGTCCTGTTGTCACACCTGAGAAAGCCAGTCAAGAAGTAGATTTTCCATGTGCTTTCATTGCCATAGTGCTATATTTTTGATTTTTCAATGCATATGTTCAGCTTGCCACATGGGCTTCTGTCATCATTCCCACATGGCAACTGCTGTTTTTCAAATGATTTCATTCCTTTTTTAACTGCATGGAAACTCCTACTTGTTTTTGCATGGCAACTGCTATCTAGGCCAAATGGCATCTCTTTTTGTACCTGTATGGCAACTGCTATCTTTGCATTGGCTTGTGTGCTCACCACATACCTAGTTTTGAAAATGCAATCCTGGCAGATCAGAAATTTTTATCATTCTTCAAGTTGGCTAGCATGGCAACGCTTGCTGGATTTGCATGGCAACTACTAACTATGCCACATGGCAACTCATATTCCCCTTACATGGCAACTACCATCTTTTTCACCTACTTTTCATTTCTTTAGATTTCTACCATGGCAAATATTTTTTGTTCATTTCTTAATACCTTTTTCATGTGATTTCTTTTTTGCAGGGTGAAGAAGACTACTACACGCGCGGCCAAGCATATCATTAGGGACCCACTCGAACGCCTTCTTTCAAAGTTGTCGACAGGGGGCAACTCAGATGTTCACGAGGCGCCAGCCGACAAAACAGTTGCTGCACCGTCAACTGTTCCCACTAACTCTGACGCAAGTGGCCGACCATATCCGCCGGTTGCAGATGTGCAGGCTAGAACAACAGGCATCCGTACATCGGGAAGTGACGAGTCGGTATCTGCCAGGACAGCTGAAATATTGCCCACTCTTCTGGCAATCAAGAATGCTGATGTGAGCCATGCCACCCCATCAGCAAGCGTTGAAGTGGAAGCTCCCGAGACCAACCTAAGCAAGGAAGATTACCGCTCATCTGACACTGATTCAATGCGCGTGCGTGGTGGCACTCATGTGTCCATGACAGAAGTGGCTGAGGCGGCAGTTCATAATGATATGCCATCTACAGGTGAGAGTCTTGGCACAACAGCACCAACTCCTGTCGGTGCAGATACTGCTAAGGCGATTGTTTCGCGTGCTGGTCTTCCACCTAGGCGTCGTAGCCCCCGCAAGCAATCAACAGACATACCCAACGCACCAGCTGTAGCTAGGAGCAGTAGAGATGAGTCTGGTTATGTTCCTGCGTCCATACTATTCCTGCCACCTGCCAAAAGCAATGTGATGGAGAAACCGGAAGACCGGAGCACAACTGATGCAGGTGTCAAGCCGGGCACGAGTGACCCAGGTGAATGTCCGGAGCAGACTGCGCCTTTACCCACAGTGGAAATCTCCAGCTTAAATCTGCGCACTTCCAAGCTCCCAGTCAATGTTGGTGTCCCCTACAGTCCAAACAAGAAGATTGTCAAGAAAGTTACGGCTGATACCGCTGACAACACGCCCCGCCCTACAAATAAGCCCGATCATTCTGCAGCGGCCAATTCAGATATGTTTGTTGATCTTTCACCCTTGGATTCTGCCCTGAAAGTTGTTCGCGGTCCGGCCAGTAGGCATGAGAGGCACCCAATGGCCTTCACCCCACCGAGCTTCAGCCTTGGCATTAGTCAAGATCAACCCGTGGTGCCAGATCCTATGCCAATTGCCTTTGCTTTCCCGGGAGGCATGCCCGCAATGATGGCACAACCAATGGTCGAGGGCAGGAAGGCTGTCAAGTTCGCAGAGCCGATCATCGAAGGTACATTTCTTATGCGTTTATCTTTTTATTGTATACAGCTGTGTAGTTTGACTTTTATCCCAAGCATTTTTTTTGAGTTCTCATCTATGATGGCAACTAATATGTGATGACATGGCAACTGGATTTTCTGCACCATGTCACCTACATTTTTGTTGCCATGCTGCATTTTTCATTCGGCAACCACATGTCAACTGAAAGTTGATAGAACATGGCAATTGTAGTTGTTGTCACATAGCAACTATATTGGACTACACATGGCAACTGGATCTGCTGCACCATGTCACTGACAATTTTGTTGCCATGCTGCATTTTCCATTTGGCAACCACCTGGCAACTGGAGTTCACACAACATGGCAACTATAGTTGTTGTCACATGGTAACTACAGTGCACTACACATGGCAACTGGATTTGCCTTCACATGGCAACTCCCTACTTTTTGTACCTACATTTCATATCATGCACCCTTTATTTTCACACTACATTTGTTTTGTTTTCCAGGTATTCTAACCCACTTTTTTATCCTTGCAGGCACCCCTAAGGAGATTTCACCGTCACTTGATGAAGCTTACCGCAGGATCGAGGAGGCACCATTCCAGAGGAGGTCCTCACGAGGTCAGGGGCAATCAAGTTCCAATGTGCCTGCAGATACGGTATCTGAGGATACCATTAGGAGTTCGACCCCTGGTTCTGTGAGGCAGCAAAGGGTAGTTCAGCCACCTCCCGTGGAAGACTACGAGCCCGAAGTCAAGGCCACAAAGGAGCAGACTCAGTTGTATGATATTGTCAAGCGATTTGGAAATGTGAGGGCCAGCAGTAAGCACATGAAGGAGCTGAAAGCGTAATGACCACATGACATAATCTCTCATTTTGATTTGCTCTTTCTACCATTCATATTTTTTTCTACTTTCTAGATATGATCCGCTTACGTTTTAGTTCTTCCTTTTTTTACTTAGTAGACATGATTCTTTCATGTTATATCATTTTCATACAGCTCATGTTTGGACAGAACCAAGGCCATTCAATGTGAAGCGACGTACGTCGACCTGGGTGATCTTGTTGACTCCATGAGGCCACTTGGTAAAATGTCGACGAATGTAGTTGCATGTGGGATTGACTACATCAACAAGCATATGGATATGTCTCCCGACAAAACAATCATGCATTACAGTGTGACCTACAAAATCTGGGATGGTGACTTCCACCACAAAATCCTGAGGAAGAGTTTTGCTGCACACGGTGAATTCAAGCTCACAGTGAAAAAATATGTGAGTACTCCTCCCCTGTTTGCATTTTTTCCATGGTATGTTTTTTTGCCAGTAGTTGCAATCTGTTTATGTGGCAGATGTTTCATGTGGCAATAGCTGCCATGTAAACTAACTTTTTGATTTACATCCCCATGCAAACTTTGTCGCAACTTCAAAGTAAAATACAGGGCAACTTCATACATGGACGGGAATTTTCTTTTAACTACCCACTATAACTAAACATTCTATGTGATTCTACTTTTATTTGTACCCTTGTTGTTCTTCATGTGAACTCTGCTTCTCATTTCCTTCATTTTACTTGCAGGTCATGTTCCCCATGTTCCAAGAGCTTGCACCACATGACCAACACGACAAGTGTGGTCAGCACTATGTTATTTGTCTTGACCTGAAGAACCAACGCTTTGAGGTGCTTGATTCAATGCGCTTCGCAGCTGATGCAGACCTTACTACGCATGCTGAATTCTTCATCAACAACCTCAAAGAGACATGGAACCGTCACTACGAAAACTCAAAGGTCCAGATTAGATTTTTTCCAATTGAGTATGTGGCGACTACGAAGCAAGGGAGCACGTAATCTCCTATCTCTTTCTTCATGTGCCTTTTTATACCAATCCCACCCCTCTTTTTGTTACATCTGAATTGAAGCTTATCATTGCTCTCTCTGTCCTTTTTGCGAGTTCACCTGATTCTTTTTCTTGTGCAGGACGGACTATGGCTTTCACACGTTGGAATACCTTGCAAAGTGGGAAGCTAGACTGGTTCCTGTCATCACAGCTGCAACAGTTGTTGAGCTCCGGAAATTTTACACATGGAACTGGTTGGCGAATGAAGATTTCAACAAGCGGTCCGGAGCACGCGAGTTCGTAGAGGAAGCTGTCAAGAAAGTCGTCAAGAAGTACAAGTGATCACGTGGTGCTCCATACGCAACGCTACCTTACATTCTGTTGCCGAGGAATGTAAGGTACTATCTTTTGTTCTTGTCAAAAACTATGTCCGTCTGCTATGTTATGACTGCAACCCCGCGTAGCCTAGTATGTAGTGGTGGTGTGTGAGCGACATTTGAATATTTTTCTGTAATATATGTGTGGATGTGAATCTATTTAGGCATGACAGTAGATACGTTTTATGTTCATCATTACTATTATGGTTTCATCATTTGTAGCACTAGTTTGCTGTTTCGAATGCGTCTATGATGTTTTATAACATGGCAAATGTAGTTCGTCAGACATGGTTAGTGAAAGTCATCGTCATTTTTCATTTGGCTATTTTTCTTCTTCTTTTTCATCATTAACTGCACCGGCTAGCATCGTAGTTTGATCGTGTAGCCGTAACCTTTCCTGCGGTTGATGCACGTTACGCTTTTTTCAACTTGTTTCCCATACATTGCACACAACACAGTATGTGTGACTAAACCGCGTCCAATTAACATGTAAATATATGCGATGCAGAGTCATTACAAATAACATGGCATATTTCAGTACAGCTAACATGGCAGATTCAGTACAAACAACACGGCAGATTCAGCATAAACAACATGGAAGATCCAGTATACTTAACATGGCAGATCCAGTATAATTAACATGGCAGATCCAGTACAATTAACATGGCAGATCCAGTATAAAATATCATGGCATATTTAGTATAAAATATCATGGCAGATTAACTACACATAACATGGCAGATTAAGTACACATAACATGGCAACTGCAGTTATCCATTCAATGCATTTTCCTTCAACTTCTGATGCCCCTCAAGATTCATTCTTCCATTTAAAAAAATAGAACATCTAGATTACAAAATAAAATGTCACCAAGGACCATGTCACAGTGCCCCAATGTTGATTAAGGATTGCCCGTCCCTTTCTTTGTTTTCTTGTGTTTTGCTTGAATCTCCAATCTCGATTTGTATCTTATCTCTTTTGAACGCCCCTTTGTGATGGAACGGGGTGGGTTCCTGACCTGGGTTGGTGTGCTTGCTGTTCTAGATCCTATCTCCGAGTTTTCAGATGATGGCCCCGTGGACGAAGGCACACTTGATGTACGGGGGAACCTGTATAAGGCTTCCTCAGCTTTCCTCTTCTTGATCTCATCAAGCTCTCTTTTCAGGGCCTTCCTGTGTTTTTTTGCGACTCTCGCTGTCTCATCACTCTTGCACGCTTCATCAATTAGCTCAACATAATTCTTTGTCAACACAACGTGCCTCACGGCTTCCATAGTTGACTCTGGTCTCTCGTCATGCACAACCAGAACTGATTTTGTTGTCTGCGGTGCTAACGCGTCGTCAACGTCCCAAGTCCATCGCCGCCTTATGAAATGGCGGGGCATCTGTGTCACCGCGTTCATGTCCATTACTTTTAGTATGTGACAGCACACAATGTCGTCCCGTTCAAACTTGCAGCATTGGCAGTAGTATTCGCCTTGGCCTATCGAGGCTTTCACGAAGTAGTTCCTTCCTTTGTCCAGGTCTTCAGGTTCTGAATTTGATATGCCCAAAATAGAACACACCTTGAACGTATGTTCGTCCACCTGGAAAGTCATGAACATGCTGGCACGCTTTATTTCTTCCTGGAATCTTCATGTTTTATGTGTGTTTTGTTAAACTATAGTGCGCTCTTTTTTTGTAGCACCTTATGTTGTTATGGAAAATAGAAATACATTTTGTTTGAACATGGCAAATATAGTACATTGAACATGGCAAATATAGTACATTAGACATGGCAACTGTAGTACATTAGACATGGCAACTATAGTGCATTAGACATGGCAACTGCATAACATTTTCAACTGGCCATTGTCATTTCCATACCAACATTCCCAATGGAAGCATAGTGCATAAAACATGGCAACTGCATTTATTAAACATGGCAACTACAGTTGAGTAAACATGCCAATTGCATTTTAGCAAACATGACAATTGCATTTCAGAAAACATGGCAAATGCAGTTCATTAAATATGGCAACAACATAACATTTTTTATTGACAATGCATTAAACATAGCAGTTGCATTTCATTGAACATGGCAACTCCATCTCAGTAAGCATGGCAAACAGTATTTTCATTGAACATGGAAACTACAGCTGAGTAAGCATGGCAAACAGTATTTCATTAAACATGGCAACCACATATCATGGAAACTGCATTGCATTTTATATGGCACCTACTGCCTTCGTGCTTTGTGCAAATAAGATTGTAACGCAACTGACTTACTTGTTAAAGATCTTGTTGGTGTATATCTTGCTCATTTGCCTCTCCATCGGTAAATACGTTAGCAATTTTTGTTGCTTTAGCGCAGTATTCGCTTCTTGTTATAGCTCAGATCCCAATATTTTCTGTTGCAAAGTTGTGTACTACTTGGCAAACTGTAGCAATGAGTTGTCAGGGCTCACGTACCGCTTCAAAACAGCATTGAACCCCTCGCTGCGCTGCGTAGTCTGCAGAAACGGGAAGAAGCACTACATGAAGTAGGCCAGCACCCAGTACATTTGCTTCTCCCACAGGCTAGCAAGAGTCTCGTTGTCTTGGACTTGATATGTTTCAATCATGGCCATCCAGCTCCTTTCAAACTCCTCCACCGTCAAGATGTGGTCCATGCACAGCTCGAATGCCTTGTGCAGCTCTGGACAGTCAGCAAAGAACGGTCCTAGCATCTCCTCAGCCTTCTTTATAATGTGCCACCTGCAGTGCCTATGCACTGCCAACGGAAAGACCTCCTCTATGCCTGCACGCATGCTAAAATCCTGGTCTGTTATTATGTTCATCAGAGTAAGTCCATCCATGCACTCCAAGAAGGTCTTGAACAGCCAAACGTACCCATCCGTGTCTTTGTTTCGAACGAGCCCGCATCCGAACTGCAACAACTGATTATGGTTATTTATTCCTATGAATGGAGCGCATGGCATCTTGTACATATTAGTGAGATATGTCACGTCGAATGAAATGCAATCTCGGAAATGTTTGTAGGCTATTCTTGCAGCACCATCCATCCAATAGATGTTCCTGACACGGTCCTCATCGTCCAACCTTATCCTGTAGAAGAAATCTGGATCTTCCTTTGCTTTCTCATCGAAGTAGGCCATTGTTGCCTCTATGTCAGTCAACTTGCTCTCTCTATGGTACTTTGCCTTTAGGTTTGTGACGTCAGCTGGTATGTAGGGCATGCTACTCAGAGTCCCTTTTTTGCTGTGGATGAGTGATAGTATCTGGACCATTCTTGATGGACCGACGTTATAATCATGTAGCAGCTTTATGAATTTCTTCTCGATGGGGGTGAATCCTCTGTGGGCAGTCATAAATTTTACCAGGTCGAACTTTTTTATGAGTTTGTGGTTGTGATCGTCAAAATATTCAGTGACCACCCATTGTGCTCCATCTACGTTTAGCTTACACCGGACAGGGCATTCCGTCTTGAGAATGATACCTCTCTTTCGTTCTGAAGCGACAGGCGCAACACATTTCCCCTTCTTGTTCCTTCGTGCCTTGTGACACCTCATCTCACCTCTGCTGTACTCGTTTGTTTTCTTAATCTTCCTATGGTATTCGGTGTTGACCGCAAACCCATGGAACTTTGCATATGTCTGGTAGAATTCCTTTGCTTCTGTGAACGATTCAAATCTCTGCCCAACGTACGGTGGCTAAGGTACCACGATCCCTGATTTCCCACCATCTTCATCCCCTTGTGCTTCATCATCAGTTTCATCATCCACTTCAGTATCGGTGACAGTTTCATCTACTTGAGTGTTCCCAGTGCTTGTGTTCAAAGGGGTGCTTGTCGGCATTGCTGGAATGATTGCTATTTCCGACTCTGACTCGGCATTGTTTGCGGCATGATTGTCGGCGGGCTGGTGGAATGCGTCTTCCGTGCGCTCAGAGCTCCCCGCAGTAGATGTCCCCGTGCCGCTGTTCACTGTAGTTGTAGGCCCTGTAATAGAAAAAACAGGTACGAGCGTAAGATTTTGCTTGAATAACATGTTTATCGTAACGGAGCACATCAACTTCAAGTGATTTGGCATGACATCATTCAAACAGCAAGCTGTGAGTCTGCAAGTGGACATGCATGGCAACTGTAGTTGTCCAGTCACGGCAGTTATAGTCCAACAAACATATCAAACTACTGTTACCAATGCATGGCAACCAACTCCTTTCAGTACGAAAATTTGGATTCTATATGCATGGCAGCTGCAGTCCTACATACATGGCAAATTCTGCTACCAATACATGGCAACCAGTGTGTTCTAGCTTCAAAACTCATTCTACGCTTGAGCTCACTAGACAAATGCGATCAACCATTAGTGCTGCACACATGTTTTTAGCAGTTGGCAAATTCCGAAGACAATATATGACTCATTGCACACAACCACTTGTTAGCGCTTTCTGCTTGATTTTTTTCACCATCACTACTACAAATCTTCTTTTTCGTCACATGTTATTGCCACAAAAACAAATGTAGTGCTCTGTTGTGGTTCAATTTTTCCTTACCTTGTTGTGTTGCATGTGTCCATCTTGTGTGGTCTGTCACACCAAATTGACGTGCTCTATCTGCAATCTGTGAAGCTTGCCACGAGACCTTTGCTGGGGTACCACCACCGTAATAACCTGTAATCATGGTAATAGTTGGTCAATACATGGCAACTGCAGTTGTCCAGGCATGGCAATTGCAGTTGCCCTGGCGTGGCAACTGCAGTTGTTCAGTCATGGCAACTGCAGTTGTTCCTTCATGGCAACTACAGTTGTCCAGGGAGGGCAACTATAGTTGTCCAGGGATGGCAACTTCAGTTATTTATTCATGGCAATTGCAGTTGTCCAGTCATGGCAACTACAGTTGTCAACTATGCTCCTTCTGCTAATTCACCATCCGCAACTTCACTTTTTTATGGACTCACCTGTGTATGATGTCGATGGCAGGTACATGGGTGCCGCCTGATGCCACGTGCTGCATGAAGGCTCTGCATTTTTTCCCGACATAACTCGTGAGTCTTTTGCCAACCTTTGCAAGTTTATTTTTCATGTCCAGACCAGTATGTGTTCTTTTTCGTATGTGTTACCTTGATTTGCCACATTAGCTAGTTGAAGTTGGCTGCCCATACATTTGTCAGTGTTAGCGCCTTGTGACTGAACTTGCCATGGAGCCCCCTGCTACGTCTTGAGCTAGCGTTGGTTTTTCCCGAAGAGGAGAGGGTGATGCAGCAAAGTGTAGCGTAAGTATTTCCCTCAGTTTTGAGAACCAAGGTATCAATCCAGTAGGAGGCTCCTGAAAAGTCCCACGCACCTACACAAACAAACTGAGAACTCGCAACCAACGCAATAAAGGGGTTGTCATTCCCTTCACGGTCACTTAAGAAAGTGAGATCTGATAGAGATAGTATGATAAGATAAATATATTTTTGGTATTTTATAATATAGATGCAGAAAATTAAAGAAGCAAATAAAAGTAAAGCAAATATGATAAGAGATAGACCCGGGGGCTATAGGTTTCACTAGAGGCTTCTCTCGAGAGCATAAGTATTACGGTGGGTGAACAAATTACTGTCGAGCAATTGATAGAAAAGCGAATAATTATGACATTATCTAGGCATGATCATGTATATAGGCATCACGTCCATAACAAGTAGACCGACTCCTGCCTGAATCTACTACTATTACTCCATACATCGACCGCTGTCCAGCATGCATCTAGTGTATTAAGTTAATGAAAACAGAGCAACGCATTAAGCAAGATGACATAATGTAGAGGGATAAACTCATGCAATATGATATAAACCCCATCTTGTTATCCTCGATGGAAACAATACAATACGTGTCTTGCAACCCTTTCTATCACTGGGTAAGATCACCGCAAGGTTGAACCCAAAGCTAAACACTTCTCCCATGGCAAGAAAGATCAATCTAGTAGGCCAAACCAAACTGATAATTCGAAGAGACTTGTAAAGATAACTCAATCATACATAAAAGAATTCAGAGAAGATACCAATATTATTCATAGATAAACATGATCATAAACCCACAATTCATCGGATCTCGGCAAACACACCGCAAAAAGAAATTACATCAAATAGATCTCCACAAGAGAGGGGGGGAACATTGTATTGAGATCCAAAAAGAGAGAAGAAGCCATGTAGCTAATAACTATGGACCCGTAGGTCTGTGGTAAACTACTCACAACTCATCGGAGAGGCTATGGTGTTGATGTAGAAGCCCTCCGTGATCGATTCCCCCTCCGGCAGAGTGCCGGTGAAGGCTCCAAGATGGTATCTCGCGGATACAAAAGGTTACGGCGGTGGAAATTGTGTTTCGTGGTGCTCCTGGATGTTTTCGGGGTCTGTGGATATATATAGGAGAAAGAAGTACGTCGGTGGACGCCCGAGGGGCCCACGAGACAGGGGGCGCACCCTCCTATCTCGTGGGGCCCTCGGAGATTTCTTGACTTGCACTCCAGGCTCTCCGGATTAGATTTGTTCCAAAAATAACGCTCCCGAAGGTTTTATTCCGTTTGGACTCCGTTTGATATTCCTTTTCTTCGAAATACTGAAATAGGCAAAAAAACAGCAATATGGGCTGGGCCTCCGGTTAGTAGGTTAGTCCCAAAAATGATATAAATGTGTAGAATAAAGTCCATAAACATCCAAAAGGGGTAATATAATAGCATGGAACAATCAAAAATTATAGATACATTGGAGACGTATCACCCCCTGAGTGTGTTTTGGTCATAAGAACCTGTGAAAAAATGATAGTGTAGGACATAAGTAGAATGTCATCTTCATCGTCGCAAACGTGGCAAATGTTCTTTTCTTTGTTATCATGCATCATACCAATGCCTGCGTATTGTTCTAGTAGTGGTGGCAACAACCCTGCAGAAATGAGTTGACTGTACTCTGATGCATCCCAAGGGGACGTTTCTGGCCTCTGAGAACCACAATGATCAGCGCCATCTTCATGATTCATTCTTTTCGCGTCTCATTTCTGCCAATGTGTTCTCAATCACTGCATGAACAAGAACGCATCAACAATCCACAAAAAATGTATTCTTCTTGCTGCTTGCACGTAGAAGATAACACATCAGTGTTATCACATTTTTCATGCGTAGGCAACCAGCACATCACGGACAGTAGGACATGCACATCCACTCTCTTTTTCTAAAATCCGGGTGCTAGCTATCTATTCGATTCGATGGCAACAGCCACTACAATAGGATGGCAAGCAACAGGTTAACATGGTGGCAGTTAACGACAACAATAGGTGGCAACTGACGTTAGGCACAAGTGGCAATTAATTTTTCCCACCCCCTTTATTTCAAATTTGTCATTTCTCTCCCTTTTTTAGGGATTCCTACGCATCCATTTCATTACCAACTACTTGCGTCAAGCGATCTAAAAACTTAAGCTAATCTCAAGCGTAGTACATGGCAGATCTGGTGTATTCTGCTTGGCAAATGCGAAGACACACAGAACCATGTAGTGTTTTTCCCCTATAGCGTGGATCCAGTCGCCACCTTCGTCGGTAAATTTGCAATTTTCTGCCCAGAAGAAGGATCAGAAGCAGTAGGAGATCGGGAGATTCACCTGCTTTTAGCTGATTGTCTTTGGAGGGCGGGGTTGGAGTGGGGGGCGGGGGGGGGGGGGAGGGTTGGTGTGTGGTTTGCGGTGGGAAGGCCCTATGGATCTGCTCTGGTTGCCATGGCAACCAGAGAAGGCAGACGATGGAGGTAGGGTTCGAGAGGTGGGGGACGATGGCGGCAGTTGGGAGTGGGGATCGATCGGAGGCCGGGAACGGCTGGGTCGTGCGGGCAGCGGGGTCGCCTGGCCCGGACGGGGTCGTGCAGGCGGGTTTGCCACACACCGGACGTGCGGGCTGTGCCTTTGCGCACCCGGACGCAGTTGTGCAGGCGGGTTCCTGTCCATTGCCACACGAGGCGTGCGGCACAACCACCCGATACACCACACGTGTGGCAGTTATCGGGACCCTAGTTTTATTTGATGGTTTGCAGTGAGTAAGCCCAACATAAACTCTATTACTCTCCAACTGGGCTAAATTTTCCGAGTCCCCGCCCAGCCCACCCACACTTTGCCAGCGGCGCAGCAGAGCTCCTCATTTCTCCACCGCTGTCCATCGGCCGTCCGTCCATGGCGGCGGCAACCGCCGACATCAGCAGGGCCAGCGCGGTGGCGGGCAACAACAGAAGCCACGAGTCCCGCTTCTTCGTGCCCGGCGACATCAAAATCCTCCCACCACCACCTCCGCCGCTCAAGGTACATACATCAAGAAAAGCTCTTGGAGAGCCTCGTTAACATGTGGATTGGCCTTCAATGCTCTGAACAAAATTAAGGAGAAGTAGCGTCAGAGGCTGGAAAATCTGTTCCATGGGCTAGTCCATGAACGCTGCAGCTTCGGATTTCCTCTACTGCAAATATATCGTTACTTTGCATGCCTTTTCATATTCAGTACCCTCTTGGATTGGTCCTATTTATTTATATAACTGTGCAACTAAATGTCGATTCATACATTTCAATTCATCTTTGTGCGTTACAATCATTCAATCCATGCTAACTGGCCAATTAGTCTGATTACAATACAGTGAAATATTGTGCATTATGTTGTGCTGCCATGCTGTATTGTTGTGCCTGTGACTGCATGCTGTAGATCTTTTTTTCTTTAAGGACACGTAATCATGTACTCCTACATGTCTGAATCATCACTAAAAAATTCTTCTAAATCAGACTGCTGTCTTCTTAAACATCAGCGGTAGGTCGCTCCACTGTTAATCAATCCGTTGTATTGGTCATGCTGGGAATGCAATTGCTGTAGTTTTTAAAAGAGCACTAACCCATTAGGCTGGATATCTTATTTCTGTTTGTGGCTCATGCATAACCACACGTCCTTCACAATAGTTTTTTTTTGCGGGAAGTCCTTCACAATAGTTGAGCTGCATATGAGGCGACATGCAGCATAATTGCTTAATGCTTGGGTGCCTGTTCACTTGCTATTGTTTCAAATGCTGGTCATTACATAGATCTCAATATACACTTAGCCTACAAGGGAGGGGGTCATGAATAATGTGTGATGTGCTTCGCAGGTTATTCAAATGGTTTCTTTAATTGGCTGATGCTTAAATTTTCAAGTATTGACATGATGAAGGGGTGCTTGGATTTATTTCTCCCAGTTTGCTTGCATACGTATCTTAGCCATTGTTCAACCCGATCCAAACCCGACCCATTGCCATCTTAGCCATCGTGGTCGACACAACTGGCCTTGAATGTCTCTGGTGCATAAGCAACCGGCTTCGGTGACCGCAGGCCACAAAGGTAACATCGGGCCGAGGCTGACAAGGTTGAAGAAGATGGGCGGCTCTAGATCTGGTTCTACCTCCACCAAGGAGACCCACGGCACAAGCGCAACCCAGGACCACTTCACCGCCCCCGTGGCCGAGGAAGACGACAACACCGACTAGTACCGGTCACTGTAGAGACAACGTCGATCCACCAGCCGAGTCCGCCTCCATGGACTTAATGGCCCCCAGGTCCAAGCACAAGGCAGCCAGTTCCTCACCGCCACCTTCCTTAGCTACCGTGAGACGCACCAGCGGGGTCCCTCGAGTGGAGACAAGGAGCAGAGTCGGGATTGTTGTAGCAGCAGCCGGCGCTAGGGTTGAGCTTGTTGAGGCGTCCCGGAGGGAGCGAAGCAGGGGAGTCTTTTGAATTTCTGTAGACTTTTTTTAGGCCAGGCAGGAGGAATTTAACTGCTAACTCTACTCCACTCACTATTTTAAAAATACACTGCATGAAGAATATCCTACTGTTATATTCTTGTAAAATTTCATATAAAAATTCTGAACAATTATCGGAGTTAATATCGCTTAACCCAGAATATTCAATTACCTTGTGAGAATGTTGTTCCATGTATGCCTGGTACTGCTATTCCAGCATGCTCGTGCTTGTGCGTTGGCTGGTTAGTTTAGCACATATTGTTTGTTGAAACCGTTGCATAACCGTGACCAGGCTGGATTAATATATTTTCAGACATTGATACTGACGGCCGTTGTGGATAGCAGCCCGATATTATAGCAGTACATTTTTTTGGAAATGGAGGTATACCCCGGCCTCTGCATCATGATGATGCATGCGGCCCTTTTATTAAATATTCAGAAAGTAGCAACACAAAGGTCTTACAGCTCGCAAACGGAGCAAAAACAAAGCACATAAAACTGAAAAATAGAAGCGGACAAAGACAACCGGTACGTTGATAATAAGGACAAGCTCTCTAGACTTCTATCCTGTTATGCGTACGCCATCCGAACCGGTTGAATATAACCCGAGTCACCATCTCCCATTGGTTGCACTCAGTAACCAAAGGCTCTCTGAAGTCCGTAGGAGTGAGTAAGCACCACGTACGGATCCAAGCTGTAGCTCTGAAGATAACCTGCAAAAAAGTTAAGTTGTGTAGTCTGTTAAAAATCATATTATTTCTGCAGTTCCATATAGCCCATAATAGCGCACATATTCCAATCCAAATACGAGCTGTCGTGATCTGTTCAACCCCAGCTAACCACGTCCCAAACAAAGACGCAATATCTACTAGAGGATTGATATTAGAAGTTATATGAATCGTTCTCCAAAGTAACTTAACAAGTGGGCATTCGATAAATAAATATTGTATTTTCTCATCCTTAGTACAAAAATAACACCGCGAGTTACCTACCCATCGCCTCTTAAGTAAGTTGTCCTTTGTAAGTATTACTTGCTTGTGGACAAACCACATGAAAATTTTAATCTGCAAAGGAACCCTAACCTTCCATATATGAATTGACCTTGGGATGGGGCCGGAATTAATCAGATCCGTATAAAAAGATTTCACCGTAAATATTCCATTTTTAGTTAACTTCCAACGTGTGGAGTCCGGCATGTCGGAGAGTCGAACTTCAATCAATCTCCGAACCAGGTGCATCCAGGTTGTCCATCTCTCACCCACTAACGTGCGTCCGAACTGGATGTTCAAGGGAATAGTTTGTAGGACGATACCAACGTAATCTTCCTTACGTTGCACAATATTGTAAAGGGTAGGATATTGTAAGGCCAGAGGTGTCTCTCCTAGCCACGTATCCTCCCAAAATCTTGTTGACATCCTGTTGCCAATTAAGAATTTGACCTTACGAAAGAACATATCCTTTGTTCTCATAAGTCTCTTCCAGAACGGTGAATCAGTTGGTCTGATGGTTACCTGGGCTAGCGTTTTCGAGTGCAAATATTTATTGCGCAGGATTTGAGCCCACATGTCCTCCGACTCTGTCTCTAACCTGTACAACCATTTGCTCATAAGGCATTTATTCTTAATTTCCAAGTTCTCAATACCGAGGTCCCCATAGTCTTTACGTCGACAAAGGATATCCCATCTGGCGAGACGGTATTTTCTCTTGGCCTCATCAGACTACCAAAAAAAACGAGATCAAAAGAAATCAAGTCGCTTTCGGACTCCTTTCGGAATTTCGAAGAACGAAAGTAAAAACATTGGCATGCTAGTCAATACTGAGTTAATCAAAACTAGTCGACCTCCATATGACATCAACTTGCCCTTCCAACAGCTAGTTTTTTTTCAATTCGTTCTTCAATACACTTCCATTCCTTATTGGATAGTTTACGGTGATGAATCGGAATACCCAAGTAACTGAATGGTAAAGCACCTAATTCGTATCCAAACAATTGTCTGTAAGTATGTTCCTCGTCTTTGGCTTTCCCAAAACAGAACACCTCGCTCTTATGAAAATTAATTTTTAATCCAGACAATTGTTCGAATAAACATAAGATAAGTTTCATGTTACGTGCTTTATCCATGTCATGTTTCACGAAAATAATAGTGTCATCAGCATATTGTAGAATGGACACCCCCCCATCAACCAGATGAGGAACTAGACCCTCTACATGGCCATGATGCTTGGCCCTGCCAATAATGACGGCCAACATATCTGCCACAATATTGAACAGAAGAGGTGACATGGAATCCCCTTGTTGCAACCCCTTATGCGTCTGGAAGTAGTGACCGATATCATCATTCACCTTAATTCCGACACTACCTTTCTGGACTTGAGTATCCACCTGGTGCCTACAGGTTTCACTAAAACCCTTCATACGCATTGCCTGCTGAAGAAAAGGCCATTTGACTTTATCATAAGCCTTCTCAAAATCCACTTTTAAGATAACCCCATCTAGTTTCTTCGAGTGAATCTCATGAAGCATTTCATGTAGGACAACCACTCCTTCGAGTATGTGTCGTCCAGGCATGAAAGCTGTCTGACTAGGCTGAACCACTGAGTGAGCAATTTGTGTCAATCTATTGGTTCCTACCTTTGTGAAGATTTTAAAACTCACATTCAGCAGGCAAATGGGTCGGAATTGTTCTATCCGGACCGCCTCATTCTTCTTCGGTAATAACGTTATCGTACCAAAGTTGAGGTGAAACAACTCCAAATGGCCATACATAGAACTGACTTTTGTTTCATTTTGAGTAATGCAGCAGTAAAACTTACTGACGGTGATTGAGATTTATAGATTGATTACTTGTGGCCAGGCGAATTCAGGCTTCAGTTGATGGTCTGCATACAGAAACTAAGCAGGGGTAAACGGCTTCTTCTCAAGGAATTTTCTTAGTGTCTGTTATCTCTGCAACCTCGTGTAGTCAGTCAGTGCTCTGCTTCTGTAGTATTGTTTGTAAATCTATGTTGCGGTCGCCGTGGGAAGCTGCCACCGGAGACAGCCACCTTAGAGCCCTGTCCCCCTGTAATTCTTGTACTAGCAGCTAGTTAACCACTTATGTACTCTGTTAACCAACAACTTGTGTAGAGTAGATCAACTTGCGTGCATGTGTGTACTGTTTTGAATGACACGAGGTGATAGTTTCTAGCAAACACTAGTAGCTAGTTGCATTCTAATCTGGTTGTTTCTCTAACCATGCTGCTCTGCTTATATAACCCTGTTTCTCTGCTATGCCTGAACTAGCGGCTAACTTACATCAAATTCTTTGTGATTGAGATTTATAGTTTGAGTACTTTTCGCTCTATAGTATCGTTTTGTTTATAATGATCCACGAAGTAGGCATTGCTGTCTCTGTGGGAAGCTACCGCCGAGACGGACACCCCAGAGCAGCTACTTAACGTCAGGCTGTGACTTGTTTGTTCAATTAATTGACCTGAAGCACCAACAATGTCAGTTGCTGTTTAACCACTTTTTCTGGTATGTTTATGTATCAACTTCTGCAGAGATCACATTGCATGCATGTGGATACTGTTCAGATAACTAGCATGATAGTCTGGATTAATATTGTTTTGGTAATCTCAAAATTAATTATGTTACTAGTTAAAAGTATGTCATCGATGTCTGAAATACACTTGATCCATTTGGTGTGTGTGGAATGTTTGTCCTTCTCAAGCTAGAAAGGGAAATTGTGTTTGCTTCAAATTATCTTGTTCAGACTATTTTTATAGGAGGAAAGCAGGACGGGTTAATACATATGGAAAGCGAAAAGCAGTGTTTGCGTCAAATAATGTACTAGGTTGTGTCATGATTATTGTTGACTTTGGTGAACTCTGAACTTTATCTTGTTCAGCTATTTTTGTAATGTGGGTGTATTATCTCCTTCCCCATCCCTCAAATTTGTACAAGTTGGAATACTCACATTAGCGAGCCACCTAGATTCAGCGTTGTTAATTTCTCCAGATACTTACCATACAGAAAATAAACTTCTACAGATGATTTTTACACTCTGGTTTTTACCTGCTTGGGTACTTTCCAGGCTTAGTACAAATTGGACAAATACTGAGATTCGTGAAACTTATGGTCCTGTCTATAACAAAGTTATGGTGTTATGTTTCTTTACAGCCTCCAGTAGTCAATCAGTCCTCTGCTTTCATAGTGTATTGTTAATAATAATCTTGACCCCCACACTGTTCTCTTGAGATCTGCTCAGTTCTTTGCAGTGGCTTACCGCTTAACTGCAATCTGCTCTGCTCTTGACTCCCCCTACACTGTTTGCTCTGTTGATTCAACCCAAAGCCTCGAAGTTGTCTCTTGAGATCGCACGAGCGCTGCAAATGGGTGGTAAACCTTACTCCGTATCGTGCTTTTGCGAGATGGATCGTTGTGGCTTGTTTGCTATAAGATTCCATTTGATTGTCATGTTTTTTTATATTTCTTCTTACACCCTGTGCCAGGTTGCTCAAGTTCGTACGAGTATTCAAGGGCTGGCTGGTGTTGGTTCTACATTCAGGTACCTTGCTAAGTTAATTCTTAAACTAGTGGGGAATATAACCTCATGATGAGGATTCTTAGCCTGTTTATTACTCAGAATGGAGCACAGTTAGGGGAATGCCAAGTTTGTGTCTATGTCTTGAGCAGCTCTGTATGTATGTTGTTTAGGCGAGTGGTGGTTTTACCGGGAAATAACACAAGGAGCCCTAATTAGGTAGATGAATATTGTTTGTCTGATGAGAATTAAGATATATCTATCACCTTTATGATACTGTCAATGCTAAAGTATGTGTGTTTAGGGAGGCTGAACCTTACTTATTCCGCCTCATATCATAGACCGATGTGCTGAATTTTGTAGAGATTTCTATGTAGATAGGGGCATGATTGTAATCTTTGACCTTTTATCTTGTTCAGAGCTCCATGAGAAATGGGCGAGGACAGACAATAATTGCAGTTCTCCTGGTGCTGAAAACTGTATCTCTGTCTGCAAAGGAATTTCAATTTCGGATTCGAGGGCACCAAACAGATTTGTCCTTCAGCATTTCCCCAGGTTTAGCAGAAGCTGCGATATATACTCGCACTTGTGAGCTACCTATCCATGCACCTATCTAGCCCTGACGTCGTTATATGTTTGAGAAGACATTTGCCTTGAACTTGTTCAAGAAACTTTTTGAACTGTGATGATTCGGCAGCAATGCTGGTTACTGGGTAGATGGCTCCGGCATGCCAAATCAACCTTTCGCAAGAGGAATTAATACAGCTTCAACTCTACTGCTGTAGCTTTCGATCGAGAATAGTTGGGACCTGCAGTGTAGTGTAGGGCGATTGCTTTGGCGTCGAGTCGAGTTGAGCATCGCTGAATTACTACATCCCATGCCGAGACGATCTAATCTGGCTTTTGTTTTTGGCAGGGCGTGTACAACTGAGCCAGCAGCAGTTGGTTGTAGCCCAGTATTGTAGATATCTGAACGAGACAGGATTTTTGACTCCCGGGTGTACGGACACCCCACTATCCACTCCATTCACGTCACTTTGACATCTTTCGAGATCTGGACCACACCCTGCCTCATCCTTGTGTTTTGCAGAGAACACGAACAGTAATCCCAGGCTCCCAGCGGCTGCATAGGGCATTGTTTATTTGAAATTCCTAACACGGTCGCGTGTTAGCCATCTACGTATTCGGCCCGTGCACTACCGGAATAATTGGCTACCCCGACGGCCTATTCTATGTCGACGGCCTTTTGTCGGGGCCATCGGCATAGACGGAGCTATGCCGACGGCCTAGGGAAAGTCGTAGGCGTAGAAAGGCCGTCGGCATACCTCAGACTATGCCGAAGGGGCCGTCTGCATAGACGGAGATGCCGACGGCCTAGGGAAAGCCGTAGGCGTAGGAAGGTCGTCGGCATACCTCAGACTATGCCGACGGCAGCCGTAGGCATAGAAAGGCCGTCGGCATATCTCCAACTATGCCGACGCAGCCGTCGGTAAAGTGTGGCCGTCGGCATATAGGTGGCCCTGGTGGCCCGGCCTCAGACGGCAGCCTAACGCTGTCAAATCTATGCCGACGGCCCTCACGCCGGTCGTCGGCATATGTTTTATCTGGGTTTTTTTCAGGAACTGCCACATGGCAATACTATGCCGACGGCCTCGCCGAAGGCATATATATTATCTCCTATACTAGCTTGCTTAATTTTTGTACTAGATCAACAACACTAGCTCTTACTTGTTTGTTAGATTCGGAGCAGCAGGCATCCTCCGTTGACGATGATGACAACCAGGGCATCCACCGGCACGACGACGCCCCACACATGGTCCAACTCGGCTACAACCTTCTCTACCGCGTGACGGCGACCGTGGTTGTGTGCGCCATCGACTACAACCACCTCTCATGTGAATCCGTCTCCTACCTCTAGCTCCCTCTCTTGTGCGGCTATATTAGTACCTTGCTCTGTTTCATGCGCATGGGTGATTCTGTTTGTGCTTGCCGTGCCTGTGTCATGGAAAAGATCATTCCTATTTACAAGTAATGGTGATTCGGAGTAGCACACTTGTTAAATTCTGCTCTTGTATTAGACCCCATTTGTGGTTACTGTGATGTGCATTGATTCAGCCTCCTAGTACTGCAGATCATGCATGCTAATAATTTATAATGGCCTTGTTAGTTACTGCAGCTAGGCTATGTTAGTTGTTGGTGTTTAATCTAGCTAGCATGTTTGTACCATCAGGATTGCATCAAATTACAGCTAGCTAGCCTGTTTGAAATCTGATTTTTTTGCTTGGTATGCCGCTGGTCTGAATCTACTTACACGCTTGACTGAATTTAACTTGGTGCTATTGCTATCAGATCCTAGTACTCAATCACCTGGACATTGCTGCATTGTTTGCCAATTAGTTTGCTTGCTTCCTTGTTGCCACAAAAAAATCTGAATCTTTTGTGTGTGTAATTCAGTTTTATTGTTATGTATGCAATCTGATCTAGACTTTCGATTTTGACTTACAGTTGCGTCTAGATTAGAACTATGTATGTGCTTTCAGAGAACATGCCTTTCTCTTTTAGGGAGTTCAACATTTTAGCATTGGTCAACTCCTCTTCTTTGCTTACAACCAGATGAACCATATGTGTACACTGACATGTTCCTTAATTAGCACTCGGTCTATTTGTCAAGGAGTTCAAGATGCTCCAAAATACCTTTTTGCTTTGTTTAGTTGATTTTCATATTACCTCATGATCAAGTCCTATATACTCCTACTCTGTATCTACTAAATCATCACAGGAGCTATTTGTGTCCAGTTTAAATACCTACTCTGTACCTAGTGGAAAAACTATGTTATGATTGTATACTCTGTACCCTTTGCTGTAGGCTATGTTGTTATATTCCTGCATGTCCATTCCAGACATTGTTGTATTGCTCATACCCTTGTATATGAGCTCTACCAAACACTAGTACTATAATGAGCGGACAAACAGCGTTTTTTCTTGTGTAACTTGTATATTCATGAGGATTATTATTGGGACATAACATGACCAACCCTGGCCTTTTTGGCTAATGTATCAACTATGAAATTACTAGCCTTTTTGGCTAGTATAATTTTTTTTGGTTCTGGTCAGCAAGTATGCCGATGGCATTGCCCTCAGCATAGTCCAGGAGCTACCAGGGCGCGCCACGTGGCAGGGATATGCCTACGGCAAAGCCGTCGGCATAGATGGAAATCTATGCCGACGACTTTGTCGTAGGCATATCTCTGCCGCCAGGAGAAGCCAGGGGACGACACGTGGCGCAGGTATGCCGACGGCTAGGCCGTCGGCATAGAAATCTATGCCGACGGCCTAGCCGTCGGCATACCTGCACCACGTGTCTTCCCCTGGTTCGCTAGCGCTTTTCACGGCGCCGTCCGTTGCCGTCAGACGGAAAACAAGGCCGACGACTAAACTATGCCAACGGCTGTCCCACGGCCGTCGGCATACGGACCTATGCCGACGGCTATACTACGCCGACGGTCTGACACATCTACGCTGACGTGATCTACACCGACGGGGCTATGCCGACGGCAGCCGTAGGCATAGATCTATGCCGAGGCATAGCCCGCGAGTCCGGTAGTGGTGACTCCATTGAATAGACAGCCAAGTTGACCATGAAGCTTTACCTGCCCAGATGTGTAGTGGAGTGCACAGTACCACGATGACAAATCCAAAGAAAATGAACTCACGTGGGCACTTCTCCCTCTCTCCACATTTTTTTTTGAGTCAAATACACCGTGAGCGCCCCAACTTGTTCGGGACGTTCAGTTTAGTGCCTAAAATTGTAAAATGCGTAAAAGTAGTGCCATAACTTGTCCAAATGGTGCATATACGGTACCTTCGCTCGTATTCCACTTCCGCCGTATGCAGTGCACGTGTGGCATGCCAGCGTGTCCCTGGCCTACACGTCAGTGGCTGCGGGCGCCCTGTGAGCTGTGCGTGCTGTTTTTTTTACGAGGAAAGCACTTTAATTAAATGGCGCAAACAACTCCGGGAAGTGTAGTATATCCCTCGATGGCTAATTCCTCTAATTCCCAAATCGTGAGCTGCAGTTTACTGTTTGAACAAGCTGAACAGCTTACATGCAAAGACTGACAGAGTGAAATACTGCTGAACATAGCATATCATAAATTTTCAAAAATGTTAAGTTATAAAGTTATAATTATTATGAAAAGATACAATAATTTTGAACACAGTATATCATCAGAATTTTCATGATATAAGAATGCAAAGATATAAATTAGACAGCACTACACAACACTCATCTTTTAACCCCAACCTGATATCAAAATGCAAAGATATTAATTGGACCGCAGTACACAACATATCATCAGAATTTTCATGGCAAAGTGAACTTCGTAGCAGTACACAGCAGTACCATTGCATCACAATTTTGTCTGTGAACCAAAGAAAAATAAAAGGGTCTATGTTGTCTGTGAACCCCAACAAAAGCAGCAGTTCATTCATGAACTATAATGCAGCAGAAGTACATTCATGAACTAACAATAGATGTGATCTATAAGTGCAAATCAAAGGGAGAGGAAATCATGAAGATCATCTGCAGCAATATTCAGTGATCTATACTGCAGAAATATTCAGATAACTATGCTGCACCAATACTCAGTGATTTGTACTCTTCAATACAACAAAATATCAGTTAACTATGAAGAACAATTTAGTTATCTACTTTACATACACGGCCCACAGTCACTACATCTCTAATGCATTGCACTTGCACACACTCAGCACATATATTCAGTTCAGTGCAGCGCACACATTCAGTACATCACCTGTCACAAAAATTTAGTTAACTGTACAATCAGGTGTCAGCAAAATTCAGTTAACTGTACGTCAGCTGTTCCCGAAATTCAGTTACAAATCTTTCTAATTTTTCAGTTCGAACAATCTTCAGATTTGAGAAGAAATGAGCAACAAGGCAAATGATCACATCTGAGCAATATTATAGGATAATTTGTTGCGCACACACGCATGATCAACTACTTTGACAGGAAGAGGCGCCTACTTTCAAAAACCCCAAATGAACCCTAGCAAAATTTTGGAACAATGTGCCCATATCTACTCCAGTAATCCTCCAATTTGGTTCCTCACGGGGAGACGCTTCGTCGGGAGCATCTGCTTCCCTTGGCGGCTCGAGAGCCTAATTAAGAACCCGATTGCTAGAGAGGCCTCAGGAGCGGCAGGATGGTTGTCGCCAGCAACTTCAATCTGCACGTCCTCACCAGTGCAGTGCATGCCGTCTCCGGGGCGGAGGTGCTGCCGGCAGCCTCGGTGGTCTTCTTGGCAGCGGCCGCAGCAAGCATCAGCGTTTTCCCTCTCTTCCGGAGGGGTTGGCTCTGCGAAGGAGGGGAGAGAAGAAAATTCAACTTCAAATCCAAGGATTCAAGACAAAGCAAAGCGATGCAGACAAAAACGGACACGCTCCTCATGAGCTTCTCCACGGGGATGACTTCCAAGGATTTCTTCGGTATCGGTACTAGTCCTTCCCGGCGAACTGCTCTCCGGGACGACACAGTTGTTGAAGGCACATCCAGGGGATCCGCTTCCTCGAGATTACCCTCTGCCTCCTTGTCAGCATCGGTGATTGGAGCTTCGGTGGTGGCGGTTGCCGGCGGGATCTAGACTTCTCCTCCCGCAAGGGCCATGTTCGGACTAAATTGCTCAAAATCATCATACTTGTGGCTAGGGTACTCGTAAACCACCGCTTTTACCGAAAATCATAAAAAACTACCAACTCTACAGCAAGTGAGTAAAAAATTGCACAAATTCGAAAATAAGTTGGGTCTCACAGTGAAACTGGCGGGTGGCGCTCGTCTATCGGGCTGATGTGGCGAAAACTACTCCTAGTCAATGTGTTGACCTGCTGAGGTGGACGGGGTCCCACCTGCCAGCCTCACATCTCTCTTCTCCTTCTTCCTCCTCACATCTCTCTTCCCCTCTCTCTCCTGGCATTTGGCGAGGCAGTGGAGGAGTGGGCAGTGGCATGCTAGGAAGGCGAGGGTGCCGGCGACCTTGTGTAGGCTAGAGAGGCAGAGGTAGAGGAGGTGCGCGGAGCAGAGGGCAACACTGCCGATGGCGTCGCTGGAGACGCGGTCGAGCAGGTCGGGGCCAATGTGGAGCTC
Source organism: Triticum aestivum (assembly GCF_018294505.1). NCBI lineage: Eukaryota > Viridiplantae > Streptophyta > Magnoliopsida > Poales > Poaceae > Triticum > Triticum aestivum. The sequence continues at coordinate 33,096,122 of NC_057795.1, read as the reverse complement.
AACGAGGCCCCGTGGCGTGCTGCGAGGACGACGAGCGCGGCGTTAGTGAGGTTCCGGCACCCGTACACTAGTAGAAAAAGGGGCTTTTGTCCCGGTTGGTAAGGCCCTTTAGTCTCGGTTTTTGAACCGGGACTAAAGGGTCGTTACTAATGCCTCTACCCTTTAGTCCCGGTTCTTACATGAACCGGGACTAAAGGCCGTGGCCACGTGGAGCTCCACCTTTGGTCCCGGTTGGTAACACCAACCAGGACTAAAGGAAAGTTTATGAATTTTTTTTTTGAATTTTTTTTCATTTTCAAATTTCTGAATTATTTGAACCTCTAATCTCTAATCACCACCCCTCATCACTGCTCAATTTATCCTCTAATCTCTAATCACCCTCATCATTCCAAATCATCTAACTTTCCGGACGGTCACCCATCCTCTCACTACTCCAGCTTGAGCACACTTAACTTCCAGGTTCTATTCTCCCTCGTTTCCAAGACTGCATTTGTTGTTTTCCTGACAATAGTAAGATGTCAATTCTATTAACCTTCAGGAATTTTGCTTGAGCATGAAGTCACACATTTCACTGTTTGAGTTTGAAACTATTGTTCTAAAAAACAATAATTATTTAGTAACACTAATATTTCTTGAATAAGTAGTTTGACCATAGTTTGACCATAGTTTGACCAAAGTTTAACCAGATTTGACCAAAAATCAAAAAAAACTGAAATAATTATTTAGTAACACTAATATTTATTGAATAAGTAGTTTGACCATTGTTTGACCACAGTTTGACCACAATTTGTCCACAGTTTGACCAGATTTGACCAAAATTCAAAAAAATTGAAATAATTATTTAGTAACAATAATATTCTTGAATAATTATTTAGTAACACTAATACTTCTTGAATAAGCAGTTTGACCATAGTTTGACCAGATTTAACAAAAATTCAAAAAAAACTGAAATTTTATGAATTTTTTTGCCTCTAGATCTTGAAAGCCCCGTAACTTTTTTTCTGTTAGGTTTTTGAGGATTTTGAAATGTTAAATTTGGATGTAACTTTTCGAGTAGATGATTTTTCATATAGAAAACTTTTTCATCCGAGTTAGTATGCAAAAGTTATGCCCATCTTACTAAATTCTATAGAGATTTTGCAAATAAAGTCAAAATTCACATTTGCAAATTTTCCCAACAACTAGACCACATATCAGATGGAAAACTTTTTTTTGACATTTTCATCATTTTCTTTTAATTTTTTTAAAACTGAAAAGGCGATCCACGGGGAGGGGGGGGGGAGTTTGAAAATGGGACCTTTAGTACCGGTTCATGCCGTGAACCAGTACTAATGCCTCAAACCCCATTAGTACCGGTTGGTGGCTCGAACCAGGACTAAAGGTTTAACCTTTAGTACCGGTTGGTGCCACAAACCGGTACTAATGGGCATCGCACCCTTTAGTCCCGGTTCGTGGCACCAACCGGGACTAAAAGGTCCAGACAAACCGGGACAAATGGCCCACGTGGCCCCTAGGCGCACGAACCGGGACTAATGCCCCCATTAGTCCCGGTTCTAGACTGAACCGGGACTAATGGGCTAACCCGGTCAGGACCAAAGCCCTCTTTTAGTCCGCGGAGGAAGGGGGCGGCCTCGATGGCAGCGTGACCTGCAAGGCAGAGGTTGTGCAGGTGGGTCGTGCATCGGGGCACCAGGGTGGCAGCGGTGATGGAGGTCCAGCGCCCGCCAGGCACAGCCGGTAGCGGCAAGGCCGGCGCGTTAGGACCAGGAGGCACGAACTTGCTAGGAGCCGCGGCGGTGGCCGGGTCAGCAACCAGATCGAGCAGAGGATGGCCTGGCGAGGTGAGCTCCTCCTCTGGGTCGCCGGCCATGGCGCTCGAGCGGTGGACCAAGAGGGACGGCGCCGCGACGTGGCTAGGAGGAGGGCGGTGATCAGAGGAGGGTGCAACAGCGGGCAGCGATGGCACGATGCGAGCAGGAGGCGGAGGAGAGAGAGATGAGGTAGGAAGAGAGGGGAAGAAGACAGTGGGGATGACATGTATGTCCCATGGCCACCTCAACGTCTTATCAACATAGGCCTTCCATGTCACCCTTACGTGTGGGCAAAACATGTCGGTTTTGTTGTTAGACGTGGCTAATATGTAAATTAGTGGCATTTGTTACTCACTTGCCGTAGAATGGGTGGTTTCTTGGAATTTTTGGTAAAAGCGGTAGTATTGAAGTACCCTAGCCACAAATGTTGTGGTTTTGAGAAATTTACTCTCATGTTCTGGGAACCAAGCATGTTGGGATATCTCTACTCTTGACGAGGTGGGGGAAGATGAGTAAGTTCCATCTTTTTCTCTACTCTTTTGATTTTTCGGTAAAGCACTGAGCGTTGAACCCGGCTGACCCACGAATGAATGCTCCTGTATGTCACCCCTACATGACGCAGTAAGCGTCATATAGGTGCTTCCTGGAAACACTCCTACCAACCCTCCCAAACGGGGGCCCATATTTGATGGTACAACTATTTCCTTCTGCGTATCTTGGGTTCTCTTTGCGCTTTATTTGTTTTTAGTCAGTTTTTGCTTTTCCAAAAAAAACATATATGTATTTTAAAAAAATTGGTTGCAAAAACATTAACTTTTTGAAAGAATTTGAACTTTTTAAAATTTAAAACATTTTTAACATGAAACTTTTTAAATTTTGTGAATATTTTTCGGTAACATGTTTTATAAACCATTCATACCTTCAGTAATGAAAAATAAAAACAGAAACAAGGAAAGATAAAAGGAAACAAAACAGGCCAGTAAAAATTTTATAGAGAGCAAGCAACAGGAAAAGCATAAAAGAGAACCTTCTAGAAAATGCTTAAAACCAGGAAAGCCAGACTTATGCCTCCTTTGGTTTGATGGAATTCAATAGGCTAGGATTCCAATAGAAAATAATAATTATTTAGAGCTCTTTGGTTTGTAGGAATAGAATGCTATTTTTATCGAGGACTTCTTCCTATCCTCCATATTTCATAGGAAAAGTAAACATTAACCTAGACTCGGTGAAAAAATTCATATAATGTGAACCAAAAAGCATCTCCTTTCCTATTTTATTCATGTGATTTGAGACACATGTCATCTCATTTTTTATGACTTCTCTCTTACTTTGATTTTCCTACCCTACAAACCAAAGGAGGGCTTAGGATTTTTTGAAAACCATAAACATTGTTTCAGGCTAACGCTACTGATTGGGCCGGCCCAGTTGTGGCTGCCATTTGCCTCCCCAACTCCCTACTTTTTATTGTACTTATGGGCTTTTGTTACTTAAATTTCAAGCCAGTAAGGCCGACATAAATGAATGTCACAGCAGATTACTAAACTCGACCCTGTTTCTGACGCCCCTGAATCGTAAGCCCGGCCCAGCCCAAGAATTCCTACTCTGCATCTCTCTCTGTCCCCTTCCTCTTCGCTGCCGCAGCTCCCCGGCGGGCCGACCACCACCCCCGCAAGGCCGGCTGAGCCCTGCGTGTTGTGGCTTCTGGCGGTGGCACAGAGGGTCGCACAAATTCGACAGTCTGTCCACGGTGGCGGCGGACACCTGCATCAGCAGGACAAGCATGGCGGTGGCCGGATGGCGGTAGCGAGTCCTGCTTGTTCCTTTCGTGCGACATGGGTCTCCCGCTCAACTTTCTTGTCCTCCAAGCCTCCCACCACTACCGCCGCCGCTCAGGGTAGGTACTTACTCGTTCCGCATCCTGCCCACAAATCTCCCACCCTCATCAAAATCTGTTTCTACATTTTGTTAAAATTGATTTATTTTCCCAAATGATACGTGCCACACGTGTGGCACGAAGTAACACTGCCCTTCCGTTTTTACAACTAAAATTGCCATCCAAAAAGAAAAAACAAAACCCCCCAAAAATGAAACTTGCAATCCAAACAGAAAGTTGGCATGCTTCACAATTAAAGTTACCATCCCCGGGTAAATAAAGTTGCCATCAGGAAACGTCAGAGCGGAATTGCTTCATGCCACACGTGTGGCACTTATCACAGTCCTTTATTTTAGCTTCTGTTCCACTACCTACATTACTAAATACAAGACATTGGGGCAGTTTAATTTAACAAAATGAGCGTAATTGTAATGTACATGTATTATCACTAGTAGAAAAGGGGCCAATGGTCCAGGCCGGGTCAGTCCATTAGTCCCGGTTCAATCCAGAACCGGGACCAATGGGGGCATTGGACCCGGTTCATGAGCACCGGGGGCCGGCCGGGCCACGTGGGCCATTGGTCCCGGTTCGTCTGGACCTTTTGGTTCCGGTTGGTGGGACGAACCGGGACCAATGTGCCTTGCTCCTGGCCCACCACCATTGGTCCCGGTTGGTAGCCTGAACCGGAACCAAAGGCTTCCCTTTAGTCCCGGTTCAAGCCACGAACCGGGACCAATTAATTGCCTATATATACCCCGCGAGCAGAGCACTCTCACTGCTCTGTTTTTCGTGGCCGGCAAGGAGAGAGCTTTGTGGTGCTCTAGCTCACCTCCTATGCACACGAGGTGTTCGATGGAATGCCCGAGCCACACTACTTAAGCTTTCTCCTCTCCAAGCTCGACCTCCAAGCTCCATTTTCCTTAATATTTGTCTAGGTTTAGCGGTTCGTCACGTCCCGTCCCCGTCTTCACCGCCGTCGATTGCCTGCGCCGATCTCGTCGCCGGCACCACTGTGGTGAGCCTCTTGTTCTTATCTTCTTTCTGAAAGGAACAAAATTCTTACTTGTATGTTTATATAGATACTTGTATAATTTTCTTACTTTTATTATTGCATCTTATATAGTGCGATGGTTTTGGTATCCACCCCCGTCGGTCCTCGTCCTGTCTATGATTCGGATGTGGTATATATATTATCTTTTCATAATTATTGGTTCATCTATTGTTTATGACAATTATGCCGACCAACGTGACATAGATTTTATTTATCTAGGACGTTGTTGAACCGGAAATTCCAACCGACCCTATTGTCGAGAGGTTAAATTTAGTTGAAGAAGAAAACAATTTCTTGAAGGAAAAAATTAGAAAAATTGAGGAGGAGAAGATGATATTGGAGTTGCATGTTGCGGATGTCGTGGATGATCACAAGATCAAGATGGATGCAATGCGCTTGAAGATTAGAAAGATTAGAAAATATGCCATTCATACCGAGGCTTGGTATCATTATGCCGTTGGATCGGTTGTTACATTGGTTGCGATTATGATCGCATTTGTTTTCGCATTGAAATGTTTTACATAGTTTCAATGTATGGTTTAATTAATTTAGATGCTCTGCAGAGCTTTATGTTGTTAGATGAGAACTATGTATGTAGTTTGGTTTTAATGTGATGATGAACTTCTATTAATTTGGTCACTTAATTATCTATTCATGATGTTCTGTAATGATTTTTGACACACTTAATTATATATAATGCACGCAGATGAACCGGCAATGGATGTACGGTTCAAGACACACCTCCGAGTACATTAAGGGCGTGCATGAATTTCTCGAAGTGGCTGAGGCAAACAAGCAGAATGGTTTTATGTGTTGTCCATGCCCTATATGTGGGAATACGAAGTCTTACTCTGACCGGAAAATCCTTCACACCCACCTGCTTTACAAGGGTTTCATGCCACACTATAATGTTTGGACGAGGCACGGAGAAATAGGGGTTATGATGGAAGACGGCGAAGAAGAAAAGTACGATGACAACTATGTGCCCCCTGAATACGGTGATGCTACTGAAGATCAAGAGGAACCAGACGATGTGCACGATGATGCTGCAACAGGCTAAGCTGCTGAAGATCAATAGGAACCAGACGATGTGCCCGATGATGATGATCTCCGCCGGGTCATTGTCGATGCAAGGATGCAATGCGAAAGTCAAAAGGAGAAGCTGAAGTTCGATCGCATGTTAGAGGACCACAAAAAAGGGTTGTACCCCAATTGCGAAGATGGCAACACAAAGCTCGGTACCGTACTGGAATTGCTGCAGTGGAAGGCAGAGAATGCTGTGCCTGACAAAGGATTTGAGAAGCTACTGAAAATATTGAAGAAGAAGCTTCCAAAGGATAACGAATTGCCCGACAGTACATACGCAGCAAAGAAGGTCGTATGCCCTCTAGGATTGGAGGTGCAGAAGATACATGCATGCCCTAATGACTGCATCCTCTACCATGGTGCGTACAAGGATCTGAACGCATGCCCGGTATGCGATGCATTATGATATAAGATCAGACGAGATGACCCTGGTGATGTTGACGGCGAGCCCCCCAGGAAGAGGGTTCCTGCGAAGGTGATGTGGTATGCTCCTATAATACCACGGTTGAAACGTCTGTTCAGAAACGGAGAGCATGCCAAGTTGATGCGATGGCACAGTGAGGACCGTAAGAAAGACGGGAAGTTGAGAGCACCCGCTGACGGGTCGCAGTGGAGAAAAATCGAGAGAAAGTACTGGGATGAATTTGCAAGTGACCCAACTAACGTATGGTTTGCTTTAAGTGCGGATGGCATTAATCCTTTCGGGGAGCAGAGCAGCAATCACAGCACCTAGCCCGTGACTCTATGTATGTATAACCTTCCTCCTTGGATGTGCATGAAGCGGAAGTTCATTATGATGCCAGTTCTCATCCAAGGCCCTAAGCAACCCGGCAACGACATTGATGTGTACCTAAAGCCATTAGTTGAAGAACTTTTACAGCTGTGGAATGGAAACGGTGTACGTACGTGGGATGAGCACAAACAGGAGGAATTTCACTTAAAGGCGTTGATGTTCGTGACCATCAGCGATTGGCCCGCTCTCAATAACCTTTCAGGACAGACAAACAAGGGATACCATGCATGCACACATTTTTTACTTGACACCGATAGTATATACCTGGGAAGCTGCAGGAAGAATGTGTACCTGGGCCATCGTCGATTTCTTCCGACCAACCATCAATGTCGAAAGAAAGGCCAGCATTTCAAAGGCGAGGCAGATCACTGGAGGAAGCCCGCCATGCGTACCGGTGATCACGTACTTGCTATGGTCAATGATTTACACGTAATCTTTGCAAAGGGTCCCGGTGTACTAGCTGTTCCGAGTGACGCTGGGGGACATGCACCCATGTGGAAGAAGAAATCTATATTTTGGGACCTACCCTACTGGAAAGACCTAGAGGTCCGCTCTTCGATCGACGTGATGCACGTGACGAAAAACCTTTGCGTGAACCTGCTAGGCTTCTTGGGCGTGTATGGGAAGACAAAAGATACAACTGAGGCCCGGGAGGACCTGCAACGTTTGCACGAAAAAGACGGCATGCCTCCAAAGCAGTATGAAGGTCCTGCCAGCTATGCTCTTACCAAAGAAGAGAAGGAAATCTTCTTTGAATGCCTGCTTAGTATGAAGGTCCCGACTGGCTTCTCGTCGAATATAAAAGGAATAATAAATATGTCAGAGAAAAAGTTTCAGAACCTAAAGTCTCATGACTGCCACGTGATTATGACGCAACTGCTTCCAGTTGCATTGAGGGGGCTTCTACCGAAAAACGTCCGATTAGCCATTGTGAAGCTATGTGCATTCCTCAATGCAACCTCTCAGAAGGTGATCGATCCAGAAATCATACCAAGGCTAAGGAGTGATGTGGTGCAATGTCTTGTGAGTTTCGAGCTGGTGTTCCCACCATCCTTCTTCAATATCATGACGCACGTCCTAATTCATCTAGATGACGAGATTGTCATTCTGGGCCCCGTATTTCTACACAACATGTAACCCTTTGAGAGGTTCATGGGAGTACTAAAGAAATATGTCTGTAACCGCGCTAGGCCAGAAGGAAGCATCTCCATGGGCCATCAAACAGAGGATGTCATCGAGTTTTGTGTTGACTTCATTCCTGGCCTTAAGAAGATAGGTCTCCCTCAATCGCGGTATGAGGGGAGACTGACTGGAAAAGGCACGCTTGGAAGAGACTCAATAATATGCAGGGACGGATATTCTTGGTCTCAAGCACGCTACACAGTTCTACAGAACTCTACCTTGGTGACCCCGTATGTCGATGAACACAAGAACAGTCTGCGCTCCAAACACCCGGAGTAGTGCGACGACTGGATTACATGTGAACACATCAGGACTTTCAGCAGTTGGTTGGAAGCACGTCTCAGAGGTGACAACACTGTTTGTGATGAGCTGTACTTGTTGTCCAGGGGACCATCTTCGAATGTTACGATTTGGAAAGGATACGAGATAAATGGGAATACATTTTACACGATTGACCAAGATCAAAAGAGCACCAACCAAAACAGCGGTGTCCGCTTTGATGCAACAACCGTGAGGGGAAAGGACACATATTATGGTTACATAGTGGACATATGGGAACTTGACTACGGACATGATTTTAAGGTCCCTTTGTTTAAGTGCAAATGGGTCAATCTGTCAGGAGGCGTGGTACAAGTAGACCCACAGTACGGAATGACAACAATGGATCTGAAAAATCTTGGGTACACTGACAAACCGTTCGTCCTAGCCAATGATGTGGCATAGGTTATCTATGTGAAGGACATGTCTACCAGACCGAGAAAAAGAAAAGATAAGGAAGCGAATACATCATACGATGAGCCAAAGCGCCACATAGTTCTTTCAGAAAAAAGGGACATCGTGGGAGTGGAGGGCAAGACAGACATGTCTGAAGATTATGATAAGTTTCATGAAATTCCTCCCTTCAAAGCCAAGATTGACCCCAGCATCCTGATAAGCGATGAAGATTATCCACGGTTACGGCACAATAAGCAAATGACACAAGCGAAGAAAAAGTGAAGACTTTCTTCCGCAACTATTATGATGATACCATGCCAACTTTGTAACACACGAGTATGATACCATTGTCCGTTTTGTACATGCACATGCTATATATGTGGGTGAATTTATGCTACCATGCCAACTTTCAACTTTTTCATAGTTCATTTGAAATAAAGCAAGAAAGAAAACAAAAAAAAATGTTTTCAAATTTGAAAACTAATGGCACTAACAGAAAGTTTATATTTTTTCTAAAACGAAAAGCAAAAAGAATTAAAAAATAAAGCAAAAAACAAAAGAAAATAAATAATGCAGAAAACAAAACAAAAAAACAATTAAAAATAGCAACAATAAGTATTTTGTTGTAAGTAGAAACAAAATAAAATAAAGAAAGAAAACAAAAAAACAAAAAAAAGTGTTTTCAAATTTGAAAACTAATGGCACTACCAGAAATTTTATAATTTTTCTAAAACTAAAAGCAAAAAGAATTAAAAAATGAAGCAAAAAAAAGAAAATAAATAATGCAGAAAACAAAACAAAAAAACTGGAAAATAATTAAAAATAGCAACAATAAGTATTTTGTTGTAAGTAGAAACAAAATAAAATAAATAAAACAAGAAAGAAAACAAAAAAATGCCTCCTACTGGGCCCCTACGGCCTGAATATGACTAGAAACCCTACCATGGGCCAGGATTCAGGCCCGCAGTAGGCCCAGAAGGCCCATCAAGCAAAGCAGTAGCAATTAGGCGCGCAAGCCTACGGTGGAGAGGAGCTCGAGAGGGGTGCTGCAGTGGGGCTTATAAACCACTGCGCGCCCCTCTCAACTAGCGAAGTGGGACTAAACTTTGGCCCCGACGCGGGCAGCACAGGGTCCTTTGGTCCCGGTTGGTGGCACCAACCGGGACTAAAGGGGGGGCATTAGTCCCGGTTGGTGCCACCAACCGGGACCAAAGGTCGCCGCTTCCCGCCCTTTGGGCTGCTGAAAAGAGGCCTTTTGGTCCCGGTTGGACTCACGCACCGGGACCAATGCTCTTCCTATATATACAACACTTAGGAAAATTTGACGAACACATTGCCAGTTGCCCCCGGCCCGCCCGACGACGCTGACCTCATCGACGCCGCCAGGCTGCCCAGATCGACGTCGTCCGCTGCCCCGACGCCGCCCGCCGCCCGACGCCGTCTGCGTGCCCCCGTCGTCGCCCCTGCCCCGTCGCCGCCAGGCGCTGCCCCGACACGCCGCCCGCGGGCCACCCCCGCCGACGTCGTCGTTGTCGCCCGCGCCCGTCATCCCCGGCCACGCCCCTGCCCCGGCCCGCCGTGGTCGTCGCCGACGCCCTCGCCGCCGCCCCCGTTGTGAGCCGCCGCGCCGTCGAGGCTCTGTGTTCAGTGCTTTTTTTTCATACATACATGTGTATTTTTTTTTGTTCATTGCATTTTTTTTCATATATATAATTAATGTATATATGTATGTGGTAGCTATATGATGAATGGATGTGGCTATGTATGTATGAATTTAATGTTCATAGCATTTTTTTGTTTATATATGTTTTTACATATATGTATTAATTTCTTATTTAGGTTGTTAGTAGATATCGATTTTAGGTTAGTGCATTTTAATTAGGTTAGTGTAGAGGAAAAAGTAAAATAAGGAAAAGGAAGAAAAGAAGGAAGAAGAAGAAGAAAAACGATGAGAGGAAAAAGGAAAATAAGAAGAGAAGAAAGGAGAAGAAGAGGAGAGGAAAAGAAGAGGAGAAATAAATAAGAAGAAGAAAAAAGAAGAAAAAGAAGAGGAGAAGAAGAAAGGAATAGAGGAGAAGAAGAAAAAATAGAAAAAAAATTCTATTTTTTCTTCTTGTCCTCTATTCCTTTCTTCTTCTTCTTCCTTCTTCCTTCTTCCTTCTTCCTCTTTTCTTCCTTTTCCTTAATTATTTTCCTTTCTCGAGGGAGAAGAAGAAAAAGAAGAGGAGAAGAAGAAAGAAAGGAATAGAGGAGAAATAAATAAGAAGAACAAAAAAGAAGAAAAGGAAGAGGAGAAGAAGAAAGGAATAGAGGAGAAGATATTTCTATTTTTTCTTCTTCTCCTCTATTCCTTTCTTCTTCTCCTCTTTTTTTTCTTCTTTTTTTTCTTTGATCTTCTCCTCTATTCCTTTCTTTTTCTCCTCTTTTTTATTTCTTCTTCGTTTTCTTATGTTTTATCGGGTCTGTCGCCGTCAGGCTGCTCGCCTTCGCCCTCGCCGCCCCCTCGAGATAACTTCGACATGAGGGACGGTCGATATATATACCCCCTCTCGATCGTGATAACCTATACAACGGCAGCACCCCCCTCGGCCCTCTCGCTCGACCAAAATTCTCGAGGCCACCCAAATTTACCAAGTTAAAAGAGCGTTGTCATCGAGGCCACCCCAAACCCTTGAAGCTTTGTGTCGAGGCGATTCCAAACCCTAGAGAAGCAGCATCGAGGCCACTAACATGATTCCTTATCGAGGCTAGCTAGTTCTACATTTGCCACTAATATATATCCATATGTACCATGTTTGAATAATAATTGACATGTTGTAAATATTTGCAGAAACTATGGAGCACTACCTAGACGAAGCAACAGAAGCAATGTTGGGGGAGATGATCGCAGAAGGAACTGATGTCATTGCGTCATTTTTCAACAACGTCGTTGGTCAGGAAGGACTGGGTGAAGAAGAGGGCTATGTTCATGATGGCTCCGGCCCATTAATGCCGGTACAAGAAGAGGGCTATGTTCACGATGGCTCCGGTGATGACCCAATGGAGGTACAAGAAGGAGACCGTGCTGACTGCTCCGGTGATCGAACCGAGTCCGGCCAGGTATATATATATATATATATATATATATATATATATATATATATATATATATATATATATATATATATATATATATATATATATATTAGTAAAGCCCGTGCTGACTAGTTAATTGATGCATTCATTGTTTTGATATATGTACACAATTAATTACTCTCGTCTTTCTTCCTTTTAATTTCTAGCCCTCCAGATCGAGCACAACTTCGGTAAGGAGACGAGGCCCGAAGAAAAAGTTGAGTTCGGATGAAAGGTTTGAGATCATAGAAATCGCGCCCGACGGCGAACCGATTGAACCCATCCAGACAAAGAACACATTTTCTGCTCAGTGCGGGGTTCTTGTTAGGGACAAGATGCCGATCAGCATCCAGCAATGCAATAAGCCTAAGGACGACCCTGAGGTGTCTTATGTCAATGATATGCAGAAAGAAGATCTTTGGACTCAGCTGAAGGCAAATTTCACCCTACCGCCAGAGGAGGATCCGGAGAAGCCAGTTAAAGAGCAATTAATCAAGTCTTGTGCTCTTAAGAAGATGGCAACCCTATTCAGGAGGTGGAGGAAAGAGTTGAACCATTTTGTCGGAAAAAAAAAGACACCAGAATTCATCGGCAAATATGAGAAGATCAAAGATCACTGGCCCACATTTGTGGCCCACAAGACATCGGAAAAGAGTAAGAAGATGTCGGCGACGAACAAGCAAAATGCTGCGAAGAAGAAGCTTCACCATCGCACGGGGTCAGGTGGCTACCTCAAAGCCCGGCCTAAGTGGTCCAAGGAGGAGAATGATCTGCTTGAAAAAGGGATCGAACCAGAGACAATGAGATGGCCAGACCGTTGCCGGACTTGGTTCTTCGGGGCTGGCGGAACCTTGGACCCTGTATCAGGGATGTGCCGTTGGACAGACGAGAAACTGGAAATACCAGTCAAGAACCTTCGACACTATATCAATGCTGCGCAGAAAGGGACGTTCGTACCAGACAGGGAGAAGGACGAGCTCACAATGGCCCTCGGGAATCCTAAGCACCCTGGACGGACATGAGGCACGCCAGGCTCCATTCCGTGGAAGGTTGGTTTTCCGGACGCAGGGGGTTACAAAAACCACGAGAGGAGGAATAAACTGGAGCAAGGCCAACTGCAGGCGCTGCACGAAAGGGTAATGGGGCTAGAGCAACGAGAAGCAGCAGATCGCAGCAAACGACCTACCGAAGCTACCCCGCCATCTCAGCGGAGAAGCAGTGTGGCTTCCACCGAGCTGCTTCAGCCGGAGCATGTCTTGACGGCTCCTGCCAGCTATCCCGTGGATGCTATCACGGAGTCTCAACATTGCCACATTATGGTGCGATGGATGAATTTGAAGGTCAAGGCGGCTGTTGGCTCTGTTTATCCTACTGGATCCGGAGCAACTTACACTGCCGGCCGATTCCAGAAGGATATGCTAAGGTTATGGTGGATGAAATAACAGAGGGATTTGAGGACCTTGTTCTTGACCACCCTACCGATGAAGGGGAGACTAGGCTGGGTTCTGCTCAGAAGACTCCGTGCCTATGGCGGAAGGAGCTCATCAACCTTCCGAACTTGACGCCTCCGCCTCCTCCTCCTCCTTCGGCGAGTCAGGGCACTCCGCCTCCTCCACCACCTCCTCCTCCGGTGAGTGACGATCAGGGCACGCGTGGCGGCACTCTGCCTCCTTCTCCGGCGCGTGGCGGCACTCCGCCTCCTTCTCCGCCTGCGCCGGCGCTCCCGAGCAGCCAGCAGCCTCCTCCTTCTCCGTCTCGCCGGCAAGGGTAGAAGAGACCCGCCGCCGCCCCGGCTGCTCTGGCGCGTCGTACTCCTTCTCCTCCGCCTCGTAAGCAAGCACACGAAAGAAGACAGACGCTGCAGCCGCTCCGTCTGCTCCGGCGTCTAGCAGCACAACCAGAGGCGGGAGCCAATACAGATACAATCCACCTCTCAAGCCTCTAGAGAAGTTACTGTACGAGAGGACCGAGGAGGAAAACGATACGATTGTGCGGTCCCACGTGAAGGAGTTCTTTGAAGGGGTGAAAGCAAAGAGACATCCACCTCCGGAGGAGAAGGTAGATCCGGTGAAAGCAAAGCGCACTATCGATGCCCTGAGGAAACCATCAAAGTCTCCACCGAGAACCAACTATGAGCGCATTACTGAACAGACATATCTCCAAGCCCAGCGGTCGGGAACTACTATCAGTGCTAAAAGGTTAAAAGAACGAGCAAAGGGGGAAAATTGCCTAGCTCGGCGAACAAGCACATCAATCGTGCCCCCCGCTCAATGTGTCTAATGCTCCGGGGACGGTGGCCAGTTATGGCAATCTTGCAGATTACCTGCCTGACGATCAACTTCCTGATTTCTTGGAGGTGGATGAACACAGATACGAGTACGGGAAGCCTCTCGTCAAAGATGAAAAATCTCTGACAACAATGATGCGAAGATTCCATAATTGGTACATGGAAACCTGCAGAGAGTCTGGGGGTACGAATGCTTTATATCTGAATATTAAAGAGGAGCACGACCTCGTTGCGAATGATCTCTTGACTAATGAGTTCTTCGCGTTCTTTAATCAAAAGGCCCTCGATAAACTAATGGTCTTTTGCTACTGTCTGTAAGTACTAGTTCTGTCATTAAGTCTCTATATTTAGCTCGGCTCTTTCATTTCATGTATTTATAATTAATTATCCTCAATATATTATGCAGATTGAAGATCGTCGAGTGCAAAAAACAAGAAATTTATGATATTGGGTTCATTAACACAAATGTCATAGATGAATTTCTGGTTAAAAAGGACGTCAAAGAGGTCGAGGACAACTTGCTACGATCGTTGATCAAAAATCAAAACAAAGATACCATACTCTTTCCTTACAACGACAAGTGAGTGTTACTGTCGTGTGCATATTCAGTTTCCCTTATTACTCGAGCGAGGTTATAGTAATGTAATTGATGAGTTATGCATGCGTGCGCAGGTACCACTATGTTCTTCTGGAGATTAAGCTTGAGCGGGGACTAGTAACCGTCTTAGAATCTAGACGGAAAGATCCCAAAACCTATGCGGACATGACTGAATTGCTCAACAAGTAAGTTCAAGCGATCATTATCGCACCATATCGGCAACTTTTTGTTCATTTCCTAATATATAAAGTAATAATAATTATTTTCTTTGTCTTGCAGGGTTTGGAAACAATTCACCGCAGAAGCTCCGGGACTGCCGAAGGAGCTGCGATATACATACCCGAAAGTAAGTACTACTGGTTAGCTAGTTGCGGGCATCTCCCGTTGATTCTATAGTTATACTTTCATCAATGCCATTTATAATGCTTCATTATCAGTTTGATTGACCTCTATTTCTCATAAAGTGCTTGTGGCAGGAAGAAGGGAATGATTTCTGTGGATACTACGTGTGCGAGCTCATCCACGACGTGACTTTGAAAAACAAGCGGGGCTACTCTCAAAGACAATATGAAGTGCGTAAGCAATAATATTCACAATTTCATTTTATTACACCATCATTTTTGTTGATTTTCATTCATATATATGAATTAATTAACCCCCTTCTTCAAATTAGACGTGGCAGATGCGGAATGAACTCCTAGAACCAAATCGCATGAAAGCAATTCAAGAGGAATTGGCGGGATTCTTTCTTGACCACGTCATCAATAAAGTCGGAGAATACCATGTGAAAATTGATTTCAATTGCTAGGGGATTGTAATTAAGAGATCTTATACATATTGTACATGTATGTAGCCAGTAGCGTTGGATACATGACATACGAAAACTTGTTGTTCGACCAATCTCTCGGAGAAGGAGAGGTCGATCGACCACTTCTCTCGGTATGCATGACGAACTTCTATACTCAATGGTTCTCTCGATCACTTATGTATATATAGTACGTAGCGTCGACCAAGCACGGACATAAGAGAGGACACTTCTCTCTATTAATTAGCTAGCTAACACAATATATGAAACACCTAAATTAACCCCCCAAACCCCCCTCCTTTCAAAAAAAAACAAAAACCACAGCCACTGGAAGGCTGACGCGTGGGTGCCTTTTGGTCCCGGTTGGTACCACCAACCGGGACCAAAGGCCCCCTGACTGGGCTCGGCGCACAGGGCCACGTGGAGACACATTGGTCCCGGTTCGTGTTTGAACCGGGACTAATGGGTGAAGGTATTAGTAACGACCCATTAGTCCCAGTTCATGAACCGGGACTAAAGGCCCTTACGAACCGGGACTATTAGGTGTTTTTCTACTAGTGTATGACATCTGTGGCCCTCTTTGCTGTACATTCTGACCTCCATTTTTTTCACTTGCATTATTTTTACATTATATATGAAGAGCACAATTTGTTGTCTTTCATAACAAAGAAGCACAAGTTGTGATTTGTCGACCTGGGCAAAAGGAATCACTTTCTTCCTCCTCTTGTGTGACTATTCACGTGGTGCGTTTAACAAGTGGACGTTTAGTAATTGAAGTGCGCGTTGTCCCATATGGCTGTAGGTGATTCGGTGTATCCATTTTGATTCAGCGTTTAATAAGTGTAAGTTTGGGTCCATACTGCCCGTGGAAGATACATCCTCGGGCTAGAGAAATAATGGTGGAAGATGCTACGAGTTCAGGACCTACAACCGATCTTGAGCAATGATGGGGGAATTAGTTTCGAAGGAAGACGATCTGCAGGATGTGGTGGTGGAAGATACTGAATTGCTGGCGGAGGCGACTTGGTGGATGGCGATTGCTAGGGTTCATACAGAGAAACCCTACAGTCAATACTGGTTTTACAAGAACATGAGGGTGGCTTGGGATCTAGCCCAGGAGGTAAAGATCAGGCTGCTCAAGGACAATCTATATACACTTCAATTCTTCTGCCTTAGTGACTGGGAAGGGTGATGGAAGAAGGTCCATGGAATTTCAAAGGAAAAGCGGTTGTTCCGGGACATTATGATGGGGTCACAAAGCCTTCAACGATAGACCTCAACAACGTCGATATATGGCAGCAGATACATGATCTACTAGATGGTTTCTTTTCCAATATCAAGGCCTTGTCGTTGACTGTGGGAGAGTTCATCTATCCCGAATCCAGGTCGCATGATTTTGAAGGGAACTTTGCCTGTGTCCGAGTTGAGATTGATATCATAAAGCCGCTGAAGAACGCCATCTCGCTGGTGGTAAAAAAGAATGATGAGGTTCAGAGGGTGATTTTTAGGGTAAATGCGAAAGGCTCCTGGATTGGTGTGTTGTATGTGGATATCTTGGTCAATTGTTCAAGGAGTGCGGTGATGGGGTTCGTCCTCCTAAAGCACTGGTTTTCAAGGATCTTCGAGCGACATGGTTCAAAGGTCTAGGAAGAGGACCTGGAGAAGGAAACGGAACACGGGGAGGATGAGGTAGGGGCCGGTCTGGGAGAGCACGGAGGCATGGTGGCTAGCAGCAAAGCCCCTTTGAGTAATCTGATCTTGAGGATCCAAAGAAAACAGTGCATGATATCATGATGGAGGAAGCAGAAAGAAACAGAAAGGGGGGAGCGGCTAACGCAGCTGACCCAAAGGCATGAAAGAACAGAAAGAGGTGCGCTTGTTGAATGTGATGGCCCTATGATCGAGAAACGGGTGAAGACAGACATTTGTATTGCTCTGGTGCTGAAAACTGTATTTCTGTGTGTGGAGAAATTTCAGTTTCGGATCCGATGGCACCAAACAGATTTGTCCTTGAGCACTTCCACAGGTTTAGCAGAAGCTGGGATCTGTACTCAGATTTGTTAGCAATCTATTTATGTATCTACTATTGGTGTTGTTGTTTGGTTGAGAAGACATTGGCAAACTTTTTCAACTATGGTTTCATTTGTTTCAATGCAGATAGTAGGCCCATAAAGCTCCAGCATTCTCTAATTTGGAGCCTGGTGAAGAACTAGCTAGGGGAATGAATGCTGGCTTGTAATTATGTGCTAATTAACTTGAAGCTACCACTTCCTGCTCTGTTGGTAGCTGGCTTAATTAGCACCTAATTAACATCCACTTGTGTACGTACACGCATTTGTAAGCTATGACTTGTCTCAAACGCATATGCATGCCTGGGTTGAATTAATATCTGTTAATTCATAAGTACAAATTTAGTTAGTAGGAGTACCATTAGTTTTTCTTTTACCAGAATATTCATTTTAGATCTTGTTACATTGTTGTGCCGTGTATATGCCTGTGCCTTTCCGCAAAATGAAATAAAGATGTACTTATATGTCTGTGCCTGCTACTATTACTATTTCAGCATGCCCAAGCTTGTGCATTGGCTGGTTTAGCTTAGCACATGTTGTAGTGTTTCTGAAACTGTTGCATAACCGTGACCAGGCTTAATACTATTACCTTGCTAATCTCGAAGTTAATCATGTTACTAATCAGTTTGTCATCAAGCAGTGGCTGAAACATATCTTATACTTTTTGGTACTTACTAGCAAATATACCCGTGCGTTGCAACGGGAGAGAAAACAAATTACACGCTATCCAAATAAGTTTGAATCAATACCCCGACATACGAGCGTCATCTATTTTAACACAATGACTCACCATGTTGCGAACATGTTTTATAATTTGCGATCAATTATAAAATTACTAATATTTTTTAAACAACAACAACAATAGGCTAGAGGTGAAGCCCATAAAATCTCGCGACCAACTCATGGCTCTTGCACATGGATAGCAAGTTTTCACACACCCCTATTCATAGAACGCGCACTGGGGGAGGAGACGTGCATCACAAAAAGAGGGGGAAAATCTGCAGAACCTGGGGATAAAAAAAATACAGCCAAATAAGTACGACTCAATACCTTGACATATGAGTGTTCAAAAAAAATACCTTGACATATGAGTGTCCTCTTTTTTTTGTGTGTCCTCTATTTTGACACAGTGACTCGCCATGTTGCCACTTATCTTTCTTCCTACCCTCGCTGATGATGGATGTGATGTCCACGTGATCGCAATATAGTCGACTTGGTAAATCCCAAGGCAATGAGCTTGCCACTGCACGACACACTTTAAAAACAAATCTCATCAACCACAAGCTTGCAAATTTTTTTTGAGTTGTTTCAATATTTTCTAAAATCTCATGGACATTTTTGTCAGATTCATGATTTTGTTTTGAATACACGATTATTTTTTCAAAAATCATGTACATGGTTTTATTTCCCGACATTTTTTTTCCAAATTATGCTTTTTTTAATAATTTGCGAACACTTTTGAAAAATCAATTATATATTTGAAACTGCAAAATTTTTATGATTTCCCACACATTTTTGAAATCAAAAACATTTTATGATTTCTCGAACATGTTTTTAAAAATTCGCAATCTTTTGAATTTTGGAAATCTCAAATTAATTTAAAGAAGGAAAGAACAAAAAAAAGAAATGAGAAAAAAAAAAGCAGAAGACGAAATGCAATAAAAAAAGAAAAAAACTAGGCGTCACGCCCTGCGGGCCGGCCCACTTAACGCGCACTGGGTGGGTAGAGGAGGTGCCTGACAAAAAAAAAAGGTTGCGAAAATATGTAGCACCTGGGGATTGAACCCTAGTGTCCAAGGTAGAGTAAAGAGGGTTTAGCCACTGCGCTGTCTCCATGAGTCTGATACTTATTCAGCATCATCATCTTAAATAACCGAGCGCAGCGGTGAATTTGGTGGAACCGAATCGTTTTTTAACTTACGAGTCGTATTGGTGGGTAAATTTTGTCAACTTATGAGGTAAATTAAATGACGTACCACCAGAAGCAATAGGTGCTTTATTCTCTACTTTTAATGTCTCAGTTGGTAGGTCGCGTTCCGAATTTTATTTTTGTCCCACCATTTTCGTCCGGTTTTTTCTCGTCCTCAATCCCACCTCCCACTTCCCCGTACCAAAAATAAAACCAACCAAAAGCAGGTAAAAAAGGGAGGGATGCCTCCAGTCCTCGCATGCCTCAATGAAAAAAGACCAGCGAAAAAAGACCTACGAAAGAAAAAACAACGACAAAAAATCAGGCGACTCGCACACACGAGCGAGGCCTCCAGATCCCTTCGCCATCGCCCGACGCCGCCAGCCCCGTCCTCCTCCCTGGCTCCCGGCGTCGCCCGCCCCCCATCTCCTCCTATGATCCTGGCGGCGCCCCGCCCCACCTTCTCCCTCACTCCCGGCGCTGCCCCGCCCCCACCTCCTCCCTCGCTCCCGGCCGCCGATGCCGCCTATGCGCGCCCCTCCCTTAGCCCACCGGCGACCTCCCATCCTCCACCGTCTACCCCACCGTCGGATCTCCTCCTCCCCTCTCCTTCTCTCCCTCGCGGACGCGTCAAACCCACGAAATTTCCCTCCTCGCGGCCGGAACCCTAGCTCGCGCCTGTGGGGACTGGGCTGGAAGTGCGGCACGGGATTCGCACCGCGGGATTCGCCAGCGACGAGTCCAACAGGTTGTCGAATCGGGGAACGGGATGGCGCACCCTGCTGCAGCCGCCGGTCGGGACGAGCGCGGCGGCGACGAACGTCGGTGCGCCTCCGTTTCCTCGACCTCCAAGGACGCGGGCACCAGATTTGTTCGTTGATTTGTGTGCAATCGATTTGCATTTTTCACGATTCCAAATAGCAGGCAAGGATGACAACGACGCCAAAGATGACGAGGCCCCGAGCTCGAGCACGACCACTACGACGCACTGCACAAAGGCCCCTGCTTCCTGCCTGCCCTTCCCTTTGCTTGGGTAGCTCCTCCCTCTCCCTCTCCTTCAAAGAACTAATATTTAGTTTCATTGCTTTTGTGTGTGCAAACGTTTTGACCGCCTCCATATGGCTGTTTATGTAGAAGATAGCTCTCTTCAGATGTTGTTCCTGTCCTTCTCCTTGGTTGTTGAGCGCTGCACTCACTCATGTATGCAGGTTGAGTCCAAGCACAAGTAAGCACCATTATGTATGCTGAAAGACGACTCTGTTCAAATATTCTTTTTCTATCCTGGTTTGTCGATTTGTGTGTGATTGATTTGCGTTTTTTCCGATTTCAAACAGTAGGCGAGAAGACGACGGTGACGCAGAGGAGGACGAGGACCCGCGCTCTAGCCCGACCACGACTATGCACCGCACGGTCCCTGCTGCCTGGCTGTCGCCAATTGCCCCCTTCCCTTTACAGTACTACTCTATTTGTTTTCATTGCTTTTCACCCAGTTTTGCACACTTTCTGGCCCTTCACTTTTTTGTGTGAAAATGTTCTGATCGCCTCCATATGGCTGTTTCCATCCTCCTGCTCATGCTGTCTCCATCCTCCTGCTCAAGTCGTCGCCGTCGCCTCCCATCCTTCATGGCCTGCGTGTGTGCGCCCGCTGTTGGAGGACGACGTTGAACATGAAGCGGAGCCCAGCCGGAGCGGTCTGACGCGGTGGTCGTGGCCAAGCAGCGGTGGTCGATGCCATGGAGCAGGGGCCGTCGGTCGCCTGCACACCGGCCGCATTCTGAACTAATGCTTTCTGCAACTGCAATGTTCCCCTCCACATTGTATCTTGTGTAGGCAGAAGGAATGTAGCTCAGTGACGGCGTCGGCTACAACTAGATCGATGGCCTGAAGGCTTTTACTAAGAAGATGAAGAATGTTGTAGAATAGTATCCATCAACAAAGAGTCCTACTACTACCGGTTGGAGAGGCTCTATCCTCAGGTGATTGATTACTTAAGAAGTATACTGAATTATGATATCCATCGATCTAATTTTGTATAGGAATTTTGAAAAACTAAAGAATCTGTGGTACATGATTTGATTTACTCATTTAGATTTTAGTAAATTGTGAACGGAAGTTTTTTTCACAAAACCAGTGCACCACCCTTTCTACACACATCATTCATGGATTGGCAGACTAAAGGTTCTATTCAACATCTTTGGTGGATTGCATAAATGGGCTAGAGTAAAAATAGACCAGAATTGTTATATGTGCTTAGGGAAGTGGGATTAGATCAAGACTTTTTTGACAAAATGAGAAATCAATGGCTCAAGGAGAGTAAGCCCAAAGAGATAAGTATTGTTTTCCTTTAGTAGCTTGCCGCATAATTCATTCAAACATATTTAGAGTGGAGCAGGAATATTCAAACAAGGAAATGTACACAATATCTGTTAGTATACATGTGACACTTTCCCGTCTTTCGACTAATGATTGCCTCCTGCCAGGTATCACTAATAGCACATTCATCACATCATTTGTGTAGCTCATTCTGGTGTAAGTCGGGCCAATTTAGAAAAGATTTTAAAGCAGACTCATACAGGTTATAGAAGTCAGAGTCAAATAGTATAATAAGTGATTTGTTTGTGCATAATTTCTAATTGATCGTCTTCTAAGGATAAATGGAACTGCTACCTTTCCTCTCTCCAATAAACTATTAGACCCTGCTTGTAACTATTTTTCATCTTGGTGTGATTTATAAGGGAGGCCATGCCATTAGTTTTTTGTTATTACATGCTGTGATGACCCCGATTCATTGATGTATAGTGTCGTATGTGGTCAATTACCTAATACGGTAGTTACACTTCTTCTGGTTTGCCTTGGTCTGAAATCTGACTTTTGGGCTGATTGTAGTCAATCTGAATTAGTGAGGTTCTTTTTTCCAACTGTCCATGTT
This sequence comes from Triticum aestivum, assembly GCF_018294505.1. NCBI lineage: Eukaryota > Viridiplantae > Streptophyta > Magnoliopsida > Poales > Poaceae > Triticum > Triticum aestivum. The sequence continues at coordinate 33,073,901 of NC_057795.1, read as the reverse complement.
CAGTTCTATACATTATCATGCATTTTCTTTGGTTTCAAGATGTCATGATGTTCACCAAGGCAGAGAAGAAATGTTTTAAAGTTGTCCCTTCAATTGAAACAAGTATGACTTGGTCCTTAGTGCCTATGCAGACATGAAAACGGAAGGTCGAGAGGTTTAAATATGTCATGATGTTTACAATTGCGGATATCCTGCTTCACGTACTTGCCTGATAACTCACAATTTCAACACAGAAGTTACTAATCTGTAAGACATGCCCTCTCTCATTCAATGATGTCCTGAAATTTTCACACAAAGCTTTGTAATCTTGCCAAGTAACAAGAGAGCCAAGTAATCATGCGAATTTTCAGAGAACTTCAAGTGGCATGCCACCATTTGCAATGGTTGTGATGTAGTGATAATTAATAAACTGCAGGCCTTCTAAATATTCTAAAGTTGCATATCTAAGAGCATATTATATTTCTCATAAACAACTGGAGTTAAGCTTCTATCCTCTTCCTGTCTTGAAGGAATTATCTGTTGAGTAAGCTACAGTCTGTTTGTTTGACTAGCTAGGCTGTGTTACATACATGTATAAGATGATGCTTCTGTGGCTATAACTGGTGCCTGCCGCTCTAAATAGGAAACACCCTATTAATTACCCACCTCAATTTCATTAGTGCGTCCGGCCTGTGAATTTTACCCCAGACTATAAATCCCCTCCAAACGAAACCCTATAGGTGTACTATGACTCTTAATAGTGTATCCTTGTAAAAGTCAGTGTGTTGGGTTATTTTTTTGGTGTGGTTAGAGAACTCGACTCCATTTGGAACGAGGGTTTGAGTTTTATTTTTCCTAAACCTTTGAGAGGCAGAGCCATGGAAATATTTTGTGCTCTCATTCCTCTGGATGGAAGCTCTAACTTTTCCTCTTTGTTTCCAATAAGCTACTTTCTTCGAGATTGTGCAATGAAGGATTTTGATGGTAAGGGATCGTAGAGCCTCGGGTGACTAGCATTAAGATAGGAAGGCTGTTGCCGCCCTTGTCCCTTGCTGCTGTGTTGCCACGGTGGCGTCAATCACTGGCTTATTTAGAACAATAGTTAGTGGATTTTGTGATAAGGGTGAGGGCCGAGAGTGAGAGGGACGGGGTTGGGATTGTTTTGTTGTATGCGTGAAATTATTTCCCTACTTTAGAAAATATGGCAAATTGCATTTCATTAGAGATTGATTTACAGCAAACTGCATGAGCGAGTGGTTCATGCATTTTTCATCAAGTCATACATTTACTTGGTTACGACATAAGGGTAAATGTACTGGTTGGTTGCTTCAAGACTTAATAACAGACACTATGACAATGGCTCAAGAGATATCAGATCTACCTTCTTGGATGGGGGCATTATGGGTGGCGCACGCCTCGGCCCCCTTGATGGCCGTGGTGGATGGACATGAACACGAGGGTGGATCAGGACGGAGAGTAGGGTGGTTGGCGGGGGACTCATCCTTGGCAGTTCATGGGAAAGTATGGTGTGAAGCAGAGGGGGCGCCATGGCGAAGGTGAGGTAGCCGTCATCCGGTCATCTGTACTCCTAATGTTTTAGTTGGTAGTCTCCGCTCACCGGTTAAATTTCGTCCCACCAACACCGGTTTTTTTCCGTCCTCCCTCCCACCTCCCAGTCCCAGCTATTCCCACCGGCTTTATTTTATGTGATCTGAATCTGAGCGAGTCTTAAATTTTGGTGCAGTGTGAAAGGAGGAAAATGATCGCCGGAAAGCATGTAGATCTACACCTTGAGAGATGGCATTTTGTGGTACATTGTTTAGGTAAGGATATTGTGCTTTCTTCTGAAAACTCTGGACTGTACATTGAGTTGTGTTCCATTTTTTAAAAATTACTTAGAATCCTGCTTCTGGCAATACTACTGTGAACTGGCATACCTCGTGATCATGAGAGGATGAAAAGTTCCTGATCCCCAAGAACGCCCTCATGTGCGGCTGCCGGTCGTCGGACAAGACATCTCTGACGACTTAGCCACACAGCGAACCTAAGTTCGTCATGGGAGGATGTCACCTTGGACTGGAGCAACAGACGTCGAAAATTTACTAGGAAAGGCTCACAAATAAGAGTGACCCAAACACAAATTGTTGTACGTTTGCAATTAAACTCTTAGTAGCAGCTTGATTCTTACTATTGTTACTTTGGTGGTGGGTATAATTAGTCATGTAGTAGCATCTTAGCGTCATCTTATTTCTTGAGAACATATCTAGCTATCAGATCTTCAAGAGTACACCATAAAAAAAGAAACGCCTATCAGCTTCATAGAAGAAAGTTAGTCTTATGATAGAAGAAAGGCCCATCAGCCCTTGCAGTGCCTGATTGGTTAGCGACTGCTTTTCAGGCTCAACTGATTTCTGACTACGTCCAACAACATATGACTGACATGACCAAGTAGAAGTAAATTTCATTGTGATCAAGATGGTGCCTTTATTTTGGAAAACACAATTGAGATGGGTAGGCGCATGGGCATCTCACCGGAACAAATAGACAGACTGATTTCACTCATACACATGTTGATTATATTATACGGTCAACTCATGAAGTAGCCGGATACCTTCTACTTGAAGTATGAAAGCCATTAGCATGCTAAATTATATGGATGTGCTGGTCTTGACGTGTGTGCACGTACAATGTAAAATAAACTTGAGTAATGATTAATACCTTGTTTACTCTTTTTTTGCTTTACACGTATTTGGAGTATCTATTATCATTCAAGATATCTTAAGGAGAAATTTGGTTTTTGGTGAACTGAAACAATATACCAATAAAAATTTAGCACTTGGCTGTACATATGAATGTTAACTTTGTTAAAATAATTTTCCCTTTATAAGAGAAGATTTCTTAGTTCAAATATATTTTTTGAAAAAATATAGTATTTTTCTGACAATCCTTTTGATTCTAAAACATCCATTATCTCAGAAGGATAATAGTGGTGTGTTTATGTTGCTTTGGGTCTCTTATCACTCGGATCATTCATCAGAAAAATATTTTAAAAATAATTCTATTTTGACATTTCCTTTGTGTTCATTGTTCCATCATAGTAGTTTAGGTTCACATCAAACCAGACCATATGTTTCAGTTTCACTCTTTGGACCATGATGGTGGTGTGCAAGGTGGGCTAGATCGTAATGCTAAAAGAATCAATGGAGGTTATTGGATAGCTTTTAGATTCTCCAAAAAATAATCTAGCAGATGGATGATCCTATTATCACGTATGGTGGTGGTGTGCAAGGAAATGGAGCAGCATGATGGTAGCTAATGCTGTTATTTTCACATGTAAGATGTATGAGCTTCAGTTTGTCATGCTATTATCATGTATAGTCAAAAATGATTAGTTTAATCGGAATTTAGAGTTTCATTCTTAGTTCTCTGAAATATTGTTTTTATAGGTAATTCATGCGGAGTGTAGTATATTGGGAGCCAAGGCCGAGTAGCAAGCCATGTGTCACCGCAAGGACAGGAGCGAGATTTAATTAATTGTATTTGCAAGATTTGGTCTTCCCTTCTTGTTTTCCTGGTCACCTCACAGGTTTTATCACTTACATTTCCTTCTATGGTGGTCTGATCATTGTACTTTGGGACATTGTACTTTTAGGACGTAATGTGCACTTCTGCTTGTTATTTTAAATTGCTCATGTCTTGATATGTCTTTCAAATTCTTGACATCTGTGCCAGTAGCCTAAACCTCCATGGCATGCTCCATCGGAGTATTTTGTTTGTTGTACAATTTTCAAGTGCGACCTTCCAATTTATTTTGTTGTAACTATAAGGTTTGGCACCTCAGATAAGTTCTCGAAATACCAATGTCATATTTCAATTAGAAAATAAGATTTAGTTTGATCATGCATGCAATTGTAATAACCCTACTTTGAGCTTTTATGTACTGGTTTAAATAGTTAAATCTTCTAGATTCTTTTGCATATTTTCTTGGAATTATACTGTGAGAGCATCTTAGTTTTCACTAAGCAATAAAATACATTTTCTATTTCCGTAATACAGGTCATTAGTGGTCACTTGGGATGAGTGCGATCTGTAGCATTTGATCCAGGAAACAAATGGTTTTGTCCTGGTTTTGCTGATAGGACAATAACGGCAAGCCCCACAACCTGCATTCCTTTCCTAGAAATTTAAGATGAATTCATGTATACATGCAAGTAGTTGATACAACAACCTATTAGTTAATCGGATGCTTGCTCTATTGGTGTCTGCATTTTTTAATGTTACATGCATCTATTTTTATTACATAATGTTTTTCAGCTTTGGGACTCCATGTTGATGTGTTTTTTACCTTAACATTTTATTATCTGTTTTTGTTTAGGCAAGGAAGAAGGTTGCAGAGCACTGATGGATGTGAAAAGGAAGAGGATGGATGAGAGAGGAGAGAAGAGGGGTGAAAGAGGATACAGATGGAAAGGAGGAGGAGGACAGGGTGGAGGCGCTTCTTGAGGATTATTGTCGACTGATTTCATACTCTCTTATAAATTCATGGTTAGCTAGGTAAACCTTTTGTACAACAACTCTTGTTCAAAAGGAAGTTTGATTTTTCGGCTTCTTATTTTAGGTCAATATCAAGAACAGTTTAGTTAATTTAGTTTAATGTTTATGTTTGAAATTGACTTTTACCATTCTGGTTGAATGGGGGTGTGGATAGAAGAGATTGCGAGTCGGGTACGGTGATGCCAACATTGTATTACGGGCAGATAGATTTAAGTTCGGTCTTATGTGCATGAGGATAGGATCACTATTAAATCATCAGAATAAGTCTGCTCCTGTTGCAACGCACGGACAATCGGAGAAATGTGATGTCCATGTGAGTATCTAAAGGTAACAAGTTAGACATGATTAGTATTGTCCACAAGCTACTCGTGAGTCAATTGAATTTTGAATCTTTGCAAGTTGATTTTTAGGAGAACACAAGTGCAACCTGAGGCCGAAGTCGTTGATGGCACTACGAGATGCAATGGCGATGCCGAAGGCGTCGATGGCACTGCGAGGCTGAGCCCTCGTAGGAGACAAGGACGACACTTCGAGCGGTAGTGAGGAGTGGCGTCATAGTCGGAGGCGAGGAAGAAGGTTTGTAGGGGTGCGGTGGTTCACCGGAAAAATCTGGTCGCTAGGCGGTAGTGAGGAGTGGCATCATAGTCGGAGGCAAGGAAGAAGGTTCATAGGGGTGCGGTGGTTCACCGGAAAAATCTGGCCGCTAGGCTGGTTCAGAGGGTTGGTCGGGGGTGGCGGTCGCGGCTAGCAGATCGGCGGGTGGTGGCTGCTGTTAAGGAGGAAGAAGCCCAAGGTAGAAGACAAACAACAACCATTCGATGAAGATCCAACGTTGCTCGAGCAGTGGCGTCATAGTCGAAGGCGGGAAGAGGGTTGACAGGTGTGGGTGGGGGTGCGATGGCTCGCCGAAAAAATCTGGTTACCGGGGTGGTCCAGAGGGATAGTCGAGGGTGGCGACAGGGGAGGGCAGGGAAGCAACGCGGTCGGGGGTGGTGGCGATGGGTGGATCGGCCGGTGGTAGTTGGCGGTTCAGTAGGAGGAAGAGGTCAGGGGTAGAGGATAAACAACAACCATCCGACTAAAGACCCAACAACCCTCATAAATCAACTTTGCATCAAATTTTCATAGTCTGACATATAGCTGACACCCTTAATACCGAGATATTTAGAATATTTTTGACCATATTTATATGAAAAAATATCATCTTATGCAATACTAAAGTTATACATTATAAAAATTGAACTCGTGATGTGCATCTAATGATATTGATTCCGTATTGTGATTTTTTTTTGTATTTTCTATAAAGTTGGTAAACTTTACAAAGTTTGACTTTAGACAAATCTTATGTGCGAGTAAAAGGACCGGAGGGAGTACTATGTTGCTTTCTACATGTCTTCTTATGGCCTTATTAAAGATCTTCATTTCTATGGGTTTAAACACAGGATGTTATTTTTGTAGCACATTTCTGATAAGTTTTTATTCTATAAAGCTATAATTTCAACCACATTCTAAAATATAAATGGGATTTGGTGATAAGTAATCATTGTGTTTGTGCATAATCTATCAGACACGACAACGTTCATGTCGAATGTGTTCTAGAAATGTTCTTTGATAAATATGTTTTTAGCTATTAATATTTTAGTATGGTCGTAAATTTATCAATTCACATATCACTTCGATAAACAATTTTTAGTTGGGAGAATTAAGAAAGAAAGAAAAGAAGAGCGCTTCAAGGGTTAAAAGATAGTTGCCGATGCAGCCCGTTGCAACGCACGTGCATCCCATCGTGCAACATGGTAAGTAAAGTATTTTATCTATTGTTATCATGGTTTATTGTTGTTTCTAATAGCTCCACTTGTAGATTTATCTTCCCTATGCATTTATCGGCCGATACATCTTGTACGTCATCGACAAAGAGGCACGTCGTCTATATATTATGGACCCTATTCAAACATCACAATCGTCAGAGGATAAAAATTTGAGGCATGCACTGAAATTAAAAAGTTTTGCAAGGCATTTCAAAGAAGCACTCAAAATAAAGCTGTCTGGTTGGAATTTCGATATATCTAAATGGCAACGTTTATTTCCGTTTAGTATTCCAACGAGTATAGATGGTAATGAATTCATAAGAAAAACTTTTATTTTTGTTATCACTATATTTTTTATTTATTAATTTAAAAAATTGCAGGAATGTGTCTGCCTATTCCGTTTTTCATTTTATGCTCTGGTGGAACTGTAAAGAATTGGTCAAGCCGGTTTGCACGGTGAGTATTGTCCGTTACATGTTTTAAGACCTTTGGCGTGAACTTCTCATACTAACTATATATATTTGTTTGTGCGGAATGGGTATGAGTTGAGGAAGCAGTTTTTACTATACTTGCTAAAATGTCGTGGGAATGAAGCTAAAGAAAACTTTCCAGATATTGTGAAAGAATTTCTTAAGCACATCATCTAGATATTGATAGTTTTGTAACAGATGTTTAGTTCGAACATCGCTCAGTTTGTTACATGGACATGTCGTTAATCTTTATTTTTGTTATCAATTTACATTACAAAATTGGACTTCAATTATTCAATAATTGTGTTTGTGTTATATTGTTTGTACATATGAAATTTAACATGTAACTTTTGCAAACTATTTTAAGAGCCCGTGGCAACGCACGGGCACTCTACTAGTAGTAGGTAAAGATAAAGATAAAGATTGAGTAAAAAAAGACGCTGCCTTTCACATGTCTTTGAGAACTATGGCTGCATGCATCGCCCAGATACAGAGGCCGGGTGTAATCCTCTTTTTCAAAAAAAAAGTCTTTGAGAACTGGAAAGGTGATCTCAACCGGCAGCATGGATGGATATGCGGTGGCTAGAAGATAAACCCGCCGTATCATGCATGTCACACGCACACTCAATCTCCCGGCCGTACACCGAAAATTGGCAAAAGGCTCAAAACCGACGTACGTAGCTAGGTTGGTTACCAGAGACATAGGCATGCCGTCTTCTCCTGGATCGTGTTCGATCGGCACCTGAAACCGTGGACATTACCACTCTTAGACAATTGCCTGGCTTGTTGCGTAGTGGGTACTCAGTCTAGCAAACAAGAGATGTGAGTTTTTGAACCATGGTCCACCCAAATCTATAGTGGGCGTCGTAGGATATACTATTGTTTCACATGTGGATCTGTTCCCTCTTTGAGTTCAAATTTTTTTCGTTAGCCTTAACCTTCCCCAGCCAGGGTAAACCATTGAACATACTAGTAGGCATGCGTGAACTTATTTTTTATTTCAAACGAGATGGGCTGGCACACGTACCTAAGAACTGTAGCACGTCTTTTAAAATAGCTCATGAAAATCAAAGTTTTGTCCTGGCAATTTCTAATAAAATCTGAAATAGACTGAAGCCCTCCGGTATTTTAATTCATAAGAAGAATAAAGAATTTTGTAAGGATAAGTAAAGTTGTAAATCTGCACTGACATACTGCAGCTCATGAAAATCGAAGTTTTATCCTCAAGATTTCTAATAAAACTTGAAATAGACTGAAGCCCTCGGTATTTTAATTCATATGAGGAATAAAGAATTTTGCAAGGATAACTGAAGTTGTAAATCTGTACTAACATACTGCAGCTCGTGAAAATTGAAGTTTTGTCCTGACAATTTTTAATAAAATCTGAAAAGAATGAAGGCCTCTGGTATTTAAATTAAATTCATACGAAGAATAAATAATTTTGCAAGGATAAGCAAAGTTGTAAATCTGCACCGACACACTGCAGGTAGTCTTTTATATCCATAAGAGTACAGAATGATTTGAAATGCTCAGGTAAGTCTAACAGCCTAAAAAATGTTCAAAATAAATAAATATGTACTAACACACAGTAAATCTAAAAAAAATGTATGCCATGTCCACAAATATGGTTGAGTTTTACAGCTTATAAAAAAGCATGCGCCAAAATCAGACTACAACCGGGAATAAACAATAAAAATAAAACAAGAAAGCTTCCTCATATAGTGGGAATAAACAAGTATGAATAGTGCTGGTTCATACGAGACAACATTTGCATTGTTCGAAGGAATATGGTATTTTATATTACACCTATGGTGTTACATCTACTAGTAGGTTTATTTATCAACTGTAGCCCATCTAATCTCCCTTTTAATGACTCCCGCCATAGTTTATCTTACCCGCTGTGCACACATCCCCGTAAATTGTGTCTAGAGATGAGTGGCCCTGAGCATAGTTCCAGGTAGACCATGGTTCTACCCAACATTTTCGAGTAAACAATCGATAAGGATCTATCGATCCAATTAGTTGATGTACCTGGTAGTAGGCTCCAAGCCAAAGGCCACGGCAAACGCAACGTAACCTGAAAACTCAAAGCATGGCTTTGGTTGCAGCGGTTTAGACGGCCAGGGCCATGGCATAGCGTAACCTTTCCGTAGTTCTATCACCGTGTCGATCGTAAGTACGTGTTTATTTGGCCTGATGCTCATCAGTCTTTCTGCCAGGCAGTGACGCATCGCTTATCTTAATTTGTCAAGTAACAGTACATGCATGTGTCTTAGTACCTGTGAAATTCTTCAATAATACGCTGTATTATATGCTCCACAAAAACGAAAAAGTTTCAGCCAAAAATAGTAAAGAAGGCCAGAATTTGCATGTATTTTGTATTATTTTTATTTCTCTCACATGCAAGCGCATACATTGATGAAAATTTGGACCCTTATACTGCAATGCGATACATGCATGTACATAAAATTTTGGATTTTTTTGGTCGTAAGAATCCATTTTTTCTTTACCATAAAAAAAGGGGTCAATGTCCGGTCACTCAATCCCTTCCTAGAGCCAAGGCTACACCGGAGGTCAGGAGCCGTCGTCCGAGGGACCTATTAAGGCTCTCAGACTGTGAGTGTCGTGGGACTTCGGAAGAGACAACATTCCATGTGTTCCCAGCGCCCAACAGCAACCTCAATAACTCTGTATTTATTTTAAAACGTCATTTTATCACTTTGTAAATGTACGTCGACAATCGCTAGGTCATTGTACACACCCCTGTCTAGTCCACACTAACCACATTGCTAATAGTACCCCTATTGAAAGTTGGTTCTTGAGAAAAACACTTTCAACGGGACGTCAAAGATAATCCAATTCACACGATTTGTTAGCTATTTCTTCTATCTTTATAAATAAAGCTATTTCCTTTCAGCATTATTTAGGGTTCTATTCTAGGACTTTTGACTGTGTTTTCGCGTTGATGTATGTCCAGACCGTGTATTGAACACCACATGTTTGCTGATTAAGAATACAAGGCTTGAATGTGAGACATGATATCGAGAGTTCCCTTATGTGTTCGTGCATAAGAACCTTGTGGGAACGCGCAAACTAGCACCTTGCTTTGGTCAATCCAGGATCTTTTATTGACGATAAAACGACATGGTATCATTGCAAAACGCGAAGAAAGATATTACAAAGTTTGATAATTCTTGTCGCAAGGCATACATTTTAAAATGTCTAATGACTTTTATTACATTAATAAAAGCAGCATAAAGTAACAATGCACAACAACTACATCTCAAGCATAGATAGTCGATGTGGTTCATTTGGCCTCACTCCTTGGGGTTGCCATAGTAGCCGTAGACGCCCCCTTCATCTTCATAGTACTCTAAGGTAAACAAAAAAAACATTCCTATGAGTATATTAGGTTCTCAACGCACACCCTCACGATAGAACTATATATTATCTACATGTAGCTTAAAAGGCAGGTTATATGGCTTATTTTCATAAAAGCATATATACCTCTCTCTCTCTCTCTCTCTCTCTCTCTCTCTCTCTCTCTCTCTCTGTGTGTGTGTGTGTGTGTGTGTGTGTGTGTGTGTGTGTGTGTGTGTGGTTGTTTCAATTTTGCATATTTTGGGATAATAGTTTTCATTTTCACGAATTCACGAACTATGGTGGAACAAACATTTAAGCAACTAATAGTATTGAAAAAAATGTCGCAATGCATGACCATTTAGCTAGTGTCAAGAAAGATTCATGTGCCGTTCAACACGTGAAGACGGATATTCGATTAATTTCGTATTTTGCAGAGTTTAATTACACACAATTCTTCCATATCAGGATTTATTAGGCAGATAAAAATCGTGAGAACATCTGTTCCAAAGGCCATGTTTTGACATGCCCACTATGCTGAAGTACGGAATATGATGAAATTATGGAAACATCGGAACTAGTAAGGAATGTGAGGTCAAAACATGATGTTGAGCAAAGCAACTATACCTTCACTAAGTTTGCCATGTGGTATCTGTATCCCTGAAACAGTAAATAAAGAAGTTAATGTCAGCAAACTGATCAGGAACTAGTAAGGATTGTGAGGTCGAAACATTCTGGCTTAATTAATTACTAATTAAGAAATTCATGACACCTACTTTATCCGTTCCATGCAAATAATCACAGAAGGTGAAAAGGGATGAGAAGTTGCTCTGGCTGTGCTCTCCAACAAAGTGATGATAGTCGTGGTATTCTGCTCCTCCATAGAACGGGATATAGTTTGTCGGATTGAACGGGAACTTAAACCTGCATGCAGTTCAGACACAATCCATGTTTACGAGGTGATTCTAAATCAGATTGTTGCATCGTCGAAGTCGCTTCCCCGAAGGTAAGAGTAAGAGCTGAGATAGATGACTTTACCCACTGTGGGTGTCGATGGCCTCTATCTGGCGTATTACCAACCAGAGCCAGAGAGTTGTTATGTGACATGGCACAATGGACGGGCCGACAAGGGAGGGTGCTCCAAGGATGAGCACATCGGACCAGTGCCCGTACGGCGCGGCGAAGGCGATTGGCGCCGTGTACTCATGGTGGACGCGGTGGATGTTGTCGTATCCCCACTTGGTGTGCAGCAGACGGTGGATCCAGTAGCCGAGATAGTCATCCACAAGCAAGTACACCACAAGCTGCGCCACTGTCTCCCCCACGGACGGCAATGGAGGCCCTGTCCTGATGCCGGCCGTCTGTCCGTCGAGCATACAGTAAACGTATCAATACTAATGTGAGGTATATACTCCCTCTGTAGGCTAATATAAAAGTGTTTAGATCATTAAAATATAATGATCTAAACGCTTTTATATTAGTTTACGGCGGGAGTAGTATGTAAGTTAGCACGTCCAAGCATATGTAGTTTTTGTATCTGTCTTGCTATTGGACCTTCACGGCAGGATAGGATACGAGATGGAGCGGGGCAATGGTGACGAGCAACAGGCACATGGTGTCCATGTAGCAGCGGAGGAACGCGGCCGGCGAGAGCTGCACCCGGGGCTGCAGCTTGTATCGGAGAGCCATGGACGGCGCGCCGAGCTCGAAAAGTGCAAGGGGGACCGACGACAGTGTGTAGACGAGGAGGAGCATGGGGACGATGTGGCAGTACAGGTAGTAGTCCGGCATCCCTGCCGTGTACCGAAACCACGCGCCCTCCGCATAGGACATGGACCGCGCCAGCGCGGCCTCTGCCTCAGCCACCGTCGAGTAAGGAAGCATATCGACCCCGGAGACGGATTTTGGCTTCAATTCACTTCTTTCACTATTCTCTAACTTCCTGCGTACCCTTCGCGCTTATTAGCTTGAGTTGTGGCAGGTAGCTAGCTCAAAGTCCGTTTCTCCACTGATTTTATAGGGGATGTTGATGTCCCTGACTTGCGGGCCCCGAAATGTGCGGTACCGGTACGCACTGATCAGGAGTCATCCATCGAACTCGTAATATATCCAGCAAAATCACGTTTCTGATATACTTCATCTCTTCTCTTTCTAGAAACACCTTACAAGCACAGGCGCTTAATTACGTATACGCTCGTCCTTATGAACGCACACACATAAACGCTCGTCCTTATGAACGCACACACATAAACTCTACTCCTAGCCAATAATAAGTATCTCCAAGAGAATGAATAAGCAGATCTTAGGATTGACGAAGAAACCACACGTACCTCGTTATCGATAGAACACCGCGTCCCAATGGAAGAACAAGATGATGCCCCGAGGGAGCCGTGTTAAAACATATGCATAAATAGATGTTTAGGAACAACTAAAACCAATGAAAACCATACATAAGAGTGTTCTCGTTTTACATTTTATAAGACATAAAACCTACTGATTCTGTGGTAAAATAATGTATAAAAGGAGAAAAATATTAAACTGAACTTACCGTGATGTCGTGTTTAACAAAAAAGGAAGCATGAATTATATTATTTTGCTCCAAGTGGCAATCCAGCGAGAATCTATCATGTGAAACCATCCAATACAACTGCTGCACGCAATACACTTTGCTGTTCGTACTGCCGCCTCCGACGTTGCTGGATACGGTTTGGCACAAGCCTTTTTGTTGATTTCTTAAAAAATAATTGAGGGGATGCCGAGTGCTTTCTATATTTTCAGATTGCTAAATTCTGTAGGATCTATGAAAAAAAGGCTCAGAACATATGTACTGTTCCCGATTAATGTGGATGATCTTTTAATTTTTCATTTACAGGACACTTCTGATGGTGATTCTTGTACATTTGCTATGCCCATAACAGAAAGGAAAATAAGGAACGAACAAACTGTTTTACACCTATGTCTTTGTGAAATGAAATATAATCTTTATGTCAACAACAATGATTTAATATATACTCATGAGCCGAGTAATTAGTTTAAGTTGTTCACAATTATATAGTAGGAGTATTTTGTGATGATATCTTTGTTAGTTGGTTTCAGAAAGACATACTTCCTCTGCCCGGGTTTATAAGTCCAGCTTCTTGTTTGGGTCACTGACAATTAAATTAACTAACTTTATATGATCGGTATGTGTTACATATAAATATGATTCTATTAGTATAATTTACGATCGAAGTGTAAACCAAACAGAAAAAGTACTTTACTAGCCGACGCAAGAAGTGTACTTCTATTTACCAATTTTTTTCCATGAAACTTTTTTGCGAATCGTCGCAACTTCAATTTGTCGGCATATCGACCCTTATTACGGTTGCCCAGTTTGATAAACGAGTTCTCAATATGTTTCTTCTGGAATTGAGATATTATTTATTCTTTATGTTGATTTCATTTTGGCAAACAACTTCAAAACAAGACACACGTGACCACAAAAATGAAAACACGCTATTAGAAAAAGGTTAAGGAAAGTAGCTTCCGGAGCAGGAGATAATGTTGATGACGAGCTCAGGTTTGCCTGGCAGAAAGCGCAGTGTCACTACAACACCCGAGCAAACACGTGCCACAGCTATTCCACACACTCGTTGGCCAGTTAGCGTGCCGTGGGGAATGACTTTTGCCGGCATGGAGCAATCACTGCCACCTGTAGTGCCATGGTTAATTGTTCTATCGCCGATAGTATGTGCCAAAGATCTTTCTAATTCACCCGACTAAGTTTTTGTAATATGTAGATACATCAGTGGATAATAAACTTTAGACTTATAATTACTTTGGTCACTAGATTTTGGTCTATTTATCGAAAAAAGCTTTCTCCCCACTTTATATATAAAGCAAACCGCCATAGGCTAACAAGGTCCAAACAATCCAACGCAACGCACACACCACGCAGAGTATACATAACAAGAGTACGAATGGGTTATGCTGAGGGCACAACTGAACAAAATTTCATAAAGAATACTGGACTCTCCAAGAGAGTTTTTTTTAAGTGCACCCCCGGCCCGCCCCCCATTTATTTTTTGCACCATCCCTAACTGTCGGAAATTTTGAATTTAAACGTTGAAAGTGGAGTAAAATAGTGTAGGCTATGCTTTACAAAGCACATACTAATGCTTCACCCGGTGGACAGGCTTCTGCTCTACATTACACATGGTCGATGATTGATTCCTCTTGGCAACATTGTTAATTGTAGCTGCTGAACACACTTTAGAGACAAAAAAAATGGTTTGATGAAACAAAAGAGATTCGGATAAACATTAACATGGTTAAATATATTGTATTTTGACCTGGTTAGAGTATTTAGAAGTTAAAATGTTTGAATTTCCAAATTCATTTCAATATTTTCGGATGATCAAATCTGAAATATAAGAGATTCTCAGTACACCAGTTCGATCCAAAAAAACAGCTATGGAGAAAACAAAACAGTATGAGATTAATAAACAACAGTTTCTACTTAGAACTAATAAGATTTTGTGTTTCATGAAAATGATGAACCTGCTTGAATTATTTTGGGGAAAAAACTAGGATAGTGAAATTTATAATATGTTCAAGTGTTTATTAGGAAATTAATCTTGGCTTTCTTATATTTTTTTCCAAATAAAAGTAGTTATAATAAGCTAACAAAAATACTAAAGGCTAACAAAAATACTTTAGCACTGAATAATTTAATAGACGTCGTATTGCAGATTGCAGATTTAAGTGCTCCACATTTCTGTTTGATATGCCTTTATTTCCATTTGGTGCCTGGTTTGGTACCTGTCGTGATCTCTTGATGGTGTCACGAAGAAGATAATCACCTTCTGGAGATAGCGTAGTGCTAATTCCAGTGCACTCGAGAATAGGGCTGCTTGCGATGATTGTTTTGTGCCTGTTTCACAACGTCTGGCAAGATGCAACTAAAGGTGTAGTACCTGTCACAAATCACACTTCTTGCATGGCAAGTTCATACGCGACAAACAAACTCACCCTCGGCAAATAGAAAACATATCACGTCTCTTCTATTCTGAGCCCTCGTGCATATCGGCCTCACAAGGACTTGAGTACCTACAGATTTTATTGTGCCGCACATATCACGCCTCTTCTATTCTGAGCCCTCGTGCATATCGGCCTCACAAGCAATCATAGAGTTCAACTTGAGTACCTACCGATTTTGTTGTGCCTCAAATTGCCGATTTTTTTTCATGGTAATACATGCGTCATTTATATCATAAGGAACATTGTACAAGTCACGTACATACCGACATGCTAAAACTAAACAAATAGCAGAACGCTAGCCTTTGCACAAAGGAACACCAGCCAATAAGTAAAATTACAAACAAGACCGAAGATACCTCTGAGCTTGACACCAATGCCCGTCACCTGCCTCTGTCATCACCACAACAGCCACCAAAGAAAAAAAAATGATGGATCAACTCCACACCCGAGCTCGACACGGCTTCATCGCTGATATGCAACTTTGCGGATCCCCAAGGTGTCTCGCCAAAGACGAAACCATTACCGTTGAACGAAATAGACCGGGCCAACACCCCGGTCACGCCATCGAATTCCAGATCTGACAACCCCACACGACTAAGACGTCGGAGCAGGAAACCATACCTACCCTCCACGTACCACGAACCTAGCACATGATCCACCATCTTACAGATGCCGCCGATCTAGACTACAATCTGCGTCCACTTCTGGATTAGCTCACAAGCTCCACGTCGGCGCTGGAACCAACGTCGTTGCAGCGACGGAGCCCGACGACATAGGTCCAGCACAAGTATGCCGCCGCCGCACCATCCTTGCTTGAACATGTTGGTTTCCGAAGCCATCCCCAACTATATGGTCGATCAACTTGTCGGAGTAGGATTAGAAGAAACTTTATTGAGCGCCGCCATCGCCATCGCCGAATCCAAAACGATGAACAATCTAAATACTAAACTACTTTGGCCTAAAACCATCCACACACTTGGATCTCGTTACCGCCCTCACCACCGACGACCTAGGTAGTCGGCGGAGGAGATCCGCCGGAGGGTGGCGGTAGAAGAAGCGCTCCGTGAGGGCAGGTGAGATCGCCTTTCTTTCTTCTCTTCGAACAAAGAAAACAATACAGTTACCTTGTGGATTTGGGTCTCCTTCCTCCTCGAATTGCGGTTTTGATACGTGAAATTATGTGACAGTAGGGAGGGGTCGTATGAATTACACCACCATTTCTGGTGGGTCAGCAAGAAACATCACCAAAGAGATAGATCTCCGAGGAACAATCACGCTTCCAGATTGAAAAATATCTCTAATCCTTCTTTGTTTTTTTTTCGATAAAGGGCAATTTTATTATCTCAAAATGTAGCATCAAGAGGATACAAAACATTATGAGAAACACCCGACCTCTGCTTAACTGTGATACACACAACCGAATCCAAATGTCTGATAAAAAAGCATGAAACAAAAACAGATAAATCGACAATAGTAGAGTCCTATAGACTGACACTATGACTATATCCAAGGTGGTGGTCAATCGATCCGTAGGTTTTGCTGCCACCCATGTTGGGAGAAATCTCCATGTCCACCTGCTCCAATTGCGTACACACCGCCTTGAACAATGGCGGGTTATTCTTTCTAAAATTCACTGGCGCAAACACCTGCACATCCATGTACAACTATTGATGTGTGTTGTGGTTTGAAAAGCTGTTTCGGCAGAAACTGCGTGAAAAATGGATGCAAATTCGGAACACTCTCAATGCAAAACAATATACATGTTTTTTTGTGGGTGACAATATACATGTTTATGTTGTACGGTTACTTTGTCCAGCCCTTCTTTTACGTGCCTTTTGCTATAGGGAGTAGCACGGTCTTTTATAGCGCGCTATTGCTAAGTAGCGCGCTACTGCTAAGTAGCAGTAGCGTTTGTTTTTAAACTGTGTTGCTGGTAAGATTCTGTGTATAAGGTTTTCCCTAGTAGTGCTAAGTTACTTTTGTTGTTACTGCTGTTACAATCATCACAAACATGCTACCGTTCTTGTTTCTATTACTATTGCTATTGCTACCGCCACTATCAAAACTATCATATATTGTGCTACTAAACACTTTGCCATAGAAATATAATTTTCTAGGTGTGGTCGAATTGACAACTCAAATGCTAAAGCTCATAAATATTCTTTGGCACCCTTTGGGTCGAAACGATTAATTTGGGTGAAATATTACCCTCGAAGACTGTTGCGATCCCATATACTTGTGGGTTATCAACTGTCTGCGTGTGCCACCACTTGAGACCGGGAGGAGGGCCGCCACCCCACCTCGTGAAACTGGGAGAGTCGCCAAAATGAATCCCGCACACTCATCATCGTCGCTGATCCGAGCCAATCCGGAGCCAAAGTCACTATATCACCGGTGCAGATCTACCTTGGTCAGGGACATCGCCAGGCCATGCCGCCGCGAGAGGCCTGGGCTTCACTTGCCACCGCCTTCCAGGGCTGCCGCCCCGGATTTTCAAAAGAAAAGAAGGTGTATCTCCTAGTGATGAGCCAATATCTAAAACAAGGTTAGTTGCTAAAGGTTATAGCCAGATTCCTGGTATTGACTATAATGAGTATATCTCCCATGCGCTGCGAGGATTCCCTGCCGAGCAGGGTACTCTTACTCAATTCTCTTGTTCTGGTGCTCATCCTCAGAATGGTGTGGCTGAGCGCAAGCATCTTCACCTTCTTGAGATGGCGCATGCGATGATGATCGCCCCCTCTCTTCTGCCTCACATCTGGGTTGAGGCTATTATCACTTCCAACTATCTCATCAACATTCAACCATCTGCTACTCTACATGGTAGTATTCCTCTCGGGCGTCTTTCTGGTCATTTTTCTGATTATTCGGCACTCCATCTGTTTTGTTATGTTTACTATGTTTTACTTGCCCCTCGTGAATGGACCAAACTGACTGCTCAGTCTGTTGAGTGTGTATTTGTTGGATACAATGATGAGCATAAGGGCTATCGCTGTTGGGATCCTGTAGGTCGCCAGATGCGTATTTCCCGGGATGTGACCTTTGACGAATCTCGTCCCTTCTACCCACGTCCATCCTCCTCGACCTTTTTCATGGAGGACATATCTTTTCTTACATTTCCAGATACACCTCCCCTTGTGCCCACAATTCCTACTCATTGTCCCTCATCGCATGACTCTCCACCTTCATCGTCCATACCTTCCCCCTCTCCACCTCCAGTTATTCCACCTCTTCCCTCCTTTCCTTTCCATTATACTCGTCATTCACGTGTTGTGGATGAGTCTACTGATGTGCCCTCTACTTCTGTTGTGTTGTCTTCCTCCTCTCAGCCAACTTATGGTCTTCGTTCTCGGCCATGTCCGCCCCCTGACCGATATTCTCCTTCTCACTATGGTATCCAACGATTCTTGAGCCGACTTCTTGTCGATATGATGTTGCTCATCCTAAATGGAAGTTTGCGATGGCAAAGGAGATTGCTGCCCTTGAGCGTATCGGCATGTGGGATCCAGTTTCTCTTCCTCCCCGTGTTCGTCCCATCACTATAAATGGGTCTATAAGATTAAAACTCGCTCTGATGGTTCTCTTGAGCATTATAAAGCTCTCCTTGCGGCTCGTGGCTTTTAGGAAGAGCATGGTCATGATTACGATGAGAATTTTGCTCCTTTGGCCCATCTGACCACTATTCGCACACTTTTCGTTGTGGCCTCTATAGTCCAGTGTTCTGTGTCTCAGCTTGATGTTAACAATGCAGCCACCACCTTGGTATTCAGTTCCTAATGGCATTGTTTGCCGTCTTCGTCGCTCTCTATATGGCCTTAAGCAAGCCCCTCGCGCTTGGTTTGAGCATTTTGACTCTGTGGTAACTGAAGTTGGTTTTTCACCGAGTGCTCATGATCTAGCATTGTTTGTGCATCATTCTGCTCGTGGTCGCACTCTTCTTCTTCTATATGTTGATGACATGATCATCACTGGCGATGATTCTAAGTACATTGCCTTTGTCAACGCCTGTCTCAGTGAGCAGTTTCTTATGTCTGATCCCGGTCCTCTTCGCTAGTTTCTTGCGATTGAGGTTTCCTCCACCTCTAATGGCTTTTATATTTCCCAAGAAAAGTATATCCAGGATTTTCTTGCTCGTGCGGCTCTTCGTATGAGCGCACTACTGAGACTCCTATGGAGCTCAATGTTAACCTGCGTGCTTCTGATGGTGAGCTCTTGTCCGATCAGACATTTCATCGTCATCTTGTTGGGAGTCTTATCTATCTTGCTGTCACTCATCCAGATATCTCCTATCATGTCCATATTATAAGTCAGCTTGTTTCTGCTCCCACTTTAGTTCATTATTTTCACCTTCTTCATGTTCTACGATATCTTAGTAGCACGATCTCTCATCGTCTTTTTTCCCCATTCCAGCTCGCTACAGATTCAAGCCTATTCAGATGCTACATGGGCCAGTGATCCTTTTGATCGCCTTCACTTTTCCCTTACTGTGTTTTTCTTGGTGATTCTCTCATTGCCTTGAAGACGAAAAAACAGACTGCAGTTGCTCGTTCGAGTGCAGAGGCCGAGTTGAGAGCTATGGCTCTTTTGACGGCAGAGTTGACTTGGTTACGATGGCCACTGGAGAATTTTGGTGTTTCTGTTACTACACCTACCACCCTCTTGTCCAACAATACACGTGCTATCAGTATTGCCTGGGATTCCATGAAGCTTGAGCTTACCAAGCATATTGGTGTTGATACCTCGTATGTGCGCGCTGCTGTGCAAGATCATGTTATTGCTCTTTAGTATGTGCCTTCCGAGTTACAGCTAGCGGACTTCTTCACGAAGGCACAAACTAGAGCGCAACATAAATTTCACCTCTTCAGACTCGGTGTTGTGGATCCACCATAAGTTTGAGGGAGGGGGGTATATTGATGAAGGCCTTTGGCCTTTTGTATTCTTGCCTTTTGGTATCCTCATGTACATCATATATATTGTGGCTTTGGCCTCCTAGTAATATAAGTTGCATATTTCTATCAGGAGGCATTATTGGTAACGCCTAGATAGATCTTCTCCTCAGTGACCATCTCTAGCATTTTCAAGAAATGTCACACGAAATAATTGCAGGCATTATGATGTTTTCCAAAGGAATTTTAGAAAGCCTTGCAATATCATACGTGTTGTGTTGCGATCCTGACGCTATCCCTGCAGTCCATTCGCACCGGTCCATACCTCACCGCCCCGACGGCTTCAGAGGTCCATGAGGCATGGGCAGCAGTCGCAACTGGGCCCCTCGTCTAGAAACCTTTGTCTTGACCCTGCGTGCGCGCTGGGTGGTCGGGTGTTCGGGTTGGTGAGTCTCATTTGTTTCCTGCTGGGTGTTTGGTTGGCATGCGCCAGATACACCCTGTTCATTGTTCTGGGGGGAGGGTATAGGGGGTGGGAGGCTCGCTATGGAGACGGGCAGCCGGTGTGAGTTTGTGTGGTAAGGTGTCGTCCCGGTATGTCCAGGTTGGCGTTCGGTCGGTTGTCGGGACCAAGCTTGATGGATGTCCATGGGAGGACACCCTCATAAAGGGGTGCTACCCGACAGTTGCTGGTGGTGGTTAGAGGATTGGTGGTATGCGACTACTCGTGGTTTTCTATGTAGCCGCACACCTGAAGTGTGTCGGGTTAGCATGTCTCATCACGCACAATGGGTCGGAAAAAATGTATAAAAGTGTTTACTCATTTGTACTTATTAATGTTGAACTTCTATCTGAGTATTTGTAGATAGATATTCATAGGGTGCTTGTGTCTATATGATACTCCCTCTGTCCGGAAATACTTGTCGGAGAAATGGATGTATCTAGACATATTTTAGTTCTAGATATATCTATTTTTATCAATTTCTCCGACAAGTATTTTGGGACAGAGGGAGTACTTTTGTACGAGATGAGAGATTCACATTTTTGTTGACCTCATTTATTATTTCGGGGGCAGTACATCATTTGTTGTGATACATTATCATGCCATAATACTGGAATGTCCTCTTTCTTCAATTAATAATAAGGCCACATGTGAAATGATTGAAATATTTCAGTTATTCCGCCGGTTGATGCCACCATAATCTGCTGGTCCATAAGGAAGCACCCAATCTGCCAGGAATCCATTTTTCCTCTTGTGATTAATCCCCATGTCATGACACAGCTGATCATTGCACAGGATGTGGACCAGTGCAATACACGACCGACGGAAGTGGCTTGAAGCGTACCGTTTCATATACTTATCCCACTCGATTATATTGTCCTCCATAGTTTGGATACTAGGCAAACAGAAGCTCCCGTGAAGGAAGTGTGCCAACCACTTTGACCGTAGCTCGAACGCGTGCAGGTTTGACACATTCTCACAGTAGCCGATGATGGCTAACTGGGGGATCCTAGGATGGACACATTGCCTGCATGTATTGATCAAAATAGCCATTAATCGTAGTCCACTCCAACGAATTTAGAGATTTGCTTGCAGGTGCAAAAAAATTATGTTGTTTTGTATTCACATTAATTTCGACCTGAAATGTGGAACGATGCTAGAAGGCGAGCCTGCTACAATGTCTTTGAACATGGGGGACTTGAAAATATCCCTCATCTTTTCGTCACCTATGTACCCGGTAGCAAATATCACCACGTCGCTCTTTATTGTCGAGGATTCGCCTTCTACAACAAGGCCTTGTCTGCAGAAGCTCATTTCCTTTGCTTTCTTGAGAACGATACTGCCTTGGTCGACATTATTGTAGAACCTATCGGGTAGCAACACAACCAAGCATGAGCTCATGGCATCGAAGAAGCTGTGGTCTGGCACCATGGCGTACTTCTTCATAGGTACAACCCATCTATAGTAGCTCTCAACAAACTTGGAAAACAACCACCTCTGAAACAATGCAGTGAAGAACATCAGAGTAGTTGTGGTCTAACTGGACTGATTGCTGACACCCTGAAAAGAGGAGGTAAACTCAGAAGTAGATAAACTATTTCCTACTGGGATGCAGTATATAGTTATGGTTATTACCAAAGGTGATAACAACGTTGCCAAAAGTCCAAGGAGCAGCCCCTCTCCTGGCTTGTGAATTAGGAGTTGAGAAAACCGGTTGAGGTAGAAGAAAGAAATTGGGACACCCCATGCGTGGTAGCCCGGGATGATCCATCGCTTCGTACGACAAATCATTGTGCATGGATACGTCGGACCTGCTCGAATTAATGTACAAGTTCATGTTGCTTGTAACAACCTACTCATATTGCTCCAGTTATTGCAAGTAAAAATAGAGGCTGGACAGGATATACCATTCACATTTGCGCATCGTGTGGCAACGTCCAGAGCAGACTTTTGGTAACCGATGACAGTGACGAGCTTGCCTTTGATGAGTTGGGTGGCCTTTGCATCGTCCATGTTGGAAAAATCCATGGAGTGGATCACAGTGCCATCAAATGCCTCTGGCCCTTTCCCCAGCGGGAAAGCGGGAATATTGGGCCTGCCACTGAATCGTCCGAGACAAAGAACCACAAAGTCGGCCACATGGATCTGTTTGTGCTTGTGCATGGCAGAAGTCATCATAATTTACCAAACTTTCACTTAGATTTATAGTAACCAAAATTTTATAATTGCTCACCTCAACATTTTCCCCGCGATGCACGGTAAGGCTCCACACGCCCCGACCGCTGCCGAATGCCTCACCATTGCCGGCCCACTGATCCCATGCCATCATCTCCCCCTCGTTCACAGGGCTGGAGTACTCCAGAGCAGCAACCCGGGGGCCAAACCTGATGCACTCTAGCACGCCGAAGTGGCGCGCATACGAGCGCAGGTAATCCGTGACCTGGTTATGGTCAGGGTACAAATCTGACACTCCCGACGGCCACAGGAAGTCGGTGAACTGGTAATATGGCCGCGGGGTCTGAAGCCGCGTTGAGGGGAGCGTGTGCGCCCACACGCCACCAATGGCGTCTGCGTCGGCCTCAAACAGGACAGGACGGAAGCCATGCTCCAAAGCGTGCTTGCACGCAGTGAGGCCGCTCACCCCGGCTCCGATGATGGCCACCCGCTTCTTCTCCATGGAAGCCACGCAGCTTTGTACTCTTCTTTTCCCTTCCGAAATGTGAAACACTTGGTTAGTAGTAGTTTGCTATGAGCCTATATGACTGACTTTATAGCTAGTCCACTTGGCTCTGTCTGGACTTGCCGTGACCACTTGGATCCGAGCAGATTAGTCTATGGATAGAATTGATTTTATTTTACTGGCTGGATTGCTTCCACGACAAGAACGTAGTACGCGCAGTCTTCTAATATTGCATATTAAAAATATTATTTTATGTATTGACTATGCCAATTGCACTTAGTAAAATATATAGTTTACCATATGGATAGTCTTCAACGTTGCAGCTTAACAATAGAGAGTGATTTTTTTTGTAGCATGGGCTACGTGGTACCCACTACCCTAGACGTTCAACGTGAACTTGGGTGTGCATGCGGATGTGTGCCTGGAAAAGAAAATTAGCAACTGTGCCAGACGCTGCTTCACAGTCCGACGCAAGGCCTACAAATTTTAGAATTTTGATAGGTCTAGTCGGGACACTGTACATGACATGATGTGCCAATGGGTTGTCAGACTAGCCCCACATGCTTTCTCTCGGTGTCACATGCATGCACACATCTCGCTCTCCTCATGCTCTCTCTACCCAAGAATCAGTCTGACACATGCATGCATGCGTAACATAATCTCTCTTTGCTCCCAATTTTCTCTCACATGCATGTACAAAAGCACTCTCTCACTCCTGATGCTATCTCTCTCAAGGCTCTCACAGCCACACTCTTTCATACCTTTTTCTCTCTCTCTCAAAAATTCGCTCACAAGAAAACACTCTCTTTCCTCCGCCTCTCTCTTGCAGCACATCAACACAATCTATTTCCTCCTATTTCTCCACGTCTCCCTCCCCGTCCCCCCAAGACTGTCACGTGTGCACAGTGATCGTGGTTGGGAAAAGTCAGCTTTCTCTCGGCCACTCTCCACCCTCTCTCTCCGTTTCACATCCTGCTGCATGCACTAGCATACAGGCCTAGGGGCCTAGCCTACCTTTGGTTACTGTTTATCTGTACATGACCGCGCACGATGTTCCTTTCCAGCACAAATCCCAAAGCAAACGAATGGTCTACATAGGAGGGACCGTGAAGCTCGAGTTGGACAGATTATTCCTGATTAGCTCACAATGTACAACTTATACACGAGAGAGATAGAGGGGCGTGCCCGCGAGAGTCGGCACGCAGGCCTTGGGCTATGGTTACAGATCCTATAATCTAGGGAGTGTACTAGAGTTACAAATACAGTACAAATACACTCTAACCCCCCCCCCCCCCGGTAGCCGGAACTCCGTTGGGTAGGACGTTCAGGCTGGAACAAAACCCTTTGGTGAACAAATCGGCAAACTGTGAGGAGGACGGAACATGCAGGATCCGTGCTTCACCAAGAGAGACCCGATCACGCACGAAATGCAAGTCAATCTCGACGTGCTTAGTGCGTTGATGTTGCACCGGGTTGCTGGCGAGGTACAAGGCGCTGATGTTGTCACAATAAACCACAGTAGCGCGGCGAGGAGGACGGCACAGTTCATGCAGGAGCTGGCGCAACCAACAGGACTCGGCGACGTAGTTGGTGACCCCATGGTACTCGGCCTCGACGCTTGATCGAGAAACGGCCGGCTGCAGTTTAGAAGACCAGGAGATGAGGTTGGATCCGAGGAAGACACAGAACCCAGAGGTTGACTTGCGGGTGTCGGGGCAACCGACCCAATCTGCATCTGTGTAGGCAACCAAGTAGTGGGAGGAGGACCTGTAGAATTGGAGCCCATAGTGTGATGTACCTTGAAGATAACACAAAATGCGCTTGATCAACTGCATGTGACTGTCCCGAGGCGCATGCATGAATAGGCACACTTGCTAAACCGCGTAGGAGATGTCTGGCCGGGTGAGGGTTAGGTATTGCAGGGTACCGGCAAGGCTGCGGTACTATGTGGGGTTAGGGAGGAGGTGGCCGGCAGTGGCAGACAATTTGGAGCTGGTGTCGATGGGCGTGGAGACAGGTTTGCAGTTGAGCATGTTGGCATGATCAAGGATCTCGAGGGCGTACTGTTGCTGACAGAGGAACAATCCTGAGGCATTGGGGGTGACGTTGATGCCCAAGAAGTGGTGAAGCTCGCCGAGATCAGACATGGAGAACTCGGACTTGAGGGCGGAGATGATGCGGTGAAGTGTGTGGGTTGAATTGGCAGTGAGAATGATGTCATCAACGTACACCAGAAGGTAGGCAATGCTTGTTCCCTGATGAAGTATGAACAAGGAGGTGTCACTTCGCGCGGCAATGAAACCAAGAGAGAGGAGTAACCGTTGGAACCGAAGAAACCATTGTCGTGGTGCTTGCTCCAACCCATAGAGCGACTTGTGAAGTAAGCACACGTGATCCGGTCTTGAGGAATCCACAAACCCAGCTGGCTGAGAGCAATACACGGTCTCATTGAGCTCGCAGTGGAGGAAAGCATTCTTGACATCCAACTGATGAATAAGCCATGACTGAGAGGTGGCAAGACTGAGGACGAGACGAATGGTAGAAGGCTTCACCACGGGACTGAAGGTCTCCTCATAATCCACACCCTCTTGCTGAGTGAATCCACGAACTAACCGTCGAGCTTTGTACCAAGCGAGAGAGCCATCCACATTGAACTTGTGGCGAAAAATCCACTTCCCCGTGACGATGTTCACACCTGCAGGCTTAGGCACCAAAGACCAAGTAAAGTTTTTCATTAAAGCAGAATATTCATCTTGCATAGCTTGTTGCCAATTGGGGTCTTTGATGGCTGATCTATATGTGGCAGGTATGGGAGAGAGCGGAGAGGTGGTGGTAGTGGTGAGGAAAAGACGACGTGGCATACAATAACCAGAATTGGCGCGGGTAGATATGCGGTGGGAGTTGCGGGGTGGCTCTATTGGAATTGCATGGCGAGGTAGACGTGGTGGGCTAGGAGTGGTCAGCGCGGAAATGAAGGCAGATTCGATGGGCCGGGGGGATGGGCGGGGACTGCAAGGAGGATCGTTTAACAGAGGGGACATACGCAGAGGATGGCGTGTGGTGGGATTGTTGCGAGCCGGACGAG
The DNA here is from genome assembly GCF_018294505.1 of Triticum aestivum. Classification (NCBI taxonomy): domain Eukaryota; kingdom Viridiplantae; phylum Streptophyta; class Magnoliopsida; order Poales; family Poaceae; genus Triticum; species Triticum aestivum. The sequence goes on along the minus strand of NC_057795.1, from coordinate 33,047,558 downwards.
GCGGGCGCGGCAGGCGAGGGGGATGCGCATGGGGATCCGTGCGATCTGGTGGGCGGGGAGCCGGTGGGCGCGGTCGTGGTAGTGGGGTTGCGGGGCCCATCTCCGGATGGGGCGCGGCGAGGAGACTGGTTGGGCGAGGATCCCGAGTGTGCAGGTGGGGATGGTGGATCCAAGGGATTCGATGGGGGCGGGGGCGGGGATCCGGTGTGGACGTGCCACATGCATGGCGAAGATCCGGTGTGGACGTGCCACAGGAAGGGCGAGGGGTGGGCAGTGTGTGCGGGAATTGGTTCTCGTCGAAGGTGACATGGCGTGAGACGATGACGTGGCGTGAATCTAAGTCAAAACACATGTAGCCTTTGTGCTCTAGAGGGTAGCCAAGAAAAACACAGCGAACGGAGCGAGGGGACAACTTGTGTGGCATGGTGGCGTAGGTGTTTGGGAAACACAAGCACCCGAAAACGTGAAGATTGTCGTATGTGGGGTGTGTGTGCCCTGGAGGAGAAAGTGTGGCGTGGTGTTGTGAATGGCACGAGATGGTCGTCTGTTGAGAAGGTATGTGGCTGTATGTAGTGCTTCGACCCAAAAGGGAGGGGGGAGGTGTGCTTGGAGTAAGAGAGTGCGCACGATGTTGTTGGTGGTGCATAGTAGGCGTTCGGCCTTGCCGTTCTAAGGTGACGTGTGTGGGCAGGAGAAACGATAAGAAATGTTGTTAGAGGAGAAGAAGGCGCGTAGGGATGTGTTCATGAATTCGCCGCCATTGTCACACTGCATGGCTTTGATGACGATGTTATATTGACTGTGAACAAACATGAAGAAGCGTTGGAGGACGGAAGACGTGTCGGATTTGTTGCGCATAGGAAATGTCCATGAGTAATGTGTAAAGTTGTCGAGAATGACCAAGTAATATCGGAAGTCAGAAAAGCTAATAACACGAGATGTCCATAAATCGCAATGAATTAAATCAAATGGTGCATAAGTCTTGCTAAAGGAAGAGGGGAAGGGAAGATGAGGCTGGCGGCCAAGTTGGCATGCATTACATGTGGTATGAGCAATCTTATTACAATCACTAAGAAATCTTTGGCTATGGTAGAAAGAGAGTGCGCGCTAGGGTGGCCGAGGCGACGGTGCCACAGGTCTGGTGGAGAGACGGTGAAGAGTGCATGCGCACGAGCCGTGGTGGTGCGAACAAATGGGTAGAGGTCGCCATTGCTAACGGAGATCATGAGCACCTTCCGAGTGCGAAGATCCTTCACAAGAAAACCACAAGGAAAGAATTCAATGGAGCAAGCATTGTCTTTTGTAAAACGCCGAACGGAAATTAAACTAGTAACAATATTAGGAGAAATGAGAATATCAATAAGGCGGAAGTCGTGAGGGGGAAGGGTTGTGGAGCCAGAGCCGGTGATGGGAAGATGTTGCCCATTGCCAACAAGAATACTAGATGGGAGATACTGCTTTAAAGAAGAACTTGACGAGGTGAGAGTACCTGGGTTGCCTGTTATGTGGGATGAAGCACCGCTATCAAGGTACCACTCGGGCGCGGGAGGAGCTGGGTAGCCACTATTGCTGTAGGCGGCGTTGAGCATCGCGAGATGATCCCACGATGGAGGCATGGCCGGGTAGTACGAGGCCTGTGGCGTGGGCGGCGGTGGGTAGGCCGGGTAGGCCTGGGCATGAGAGCCAGGGTGGGGCCCAAGCACACCGGCGGCGTTGGGGGGGGACCCAGCCAGAGCGCGGAGACGGGATCACCATCCCATACGGCGCAAAGTAGCCAGTGTACGGGGCGAGCGGGGCCTGCTGATGCTGGCCATGGCCCCCATTGTTGTGGCGTCTGCGCCCACGGCCGCGGCCGCTCCCACGACCATGGTCACTACTGTCCCCATAGCGGTCACTACGCCCGCGTCCAGGAGCGGGAGTCGGCAGAGAGGGAGCGCCCGGAGCACTGTCGATGGTGCGATCATTGCTCGGACAGCGAACGCCTCTGGAGCTGCCGCCCGAGGGGCCACCGCCAAGCAGAGCGAAGGTGGAGGCGCTCTCCTCAGACCCGCGCTGCGCTTGGGATTCCTCAGCCAGGACGACGCAGGAGAGAACGGTGTCGAAGGGAAGTCCTTGATCGTCGAGGACGACGCGGATGGTGTCGAGGCGCTTGTCCAGGCCATGGAGAAATTGGGTGGTGAGATCCACCTTGGTGACAGCATGGTTGATGTCGGCGAGAGCATCAGTGAGGAGCTTCATGCGGCGGGAGTAATCAGACACAGAAAGATCGCCCTGCTTGAGGTTGCGATATTGGTGATTGAGGATCATGAACCACACATCACGATTGGCAAGGAAGAAGGCCTGAATCTTTGTGCCAGAGGGCGTATGTGGTGGTGGCGTCGACGACATGGTCGCACATGACATCGGAGAGAGTGGTATAGATCCAGAGGGCGATGTGGGCGTCAAGCTCGATATATTGGGAGGTGTCATTGGGTGGTGGTGGATGCTCGATGAGGCAGGTGATGCCGTAGCGGACGAGAACCATGAGGAAGAAGATCTTTCACTTGTGGTAGTTGTGGCCGGCGGGGTTAAGAAGAAATTTGATATGGTTTGTGATGTGGTCGCAGTAGATGGGATCGATGGGAGAGGGAGTGTTGGCCCAGTCCCGACGTCGGGTACTTCCGGCGACAGCGATACGACTGACAACGAACGACGACGAAGCGAAGCAACGCTGACTGACTTGGTTTCTGCCCCAAGCTGGCTCGATCCGTCCCAATCGATCCAAGCTAGCACAGCTAGCTACGTAGCCCGGCAAGTTGCACTCGTACACGAACTCCTACGTCAAACACGCACGTATATAGCAGCCGGCCGGCCTGGACTACACACAAGTACGCACACACAAGGAGGCTGGCTGATTATTGCCAAAGGCTCATATCGAGCCTTGTGTTTTATTGATCAACTCACGGTACAAGTTACAAGGGGTGCAGGCTACATATATATACACGCTAGGATCAGCTATAACAATACTACTCGGTCACGACTTGTACTACTACACGGTCACGACTTGTACTACTACACGGTCATCACTTGCCATAGTTGGACTCGTATACGCACATGTACCTGATTCACGTCGGGATTAATTCCAACAATCACCCCCTAATCACGATGTCGTCACGTCACAACTCGGACGCCGATTCTTCTTTGCATCTCCAGGATCTTCTCTCGATCCAAAGCTTTAGTCGGGATGTCCGCCAGTTGATCATCGGTGCGAATATAGTTGACCTTCGTCTTACCTTCTTCCGCGCAATCCTTCTTATAATGAGACATCTCATCAATGTGCCTGCTCCTATCATGCCGCACTGGATCCTCACGTAGAAAAAACGTAGACTCACTGTCAACGTTGAGCACCACTGGTTCTGGATCTCGATCCATGAGATCACCGTGTAGCTGTCCTAGCCACACACCTTGACACCCTGCTTTACTTGAAGTCGATGTCACCACTTTCTGTCTTCGTGATAGTCAGCTTACTACGCTTTCACCAAGGAAATATGCCACGCCCAAGGTACACTTACGGTCGCCAACAATTCCTTCCTTGTCACTATCACTGTAGCCAAGTAGTTTCACCATCTCCTTCTTGCTTAGCTCAAGACGAGGTTCCATTGAAGCGACAACGTGATTGCAATCTTTCATGCCACGACTTTCAAGTACCTTCCTTGCATATGCCTCCTGGCATAGTGTGATCCCCTCCAGCTTTTGATGTACCTCTGTCCTGAGGTTGCAACTCAAAAGGCCTAGATCATCCATCTTGAAAAACTCCTTCATTTGTAGCTTGAACTTTGCAATTACTTCTTCATCTGCTCCAGTTATCAGCAGGTCGTCGACGTAGATGCCAACTAGTAGACGATCCATTCCTTCACCTCTCTTGTACATTGCATACTCTAGTGGGGCTTTCTCAAATCCAAGAGAAATCATCGTCTGATCAAGTTTGATGTTCCATGCCCGAGAGCCTTGCCGTAGCCCGTTCAAGACTTTGTGTAGCTTCAGTACCTTGTGTTCCTCTCCCTCTTTGATGAATCCCGGTGGCTGATTCATATAAACATCTCCTTCTAACTCGCCATTCAAAAACGCGGATTTTACATCCATGTGATGTATCTTTCATGATTCCTGAACCGCGAGAGCGATGAATAATTTTACCGATTCCATCTTTGCAATGGGAACGAACACTTCTTTGAAGTCCACACTTTCCTCTTGCACGTACTCTTTGGCTACTAGCCTTTCTTTGTGCTTCACGGACCCTTCGGCATCTTTCTTGATCTTAAATTCCCACTTGAGATCCATGACTTTTTCATTGTTGGGAAGATCCACAAGCTCCCATGCATTATTGTCGTGGATCGACCTCAACTCATCTTCCATAGCGTGACGCCAACACTCCTTCGTGTTTGCATCCTCAAAATTCGCCGGTTCCTCGGCGCTTGCTAGACACTGCCACCCACTCCTTTTCATCTTTACTGGTTCAAGCATCCGAAGAGTTTTCTCCGAATAGGGATGCAACACCGGCTGTAGAAATACGGGTGTAGATGAATGTGTCTTTTCTTTCTCCATGGACACTGACGTTACCTTGTCATTCCCATCTTTTTGTGTTACAGTGGCCTTGCAACGGCAGCTCGCCACGTCTAGCTGGGCTTCCTTGCTCGTTGGCAAAGCTCCCAAGTAGTACATCTACATTAGGCCCTTGCACAAAACGTGAGCCACCCAGGCCTTCTGCTGGACAAGTTTCTAGCTCACGTGAGCTTTGACTTACTGCTGCACCACCATCAGCAGTTGCCTTGCAACCTCCTACTACAGCACTCGCTGATGGACATGAGGCATCCCGACTCCATGCGAGACCTCCCGCTCGAGTTCCTGTGACCAGTACATTCGTCCTATTCAGCAGGAGACCACGTTCGCCTATTTCTGGGCAGAATTGCACGGCTGCTGCGCACGTGCCAACTTTTGCATCAACATACTATGATTCATGATCTTCGGGCGTCACGTACGCCAAAGAGACATTCGTGTCTGTAGCATCGACACAAATTTCAGAATTATGTCTCGCGTCAGTAACTTCGACACGAGTTTCGGAACTATGATTTTCAGAGCGAACTTTCTCTCCACGGAGCGCGACAATTTCTTTAGCCGGCGCTTAAAGAACTGGATCCATTTCATCCACGAGTTTACACATCAACATCATGTCACCTTCATCACCTTGCTGAGCCATGAGCGCCCTCTCCTTCGGGGAATTCTTGCACTTTGACTTGAAGTGTCCGAGCAGATTACAGTTGTGGCAGCGGATCTTCCTCTTGTCGAACTTTTTCTTCCTTGGCTTCTCCGACTCTTCGTCGGTGTCCTTTGCGGGACGGTACTTTCCGCCGCTACCAGACGCCTTGTCGAAATTGTTCTCCTTGAAAACCATTGCCTTCCACTGAGCACGCGTAAGCATCAGGTACTCATCCTGTTTCGCGTCGCCGTAACTCAACTTCATCCGCTCATCATGGGCCTTGAAGCGACCAACCAGATCATCCAAGGTGAGATTCTTGAGATCAACACACTGCTCGATCGCTGACACAATCGGCATGTAGCGCGGTGGAGCGGCACGTAGAAAACGCCGAACCACGGAGATGTCCTCCAACTTCTCTCCGAGACCGCGAATCCCGTTTACCATCCTTGCCACCCTTGCGACGAAGGCGTCCACCGTCTCATCTTCTCCCATCCTCAGATTCTTGTAACTCTTCAGCAAAGTTTGCAAGTTCCCCTCGCACACACGCGAGTGCCCTAGATGCAACGTCTTGAGCGTGTCCCATGCCTCCTTCGCTGATGTCTTCGAGATAAGATGCTGTTGCACGTCCACCGGCATCACCGAGCAGATGGCCGTGATAGCTTGGCGATCCTTCCGATACAAGGCACCACCCTTCAGGTACTCCTCACCGCCGGGGTCGACGGCTTCCCAGAGCTCATTGGCCTCGAGCGCCCACTCCATCATGGTCGCCCACACTACGAAGTTTCCACGGTCGAATCGTGGATACTCCGATCTCACCGGAGCAGCAATTACTTTAGCCGCACCGGAGTACTCCGCCAGTTGCTTGGTCTTGTCCTTCTCGTCGTCCGACATGATCTCCCGTTATTAGAAGATCAACCTTGCTCTAGATACCAATTGTTGGCCCAGTCCCGACGCCGAGTACTTCCAGCGACGGCGATACGACCGAAAACGAACGACGATGAAGCGAAGCAACGCTGACTGACTTGGTTTCTGCCCCATGCTGGCTCGATCCGTCCCGATCGATCCAAGCTAGCACAGCTAGCTACGTAGCCCGGCAAGTTGCACTGTACACGAACTCCTACGTCGAACACGCATGTATATAGCAGCCGGCCGGCCTGGACTACACACACGTACGCACACACAAGGAGGCTGGCTGATTATTGCCAAAGGCTCATATCGAGCCTTGTGTTTTATTGATCAACTCACGGTACAAGTTACAAGGGGTGCAGGCTACATATATATATACGCTAGGATCAGCTATAACAATACTACTCGGTCACGACTTGTACTAGTACACGGTCATGACTTGCCATAGTTGGACTCGTATACGCACATGTACCTGATTCACGTCGGGATTAATTCCAACAGGGAGCAGGAGGGGTTGGGGGGAGAGGCGTGCCGGAGGAGAAGATGGGGCAAATTGGGAACCTGAGGAGGCGGAAGAACCGCTGAAGAGAGAGGGGTTGGTGCCGAAGACGAACGGCGGTGAGGTCGCCGCCGTGGTGGCCGGGGCAGTGGGCGTTCGGCGCCGAGGAAGAGAGAGAGAGAGAGCCTGGCGAAGTGGCGGCGGAGGAGGAGGACTCGGTGGTCATGGGGCACCTGCTGTCTGATACCAAGTTGGACAGATTGTTCCTGGTTCCTTGCATTGATTAGCTCACAACGTACAACTTATACACGAGAGAGAGAGAGGGGCGTGCCCGAGAGAGTCGGCACGCAGGCCTTGGGCTATGGTTACAGATCCTATAATCTAGGGAGAGTACAAGAGTTACAAATACAGTACAAATACACTCTAACAGTTCGAGCTACAAAGAAACTTTGCGGCTTAACAATATAACAATCCCATTGCTTAAGCAGAGGAAACAACTCAGCTCGGTTGGTCTAAGGATACAAATAATTTACTTATTATTGGCTACGTTGCTTCCATGACAATATTATAGTTCTTGTCTGAATTTTTTAGTCCTCTTGTATTTTCTAGTAAATTTTAATCATATATTTAACAAGTAAAAAACCATATTATAGTATTTTACTTCCTCGGACTGACACCTGCATAATCTGCAGGTTCATAGGGAACCACCCAGTCAGTTAGAAAGCCATTTTTCCTCCTGGGGTCACACCCCATGTCTTTGCATAGCTGGTCATTGTGCCATATGCCAACAGAACTGACGCAAGATCGACGGAAGTAGTCACCCGAGTTGCGTTTCATGTATGCCTCCCACTCTTTCACATTTTCCTCCATTGATGATATGGTAGGCAATCACAAGCCCCCATCGAGAAAATGGAGCAGCCACTTAGACCGTATCTCCGAGGTTTGTAGATCTCCCATGCTCTCGGAGTAGCCAACAATTGCTAACTGGGGAATCCTTGGGTGGACGCATAGCTTGTCAAATTCATAACAATTATGGTTAATTAATTGTGCTACATAGGTAGGCATAATATAGCTCATGCAAGTTGACTAAAAATTAAAAAGGGTTGAAAGGAACCTATATAGGGCAACTGCAGTAGACGGTGTGCCAACAACGATCTCTCTTAACAAAGGCGAGCTGAACAACTCTTTGAGCTTCTAATCTCCGCTATATCCCGTTGCAAAGATCACAAGGTCGCTCTTGATCAGTGCAGACTCACCTTTTACAATGATGTCATCTCTACATAACCTTTTTTTTTGCTTTCTTGAGAATAATGCTTCCTTGCTCCAACTTGTCGTAGAATTTGTCTGGCATTATTGCAATAAGCCATGAGCTCAAAGCTTGGAAGAAGCTGTGTTCCTGCACGATGACATGCTTCCTCATGGGCACTGCCCAAATGTAGTAGCCCTCAACAAACTTCGATAATATCCATCTCTGATCAAGAGGAATTAATGGATGAAATGCGTCCACGAGAACATGCATATATAAAGACCGATCTATTGTTAGTTTCTACACCTTATTACTTCAAATTCGACTCGTACCACACCACAAAAAAAAAATTCATACCAAGGGTGACAAGAAGGTAGACAGCAGGCTAAGGAGCAGACCCTCGCCTGTCTTGTGAACTGGGAGCTCGGACAAGCGATTGAAGTAGAAGAAAGCAACTGGGACACCCCAAGCGTAGAAGTCAAGGATGATCCATCTCCTCGTCCAAATAATCATTGTACAAGGATGCCTACTTAAGCTCACAGATAATTCTTTTAAGGTGGATTTCCCGTCTAAGGAGGATCAGCTGAGAATCCTCAAGTTCGGGATGAGCAGGGTCACGGGTACTAGTTATGTGCTGCAATTTGATGAGTGGAAGAAGACTGAGCCACGAGGCACACCGGTTAACTCAGATTTGGGTTCGCTTCTCAGGAGCCCCGTTGGCTCCTCTGGACAGATTCTTGGTGACGTGGAGCCTCGGTTCTCTGATTGGCAGGACTGAGCAGGTGGATATGCCGTTCACTCGTGCTCACGGAGTGGCACGGCTTCTTGTCAGTGTCGCTAACATTGAGTTTCTGCCAGATGTGGTGCCTTGGACGCATGCAGGCGTTTTGTATCAGCTGGATGTTGAGTATGAGGATCCTAATCATTTTAGTGAGTTTGAGGATGATAAACTCATGGACACTTCCGAGGGAGGTGGTGCTTCGGGGAACCAAGATGACCATGCTAAGAGTGATGATGACAAGGCCAAGGGTCCTACGGGTACGTCTGTTTCTGGTGACTCTGCCCCTAGTGGGTCTACTGCTACAGTTCCGACTACCACTCTTCAGCTTGGCTCTTTTGGGGCGTTCTCGGCCCCGCCCAAGCTTTCTGTTGAGGAGGGAGGTTCCGCGAGGCAGGAGGCCTCGCCCGCGGCTCTATCCCTTCCCTCGGCGTCAGTCGAGGTGGTTGCTCCGGTGGTCGCGTGCGGAGGCCACGAGCAGGAGGCTCGACCCTCTGAGCCTTTGGCGCCCCCGGCGCCGAGGGTCGGCTCGGTACTCTCGCCCCTGAGGTCGCCGACTTGCGGAGGTGCGGGCGCGCAGGAGGCCGTTGTCACCCCTTGTGCTGTTTTGGAGAGTTGGCCGGGTGGTCTGGCCGCCTCGTTGCCGCACTTGATGGACCACACTTCGCTGATGTCGTCAGTCTTGGGCCTTGGCGGGCTCTCCGGAGATAGGCCGAGGGAGCCTTCGTTGTCTCTGGGTGATGTTCCGGTGGCCCCGGCGCTAGCCACCGCTGTTGGGGGATGGGCAGGAGGTCTTTCCCCTAACACAACTTCACGCGAGGAGGTCATCACTTTCGGAGGGATCCCGGATCCTGTCTCCGTGAGGAGACGGGTCAGCGGGTGACTGCAGGAGCAACCGGACGTTGATGACATGTAGCTAAGGTGTGCTTTGAGGACGGCCAAACTGTGTGACGTCGAGACCTCCACTGGTATGTCTGTTAATAAATCAAATTATATTATGCATTTTACCAATGATGAGATTGTGCACAATGCCAACCAACTAGGAGTATCACTTGGTAATAATGATGTAGAAATTTCCAAGTCTGTTAATGATATGCTTGATTTGGAAGCTGAACGGGCATTAGAAATGATTCATCACATAGCTGCAGTTAGACCTATGAATGAGTCGGAGATTGATGCGCTTAGGGTTAGGGCTCTTGATGGTTTGTGTGTCGATCTCGACCCTAATTTACCGGAGACGGAGGAGGAGGAGGAGGATGCCTATCTTGAAACCTCTAACCATTAGGATGAGTCTTTGGTGATAGCGGTAGAGCCCGAGCGTGGTGAACCGTCTGAGGTTTGCGTTAAGCCTAAACGGACCTAGAAATGGAAGGTTTATCCAGTGTCGGCTGTGCGTAAAAGTGCTAGGATCCGTACCTCTAAAAAATTTCATGACGAAATATCAGAGGCATTTTTTGGAATAGCAGAGGTCTTAAAGACTTGGCTAAAAGAAGGTTTCTAGCGGATGCTTCGCTTGAACATCATTTAGACTTTATTTCCTTGTCGGAGACTGGACGAGGAAATTTCACTACACAATTTCTTAGCACTTTATCCGGGAGGGTAGATTTTGACTGGCACTGCCTACCGCCTCGAGGAAGATCCGATGGGGTTCTACTTGGGGTTAAGTGCGAAACTTTGGAGGTTCGGAGTGTAGTGTTGGGTGAGTTTGCGGTTAAGTTTCGGGTCAGAACTAAAGCCGATGGTTTTGATTGGGCTTTGGTGGCGGTATATGGAGCTGCCCAACCAGAACTCAAGCCAGATTTTTTGGCTGATCTGGTCCGTGTTTGAGGTAACGAGCAGCTACCCGTTTTAGTGGGTGGTGATTTTAACATTATTCGAAGAAAGGAGGAAAAGAATAATGACAATTTTGACGGCAGATGGTCGTTTATGTTCAATACTATCATTGAAAGCTTAGATCTCAGAGAGATAGAGCTCTCGGGTAGGAAATTCAACTGGGCAAAATCGTTACCGGTTCCGACTTTTGAGAAGCTTGACCATGTTTTGGCTAGTGTCGATTGGGAACAGAAGTTTCCCCTGATAACGTTGCAGGCGTTGACACGAGGTATCTCAGATCATACACCATTACTTGTCGACTCGGGGGCTCAAACTCATGTAGGTAATAAGAATATTTTTTCGTTCGAACTTGCTTGGTTTGAAAGAGAGGGTTTCATCGAGTTGTTAGCTAGAGAGTGGGCTAAAGACTCGGGTGGAAAGTCACCCATTGAGCGGTGGCAGTGCAAAATTTGCCATCTTCGAAGGTTCCTTCGTGGATGGGCCAAGCATACGCATGGGATATATAAGGCGGAGAAGGAAAGACTCCTCCTGCTTATTCACCGCCTTTAGATAAAATCTGAAACTTCTATTTTAGATACCAGTGAGCTGGAGACTAAAATGGAGGCCGAGCTGCAGCTGAAAGAGCTTCTCCGCGAGGAGGAATTGAAATGGGCGCTGAGAGCTAAGGTTCGTAAAGTTGTCCAAGGCGAGGACAATACTCAATTCTTTCATATGATTGCTAATGGAAAGCATCGAAAGAAGAGAATTTTCCAATTAGAACAAGACGAAGGGACGATAGTTGGTCAGGAAATCCTAAAAGTTTACATTACCAACTATTATAAGCAGTTGTTTGGACCTCCAGAAGAGAATTTTGTGTCCTTGGATGAGTCAAGGGTTGAGGATGTTCCTCAACTTGAGACGGACAAGAATGAGATTTTGACTGCTCCCTTTACGGAGAAGGAGGTGTTTGAGGCCATTGCACAAATGAAAAACAATAAAGCGCCAGGACCGGATGGGTTTCCGGCGGAGTTTTATAAAAAGTGCTGGCACTTCATTAAAGGAGACCTGATGCCGATGTTTCATGAGTTTTTCATTGGGCAGCTTCAGTTGTTCAAGCTCAATTTTGAAACGATAACTCTTCTTCCTAAGAAGACAAAGGCTATTCGCATTGAGCAGTTCAGGCCCATATGCCTGCTTAATGTCAGTTTCAAAATATTTACCAAGGTTGGGACGAACAGACTTACGCAGATTGCGCATTCAGTTGTGCAACCGTCCCAGAGTGCTTTCATGCCAGATAGAAATATCCTTGAAGGGTGGTCGTCTTGCATAAAACGATCCATGAGATCCACTCAAAAAAACTAGATGGTGTGGTTTTTAAAATGGATTTCGAAAAAGCATATGATAAAGTTAAATGGCCTTTCCTTCAACAAGCTTTGCGTTTGAAAGGTTTTGACACGGCCTGGCGGGACCAGATTGAGTCCTATACGGAAAAAGGGAGTGTAGGGATTAAAGTAAAATGATGATATAGGTCACTATTTCCAAACACACAAAGGATTAAGGCAAGAAGATCCCATGTCACCAATCCTATTCAACATAGTGGTTGATATGCTGTCTATCTTAATAGGACGGGCTAAGGATGCGGGGCAGGTAAGTGGCTTGGTTCCGCACCTAGTTGATGGCGGTATTTCCATACTACAGTATGATGATGATACTATCATCTTTATGGAGCATGACTTGGCGAAAGCGAGAAACATGAAGCTTGTGTTATGCTTATTTGAACAATTGTCCGGGTTCAAAATTAACTTCCATAAGAGTGAATTGTTCTGCTTTGGAAGAGCTAATGATGACAAGGAGGCGTATAAGCAATTGTTCGGATGTGAGTTGGGTTCGTTACCGTTCACGTACTTAGGTATACCCATTCATCATCATAAGCTGACTAACAAGGAGTGGAAGTGCATAGAGGATCGTTTTGAAAAGAAACTGAGCTGTTGGAAAGGGAAGCTCATGTCATATGGAGGGCGTTTAATTTTGATTAATTCGGTCCTTACCAGTATGCCTGGTTTCTTCTATCCTTTTTTGAGGTCCCGGTGGGGGTCAGGAAGAGGTTAGACTTTTATCGATCTCGATTCTTTTGGCAGAATGCTGAGCTTAAACGAAAGTATAGGCTTGCAAAATGGGACATCATCTGTAGGCCGAAGGACCAAGGGGGTCTAGGCATTGAAAATCTAGATGTCAAGAATAGATGTCTCCTCAGCAAGTGGCTATTTAAACTTTCGTCCGAGTCTGAGGCTACTTGGGCTCAAATTTTGTGCAATAAGTATCTTCAGTCCAAAACATTGGCACATGTGACTATGCAACCGACTAACTCACCATTTTGGAAAGGGTTGATGAGAGTCAAGACACTCTTTTTCAACAGGGCAAGGTTCTTAGTCGGCAATGGAGCTAATACGAGGTTCTGGGAGGATACGTGGCTTGGGGAGACGCCCCTCGCACTTCAATATCCTACTCTGTACAATGTTGTTTAACGACGAGAGGCTTACGTTGCAAACGTTTTACAGTCCACGCCCCTCAATATTAGTTTTCGGAGGACGCTAGTTGGTGATCGTTAGGAGGCTTGGCTTCATCTCGTAAGAAGGTTGATGGATGACCAGTAGCCAGATAGGTTGTATTGGAAACTGACTAAGGACGGTGTGTTTTCTGTCAAATCCATGTAACTAGATGTTATAAACTCTAGTGTCATTCTCTCTTCGAAGCATGTCTGGAAAGTAAAGGTGCCTTTGCGAATCAAAGTGTTTATGTGGTTCGTACATAAACAAGTCATCTTGACAAAGGATAATCTGGCAAAACGCAATTGGGTGGGTTCTGCTAGGTGTAGTTTTTGTGATCATAACGAAACTATCAGAAACTTCTTTCTAGATTGTCCGCTTGCTAAGATTCTTTGGCGTTCGATTCATATTGCTTTTAATATTACTCCACCCTCCTCCATCAACATGTTATTTGGAACGTGGTTTGATGGGGTTGACTCAGATATAGCGAGGCACATCCTTGTTGGAGTTTGTGCATTATTATGGGCAGTATGGAACTGCAGAAATGATTTGGTTTTTAAGAGAACATCGAACATTCATTTTTTGCAGGTTATCTTCAGGGCCACAACATTGATCCGTATGTGGTCGCTACTCACTCCGACGGAGGCCAAAGGGCGTTTGGCTACTGCGTCTACCCGATGGGAGATGGTAACTCGGGTTATTTTCAACCGGTTTGGATGGCGGTCATGTAATAGGATGGGCATGTAGGGCTCCTATTTTATTTGCCAGCCGGTTGTGGCTTTCGATCTGGCTCTTATGAGAGTCTTGTTTTATTTCTTACTTTGAGACTTGGAGACTTTGTTACTGGATTATTTTTAATAATGTGAGACGTATGCATCTTTCTGATGCAGAGGCTGGGGTAAAACCCCTTTTTGAAAAAAAACAAGGATGCCTTGGACCGTTCATGTTTGCGCAGTCCATGGCGATGTCGAGAGCAGACTTTTGGTAGCCGACGACAGTGACGAGCTTGCCTTCGATGAGTTAAGTGGTCTCTGCATCGTCCATGTTTGAGTAATCCATGGAGTGGATCACTGTGCCATTAAAGGCCTCTCGGCCTTTCTCCGGTGGGAATGTTGGAATGCTGGGACGCCGCTATACCGTCCGACTCGCATAGCACCACGAAGTGCGCCACGTGTGTCTACGTATGCCATAAATGATCAACATTGGCCAATCCGCTGGCACACTAACCCCAGTTTTTCAGCAAGCGGATCTAGTTTATTGGAGTCTATGTTGACAGAATGCATCAACATTAATATCAGAAATTCTTGTAGACCAAGTGTTTAAACCGTCTTTCGATTCTTGTCATATTGAAGGCGGTTTGTACACATGGTACTATGGAAGCATAGAAGTTTGACAAAATGTGGAAATCAAAGAAGAACCAGAAAAAAAATCCATGTTTGCAAATTAAATACATTGAAGAAAATTCAGGGAAACAAATTGGTCAGGTTGTTTTAGAGGAAAAGGGCACCTGCCCCAGCTCGGTTGTACTCCCTTCGATCCATATTAATGTACTAAATTAGCGACAATTAATATGGATCGCATGGAGTATAAATAAACCAAAGGAGCCCGTCTTACATCACACACCCCAGCCGGTTTACGGGGCACAGTAACCACATATGCTGCCTCAGGTGCCACTATAGGGCAACAGAAAATAGCACACATAAGCAGTGGAGCCCCTAAATAATGAAGCAGTTAAGCCCTACATCACAAGTACACTAGACTACAATCGTAGCTGTTGGGCCTCATAGGATCCTCAGAGAAACTGTGTCTCCGTCCTGATGCACCAAATCAGCTGTTTTCACATCACAATGTTGTGGCAGCACGTGAACCAAGGCCCACGCAGCGATAGCCGTCTACCACGAAGATTGCCCTAAGCATGGCGAGGCCACGCAGGGGTCTCTACACGTTCACCACGTCGTGCTCGCTTCCGGCTAGGGCGCTGTCTAATCTGATTTGAAATCAAAGAGAAAAAGTCATTTCCACCACCACGTATCAACCATCCGCATCGCCTACATCTATCTAAGCCATGCCGTCTCCAGCTTCGGCTCGTTTTTCAGTCAATTTACATATAGCAAACACGCAAATTGACCGGATGCAGGGGACGTAGTGCTTCAGAACAATTGACCGAATTGATGCAACTTGCAAGAGGGGACGGCGCTGGCCAAACGAAGGATGGGGGTCACAAGAGTCGGAGCACGACATCCGCCGCCTCCAGCGCGTGATCCAGCAAGGGTCATCCGCCGCCTCCAGCGCGTGACGCATGTCCTGTGTGTGGCCCGGGCACCGCACCACACTATTCTCCAGTGTTATTGCAACTAGATCTTCATGTGGGTTTCTACCTCTAGATCCGGTGGTTGACATCACGGTGAGATGCAAACTATGGACAATGGCTTGACGCAGAGGGATGGTGGTGCATCGGCGGCGGTCACACATCGCATGTAACTGCTAGGCTCGTGGAAAAGTGGTGGCGACAACACTTGAGTGACTTGATGGTGGTGCTACTAGGCACCCGGTCTTGAGCTTCGGGGTAAAAGCCTAGGTGACTCAAGTTGGTCATGCCTAGCAATGGCGATGTTTTTACGTCGTTACCTTGTTGATGAGACTACTTCTTCAGGGTGAAAACCTAGATTCTGACCTTAGGTGGTTGGATCCGGCGACGGCGGCTATTGAGCATTGCTCCCTTTCTGAAGGCGTTGCTGTTGAAGAATCTCGTCGTTCGTTTGGTGTAATAACATGGTTGGTGCGGATATGGTCATTGATGTAGTTTGCCGATTATGGATTCGATCGCTTCAGGTTTTTTTCTCTCACCTATGCATAGCTTTGGTCTTGTATGACTTTGCTATTTGTTGGTGTGTTCTTGTGTGAGTGTGTTGGTGTTGGCTGCGTGCATCCTAACTATGCAGAGGCCGGATGTGCTCATTGTGTTTATACCTTCTTGATGCTTCATTTTGAGCCAATAAAATTTAACCTTTGTCGAAAAAGAGCAGCAACCCGGCTGCCGAACCTGATGCACTCTAGCACGTCAAAGTGGCACGCGTACGAGCGAAGGTACTCAATGACCTCGTTATGGTGCGGGTACAAATCCGACACGCTCAGTGGCCACGGCCTCGAACACGAGTGGCCGGAAGCCACACTCAAGCAGATGCTTGCAAGCCGTGAGGCCGCTCATGCCGGCGCCGATGATGGCCACCCGTTTCTTCTCCATGGAACCTGTGCAGGAAATATTGCACTGGTTTTTCCTGGTGAACTGTGAAACACGCTTTGCTAGTATGGTTTGACGACGTTGGAAGAGATGGAGACGTAATATAGGCTAAGCTTGTGGCTGGTTCTGGCCTTCTGGACATTGCCATCACATTTGATATCATAGAACCATTTATGTCATTTCTAGTATATTCTGGACACTGCCGGTTACTACCATTCTTTTAAGTTATTTACAATGACCATGACCGGTACACATCCAATCTACAGTTAAGATCGTTGATCCATCCATTTCAAAACTTACGTGCCGTGTAAGTGCTGCATTTCACCTAATCACCAAGTACGGCATCGCATAGGAATATGGTGCAACCGTAATGCTATCACGTGCTACGCCACGTTAATTAATGGACTTGCCGTGCTGTGACGCCTTTACGCTACTGCTGCACATTTTTTTTCTTTTCGAAACGGAGGCAAAGATTGCCTCATCTATTAAATAAGCAGAAGAAAATTGCCCGGTTAATTACGGAAAATCGGGCAAAAACCGGAACAACAAGGGCCAAACCCATTCCCATAGACTGAAACACACAGGGCAAAGCCCACCCTAATCGACAACATGCCGACCTGCGGTCAGACAACGCAACTCCGACTCTGACGGAGAACTCAGAAGAACGAAATAGGGCACGGCTGGCGCCACGGAAGATCGCCGAAAGGGCCACTTGCAGCCAGTCATCGTACACCACAGGGCCCCGCCGCCGCAGCTTCGACTCCACAGCAACAAACAAACCGAGGCAATACCGTGGACACGCCGGAGAAGATCCGGCTATCGCAACCATTGCCGCGTCGCCGACATCGCTCCCACCATCATCGTTGCCACAGAAGTCTGGCCGCCACAGTGATTCTCTCGGGGTCGCCGCCTCGACATCCACCGCTCCCTCGCGCCCAGCACAATCAACCAACACCGCCTTCCGGGGCCGCCGCCCCGACATACCACCACTCCCCTCGAGCAACAACGCCGCGCAACCCGGCCGCCCGCAGCTCACGCTGCTCAGGGCAACCGCTCGCAGACCACGAACGTCGCACCACATCTGGGGCCGCCGCCCCGACGTAAAGTCAGACCGCCCCCTTTAGGGCGCATCGACCAGGCCGACGACCTCGCTACCCACGCAGCACCAAGTCGCCACCAAAACAATGCACAACCGCGACTCTGCCCCATAGAGCCACCGTTGCATCGCTATCCGAGGTCGCCGCCTCGGCGTACATCCACCGTCCAGAGCCGCCGCCCCGGCCTCCATCACCCCGACGACGACGCAACTCTGCACCACTGCCATGAGACCACCACTCCACAAAGGTCATTGCTTCTAAGGCGGTGCCTCCAAGAAGGTAACGACATAATTGCCGCCGCCGCCCGCTCCAATGGAGCTTGTGTTTTCACCCGGAAACACCAGACAGTTGCGGCAGTAGATGGACGTAGCTCCGCGATGTGCCTTCAGGTAGGAATGCAATGCTCAAGAACATTGCCAACATCGGCACCGACCGGAGAAGGTGCAAGACTTTCGCCCGGAGAATCTACTCCACTGCCGAGCCTCACGAGGAAGCCAATGGCATAGGAACGCAGCAAGCTACGCAGAGTGCATCGTTGCCAACCACGAGCCCTCAACACGCCGCAGCAAAACGCCTTGCCAGATCTGCGCACCCCCGGCCACTTCCAGCCCAAACTGCTGCTCCATTGCACACACGGCCAGAGCAGTAGAAGAGCACACCACCCCGGTGGCTAGAGACCGATCTCCACGACCACCATCGCAGCGCCGCTGCGTCGCCGCCCAAAAACTGCGGCTCACCGCCACCGCCGCAGCTCACCAATAGAAGAAACCTCCACCGTCACGGCGCCGCCGCGCCGCCATACAAAACCTGCGGCTCGCCGCCATCACCACAGCTCCCCGGGCCGAGGGAGGGGACCCCAGGCACCCAGCGCGCCAAACAGCCACAGCCCACCGGAGCGTCGCCGTCGCAGCACGTCGGAGCGCCTCCACCGACAGATCTGGGCGCCGGGCGCCAGATCGACGACAGCCGGCCTCAGCGCCGCCCCGCACGCCATCCAGCCGAGGAAGGGGGGAGCAACGCTGCCACCATGCCCGGGGCCGCCGCCCCGGCTTGCTCGCGCCGACGAGACGCGGCCGCCGCCAGATGCGTGCCTCCGATCGGGGCGGAAGCCACGCGGCGCGCGACGAGGGCCCCCTGCCGCCGCCGTCCGCCTAGCGGGCTTTGCCCGTCAGCATCCTCCGACGGCGACGGGAGGAGCAAGGGAGGAGAGGGCCGCGGGGATAGCGGCGGCTAGGGTACGCCCGAGCCGCCCCCCCGGGAGCGACGCGAGCTCTCTATTCTACTGCTGCACATCTTTACTGAACCCACTCGGAGCAGGTTCGTCCAGCCGTTTTAGGACACGCGTGCCCTCTTTTGCAGACTGAGAAAAAGGACATTTGCGTCCTCGGTAACAGCAGAACCGAACGGCATTTTCATCTCGGGGCAACATCTCTCCTGCCACGTTTATTCAGTTGGGATAAAAGGACAAGTCACGATTAATTAGTACTACTCCGTCCAGATTTATGAGGCATTTTTTTTTATTTTTGGTCAAAGTTTGACCATGAATTGAACTAATAAAATATAAACTATATGCCATAAAAATTATATCATGAAAAATCTCTTTCAAATACGAATCCAATAAAGTTCGGTTTTTATAAATGGGCCATGTCGTGTTGGCAAATGGCCCTCACCTTGCGGTCATGCAGGGCACCGATGATAGGCAGTGGTATTGTAGACCTGATAATTTACTTGCAAATATCATTGTAAAATTGAGACACAAAAAATAGTTGATACATACCCGTAACCTCATTGTAAACACCGTGATAGTTTATGTAGATAAGAACTTTTGCCATAAAAAAGTCGTCAAAATATATCAGTATGGGATTTAGTTTCCAAGATCTCATCGCAATGATTTGTTTTTATGTGCAAACGTTTTTCAATAAGACCAACGATTTGAGCTATAATTTTTTTGAAGGAATATTTGATAACATCATCAGTTTTCTTGTTATATGCATCCATGTGAAAAAATGTTGTCCCTGCCGCAGCTTCACGCGTGCATGCGTCGCTCCCCTCGCATATATGCAGTCATTTGGATTTGTTACTAACCACGGATCACTCGGTAGTTAGTCCAGTCCAACAATCAAATGTCATCTCTTTTCTTATAGAAATTGAGATACATGTCACCTAATTTACTACGACTTTTCTATTCATAAGATATTCTTATCCTAAGAATAAGACATAAGAAAATCATACAAAGTGAGATGTTATGTATCTGAATTCCTGTAGAAAACAAGGTGTGATTTGGTGCATAGCATAGAAATTTTTACGATAATGTTTCTTTACTTTGGAATATGATAGTTTGTTGCTGCCGTGTATGAGCGCAACAAGTTGAAGACCAGTAGCGCAGCCCTACATTTGTATTATAAAATAAGATATACTACCCCTGCGATTAACAAGCAAGAGTTGGCTGGTAGGTGATAAATTAGTCTGTTTCACACCTCAACTCCTACGGAGCTGGCGTACGAACATCATGAAAGACCTTGTGCACCAACTCCTACAAGGGGCGTCTCCACGGGAATGGTTTCTCTTTCTCTTCTTCCTCTTTGTGCTCGTGCTTGTACACTACTCGGTGACTAGGTTCGCTGTAAAGAGAGCAGACAGGCAGCAGGTAAACCGCCGTCTCCCACCTTCACCCATGGCGCTGCCCATCATCGGCCATCTCCACCTTGTCGGCTCCCTACCGCACGTCTGCCTACGTGATCTTGCCAGGAAGCATGGCCCCGACCTCATGCTCCTCCAGTTCGGCACAGTGCCTACTCTCATCGTGTCGTCACCGCATGCTGCTGAGGCGGTGTTGCGCACGCACGACCACATCTTTGCATCGCGGCCACACTCCGTTGTCGCCGATATCATGATGTATGGGATGGATGTTGGCTTCGCCCCGTACGGTGAGTACTGGCGGCAGACAAGAAAGCTCGTCACCACCCACCTTTTGAGTATCAAAAAGGTGCAGTCACTACAAAAAAATACACTTCCGTGATGATACGTGTTTGTCACAGTAGATCGTGTTTTTTGTCATGCATGTTAACAGCCCGGACCAATGAGGATTTTCCACGTGTAAAATCAGTATTGACTGGAGGAAACACGTGTCAGTTCTCTGTTGGCACAGGTGTCACTCATCCAATGGCCGAGATGCGCGTATGAAATGTTGACACGTGGACCGGCCCAAAAGTGGCCCATAAAGTTTAAATGGGCCGACCCAACTAAAGGGCCACAAGATTTTGCGGTTCATAATAGGACGACCCAACAAAAGGCCCACGAGATTTTGCGGGCCATAATGGAGCGGCCCAGCTAAAGGCCCACAAGTTTTTGCGGGCCATATTGGGCGGGCCCAGCTAAAGGACAATGAGATTTTGCGGGCCATAATGGGCTGGCCCAGCTAAAGGCCCCCAAGACTTTGTGGACCATAATGGGCTGGCCTAGCTAAAGGCCCACGAGATTCCGCCGCCCATAATGGACCGGCCCAGCTGAAGGCCCAAGAGATTTTGATGACACTAGTAGGCCGACCCATTAACAGGCTGCCATGTTTTGGGCCAAATGCCGGCCCATATTTGATCCGGTTCATTAACAGCCTGCCATGTTCCGGACCTAATAGAGACCCATATGAGATCCGGCCCGTTAAAAGCCTACTACGTTCTGGGCCAAATTACGACCCAGATTAGGTCCGACCCTTTCAGAGGCTTTGGGCTAAATTATGGCCCATATAAGATTCGGCCCATCAACTGGACGCTATGCTTTTGGGCCACTTGATAAAGAGCCATTTAGTAATTCGGCCTGATATTAGTTTCGGCCTGCTAAAGGCCCGTTTAACATTTCGGCCCTATATATATTTCGGCGTGTCAAAAGCCCGTCATATAGTTGGGCCTAACTACGGCCCCGCTTGCATCCCGCCTGCTCACAGACGATAATCTGATTGGGCCAAATAAGGACCGAGACAATTTTGGCCTGTTATAAGCCCATGATTTGATTGGCACAATCATGGACTGGTGTCTATTTCGGCCTGCTACCGGCCCGTAAGCTGTTCGATACGTTTCAGGCCCAACATACTTTTCGGCCTCCTAAAAATCCATTGAGTTTTACTGGGAAAATAGGGCCGGCTGTTTACTCGGCCTATTAAAGGCCCGAATCTACTAGTGGACCAGTTTACATTTAGGCCTGTTAACGGACCAAGATGACGGGGCCCATAATGCGGATCATACATAGTGATTTGCATGACGGACCAATTATGTACCTTAATTTTATGGTTTGGCCGGTTTACTGCGAAGACAGGATGTATATATAGTAAAATAACTGCAACATCGTGAATAAGAAAAAACCTAGACTATACAATAATGATATTACGGCATATTACATCCACTGGGCATCAAAGTTCGCCACTATGATAATAAAGCACAAGCAGACAGCATATTACATACACTGAGCATTAAAGCTCGCCACCAGTGTAATTAAACACGCCGACAAAATAATATACAAAACCGACAATACTTCAATAGAGTTCAAGAAAGGTTAGCCTTGCTCGGAAGCTACAGCGCAAGCAGCTGAGCAAGCTGATGAGACTGCACTTGTGTGACACTTATATCCTCCTCACTCTGAAAGATAAACAAGCGGACAGATGACAGGTTTGCACATATAAGTATCAGTGCTGACAATTCATCATATTTCTTACTGACGAATAAATTGACACATTTTAAAATAGCATTAACACAATATGGTATTGTTCAGGTCAAAACATGGCAGAAAATGACATTGTGAAGGAGTAGGCAGCTTCACGACATCACTGGATTACAGATCAAGAACTCAGAAGTATCAATGGTAAATGTGCTGTCAATTTACCCATTTCAGATTGGCAAAATAAGATCACTTGCTCTGTATAGTTTAATTTACATGGCATGAAGAAGGAACTTGGTTGTACAACTAAAAACTTAAATTGAGAAGGACAAACTTTTGTTTATGAACTATATAATAAACTTTAAACATTCAATTTGATGCAAAAACCAAAAATAAACAGCTGTTGTAGTCATGCCTAACCAAATATACAGAACAAAGTTTGAAGGCTTGAGAAGGACAAACTTACATTATTAGTGAAGGCAGGCTCTATAAAGCCCTTGTCCATTCTGATGGGGGGGGGGCAATTCAAGAAGTTTACCATAGAATCTTGTTCATAAGCATTGTCTTTATTCTACATTTTGTTAAGAGTAAACATAGATGTGACAATATAAAAAAATGAAGAATATTTAAGATAAGATGAAGAGTGATGCTACATAACCAAGTAGCTATAAATGTAAGTACAGCGATACAGGCAAAAGGTACAGACAAGAGCAATGCAGAGCTAAACTTCTTCAGTACCATCGGTGTTATCCAACCTTATGGCAAGGGTAAATATAGATCTGATGTGTAGAAAATGGAGGACAAAGGAAAATAAGCTGCAGAGGGATGGTACATGAACAACTACCTATCAATATAAGTACACTGATAAAGGACAACAGGTACTTACAAGAACAATACAGAGCTAAAAAATTTCATTGGCATTGGATATATTCTACACTAATGTAACCATGCATACAGATCAACTAAATTGGAGTGATTAATTGATAAGCAAGCTATCATGCATACTGCTGTCACATAATGAACCAGGTATGTATGCAAGTACAGTGATACATGACAACAGGTACTAACAAGACCAAAACAGCGGGCAACATTTTTGCGATATCCTGTCGTTCTTTTCAAACCGGAATTCTTTTTTTAGCAGATTTCCTGCAAAAAATATTCGTAAGGCACGTGTGGAAAAGTAGAAGTTCAAATTGTCATGCGATATCATAGACAGTACCTCATCCTCGGAACGAGACCAGTGCATAACAAGGTTTTTCCGTTTAATGTCTTCTAAATTTAGCACATGACACTTCACCGGAAATTCGTTTATAGACTTGCCATCAAAGTGTGATTTTCTCAGGTAATACCGATACTACTGCAATGCTTCCTTGAAAAGCGCAAGCAAACTTTACTCGTCATGACCATCCAGATTGACCGTCGCCTACTTACAACAATGCAATGTAAATCATTGATGTGTTCAATCAGCAGAAAACAGGAAAATAATCAACATGAATAATAGCAATTACACGTAAGTGGGATAGGAATATGTGAAAATTGTGTTTGTCTTCACTATAATCTTCCCATGATGGGAATATATGCACGTAGTCCCTAACAACATTGAAAGCATTGTCTTTTAAACTTGGAATAACTGGAATGGGGTTCCAATCTACAGGAATTGGCCATCTCTGCAGTTGGGGCTCAAAGTATCCATCACAACCGATCGTATAGACCTCTACACTGCAAATATCCCTGCTCATCTTTAGTACAAGGAACATATTGTACTACTATCATACTCTCTCCGTTCCAAAATATAGGTCTTGGTAGAGATTTCCACTATGGATCCATACTGATGTATCCAGATACATTTTAGAGTGTAGATTCACTCATTTTGCTCCATATATAGCCCATGGTGCAATCTATATAAAGACTTGTATTTAGGAACGGAGAGAGTACATATTAAAGAAGAATGGAAGAGGAACATGGTAAAGAAGAGCAATCAGATTTTGGATAATAAAATGTTGGTTGCGCAGTGCCCACACATGATGAATCAGAGCGCATTAAGAATGCAACTCCCAGCTGTCTCTCGACCATTTCAGGCGGTTGGATGAAGATCCTACGTCTCCTAAATACAAGTCTTCTTCCTCGTCTCTGATTCTTTCCATACAGAACACCGCAAGGGCCGCCGGCCGGACCACCGGCCCCCATCGCCTGTGTTCCTCCGCCACTTCCACCTCCAACCCCGCCCCCACCCACGTCGAGTTTTAGCGAGGCCCACAACCACCCGAGCCCCTTCGTTCGCACCGGCGAACTCCGGCGAGCTCTGAAAAATCGACTGACCCAATTTCGAAATATACTCTACCATGATTTAACTAGTGTGGAATATAAAAGGGGAAAACCATAAGCATTGGGAATATAGTGTTGAGCGTGCCATGGCGGATCTGAAGGTACAAACCGGACAAAGGCAACTTCGCAACCCAGACAAGAAATAAGAGTAAAGCAGTGGCGATCTATTTTCTTGCTGCAATAAATAAGTTGAGAAGATACGAAAGAGTACCGCCTCTGGTGCGGCGCCGTGTATGCATCTGCCGAGAATTTGACGGTGCTGCGGTAGCGATGGTTGTCGGCGGCGTGGAAGCAGATCTAGGAGGGTAGACGGTGGCGGCGGGGCGCGGTGGACAAGACGGCCGTAGGAGCGGTGCCGGCAAGGTGGACGACGACGGGGATGAAGCGAGAGGACGGGATGCAAGGATCCCGGTCCGAAGCAGTGGATGAGAGAGGTCGATCTATTGTAATGGACGGCGGCGTCGGGGTATCAGCTCCGGCATGATGGAGGAGGACGGCGGTGGATGGGGTGGCAGACGGTTGAGGCTGGGGTGGAGAGGGTGTTTTGGCGCCCATGGAGTACAAATGGGGAAAAGGGAGGTAGAGAGGAAGGTTGGAAGCATGTATTCAGGGCGCGCTTGTCTTAAATGCAAGGAAATTTACAAACTTAACCCCCATTTCAAATTTATTACATCACAACAATATTAGTCGGTTGGGGATAGGACGGTAATCTCGCATACACCGAATTTTGTCGACGGGAGTTTGTTTTTGATACCCACCGTGTATTAATATGAATCGGGGAGGGAGTTGATTTCGACCGAGGACACACTGTCTTAAGTGTAAAAAAATCATATTGTTCCGGTTATTGCTAGTAAAGATAGAGGCTGGACAGGATACTACAGTTCACATTTGCGCATCGTGTGGCAACGTCCAGAGCAGACTTTTGGTAACCGATGACAGTGACGAGCTTGCTTTTGATGAGTTAGGTGGCCTTTGCATCGTCCATGTTGGAGAAATCCATGGAATGGATCACAGTGCCATCAAAGGCCTCTGGCCCTTTCCCCAGCGGGAAAGCGGGAATATTGGGCCTGCCACTGAATCGTCCGAGACAAAGAACCACAAAGTCGGCCACATGTATCTGTTTGTGCTTGTGCACGGCAGCAGTCATCAGAATTTACCAAACTTTCACGTAGATTTTACAGTAACAAAAAATTTATAATTGCTCACCTCAACATGGTCCCCGCGATGCACGGTGAGCCTCCACTCGCCTCGACCACTGCCGAACGCCTTGCCGTTGCCAGCCCACTGATCCCACGCCATCATCTCCCCCTCGTTCACATCACTGGAGTACTCCAGAGCAGGAACCCGGGTGCCAAACCTGATGCACTCTAGCACGCCGAAGTGGCGCGCATACGAGCGCAGGTAATCCGTGACCTGGTTATGGTCAGGGTACAAATCTGACACTCCCGATGGCCACTGAAAGTCGGTGAACTGGTAATATGGCCGTGGTGTCTGAAGCCGCGTTGAGGGGAGCATGTGTGCCCACACGCCACCGATGGCGTCTGCGTCGGCCTCAAACAGGACAGGACGGAAGCCATGCTCCAACGCGTGCTTGCACGCAGTAAGGCCGCTCACCCCGGCTCCGATGATGGCCACCCGCTTCTTCTCCATGGAAGCCACGCAGCTTTGTCCTCTTCTTTTCCCTTCAGAATGTGAAACACTTGGCTAGTTTCTATGAGCCTCTATGACTGACTTTATAGCTTGTCCACTTGGCTCTGTCTGGACTTGCCATTACCCAATGGGACAGAATAACTATTTTCTCCCTCTTATGTATCTCTTCTCAGCGTGTAATCTTGTTTTAGTCTGTTTGTTTCTCTTTTTATAATCACACATGCACGTTTGCTTTGTATTTCTGTGTGCATGACGCGTTGGATAAGCGCATGCAGCAGGTCCCTTGCATCTAGGATCATGCATAATGGGGTTAGCTTGGCGTGAGTCTCGGTCAAGGCGTTGGCCCGATCATGTGTGTAGGCATATGTCGTTTAGCTCATCTCTGAAGAATAACAAAAAGACGCCAGAAAAGACGCGTATCTTTGCGTCGCAAAAAATATTTCGTGTGTGATCTGTTCCTCGTGTCTCGAGAGAAACAACCATTGCTAGCTGAGAGAGAAGCCTTGAACCTGTCATTTGGCATCAGAGCTTTGATTGTATGCCCAAGATCATGCCGCGGGGCTCGCCGTCGAAGAGCAGCGGAGATGGAACGCTGACGCTGCCGGAGGCGATGGAAGTCAAGCCGGAGTTGTTTGATCAGAACTCCTTCCCGTAGCTCGAGCGGGACAACTACTCCATGTGGGCGATGCAGATGCGCGTCCAGCTGCAGTTCATGAAGGTGTGGGGCGCCATCCACAAGGCAGGCCCCGAGTACGCGAAAGGCGGTGCTGAGTACCGCAAAGATCGTGGCGCGCTAATCGCGATTTATCACGCCGTGCCCAAGACGATGCTTGCAACTCTCGCTGGCAAGGATTCGGCAAAAGAAGCCCGGGAAGCCATCAAGAAGTCCCATCTCGGCCACGAACGCGTTCGCGAGGCAAACATGCAGACGTACAAGAAGCAGTTCGAGGATCTGAAGATGGCGGAGAGCGAGGCCGTGGATGAATTCACTATGCGCGTCACATCGCTCGTCAGCGGGATTCGTGGCCCTGGCGAGAAGCTCGACGAGATCGAGGTCGTGCGCAAGTTCCTGCGCGCAGCACCGGCGCGTTACATGCAGCTGGTGACCACGATCGAGCAGTGCATCGATCTCAAAACCCTGTCAACTGAAGACTTGGTGGGGCGTTACAAGGCTTAAGAAGAGCGCGTACGTTCTACCTTCAGCAATCCTCAGGAAGGGGAGCGCATGATGTTGTCACGTGCACAGTGGGAGAAGCTCGAAGGGAAGAAGACAAGAGGTGAGGGATCGTCGTCTGGTGGCTAGAACGGCGACCGATCCGGAAGCCTTGGCAAGAAACCGCAACAGCATGGCTCCAACTCAAATTCCGGCTGTGGCAAGAAAAACGACTGGAAGAAGAAGTACAAGTGCCACAATTGTGGTATTAAAGGGCACTTTGCTGCTGAGTGGCGCAAGCCAAAGAAGGAGAGGGCTCTCATGGCAGAGAAGGAAGACGAAGGTCCAGCAACTCTACTCATGGCGGAGATCTGCGATCTGACTGAAACTGGCGAGCACTCCGGCGAGGTTCTCCTCATTGAAGAAAAGGTACACCTGAAAAGGTACAAAGGTGATGCTTGGTATTTAGATACTAGTGCTAGGAATCATATGACAGGGATCAAGGAGAAGTTCTTGGACCTCGACCTCACTGTGACAGGGAAGGTTAGGTTTGGCGATGGTTCAGCCATGGACATTGTTGGGCATGGCACTGTGTTGTTCCAGTGCCTGAACGGTGAACACCGTGCCCTTGCAAATGTGTAGTACATCCCGTCGCTAAAGAGCTGCATCATCAGTTTGGGCCAACTTGCTGAACTTGGGTGCAAGGTGGTGATCGAGGACGACTACATGGAGATTTACGACAAGGCACGCTAGCTCCTCGCACACGTGTTGTGGAACCAGAGCCGTCTCTACATCCTCGACCTGAGCCAGGCACAGCCGGTCTGCCTCGTGGCTTACTACGGCGACACGGCTTGGCTTTGGCATGCACGGTACGGTCATCTCAACTTCAAGGCGTTGCGCGAGCTAGCGCAGAAGGAGATGGTACATGGGCTGCTGCGCATAGATCATATTGATCAGATATGCGATGGGTGCCTCGTTGGGAAGCAGCGGCGACTATCATTCCCTAGCGAGGTGACGTACCGTGCTGAGCGTCCGCTAGCATTGGTCCACGGTGACCTTTGCGGGCCAATCTGTCCACCAACACCCGCCGGCAACCGCTACTTTCTTCTGCTTGTTGATGATGTCTCCAGGTTCATGTGGCTAATTCTGCTGAAAACCAAGGACCAGGCACTCGGTGCCTTTCATAGGTTCAGACTTGGTGCAGAGAAGGAAGTGGAGCTCGACCTTAAGGCACTCCGCACTGACCGAGGTGGTGAGTTCACCTCAAAGGCGTTCACGGCATACTGCGACGACCATGGCATCAAACACTTCCTCACGACACCTTACTCACCGCAGAAAAATGGCATCGTCGAGCGCCGCAATCAGCCATTTGTTGGCATGGCTCGTAGTCTGTTGAACAGTAAGGGAGTCCCGGAAAAATTCTGGGGGGGAGGCGGTCACCACAGCTGTCTACCTCCTGAACCGTGCGCCAACGAAGAGTGTCGCTGGCCAGATGTCATATGATGCCTGGTGTGCACGGAAGCCCAGTGTCGAGCACCTGTGTCGTTTGGCTGTGTCGCTTATGCAAAGGTGACAAAGCCGAATTCGTCGAAGCTTGCAGACATAAGCGTTCGTACAGTTCTACTCGGGTATGATCCGAGCACAAAAGCCTATTGAGTATATGATCCGATCGGCAACTGTGTCATCGTCACAAGGGACGTAGTTTGACGAGAAGCAGCAATGGGATTGGAGCACAGTGCACAAGCAAGAAGCGTCCAGTTATGAGGTGTTTACAATCATGTATCAAATCATCTCCACTACAAGTACAACTAAGGTGACGTTGGAGGACGGCGTACATGCAGAGACGGGCGAGACCACACCAGCCAGTGCCACCCCAATTGGCACGCCGTGCGAGTCGCCCGCAACGCAGAGCATGCCGAGAGCAGCAAGTGTTTCTACAGGCATAGCAGTGAACGCCAGTGCAGACGCTGACGAGGGGAGGACGCCTCCGTTCCACACCTACGACGAGCTCGGGCCCAGGGGTTCAGAAACCTGATGGAGATCTTGGAGGAAACAATGGTTCCACCTGGTGCAGAGTTGTAGTTCGCCGATGCCGTTGTGGATGCTGAGTTGTGCTTGCTCGGTATAGAGGAGCCCACGTCACACGTCGAGGCTCGTAAGGAGCCAAGCTGGAGGCGTGCCATGGTGGAGGAGCTTGATTCCATCCGTGGCAATGATACATGGCAGCTTGTCGACCTCCCGTCCGGACAAAAACCCATCGGTATGAAATTGGTATACAAGCTGAAGAAAGATCGGAGCGGCGCCATCGTCAAGCATAAAGCCCGCCTTGTTGCAAAGGGATATGTGCAGCGCGAGGGGCTGAATTTTGATGAAGTATTTGCCCCTGTTACGCGCATGGAAACTATGCGTCTGCTCATCGCCGTGGCTGCACTTGAGGGCTGGCGTCTGCACCACATGGACGTAAAGTCCGCATTCTTGAACGGAGAGCTGCAGGAGGAGGTGTTCGTGCGACAACCCCCTGGCTATGAAGAAGCGGGCAATGAACACAATGTCTTGAAGCTGAATAAGGCGTTGTATGGACTTCTTCAGGCGCCGAGAGCATGGTATGCCAAGTTGCACGCCACTCTGCTCACGCTCGGGTTCGAGAGATGTCCTCTCGAGCACGCGGTGTACATAAGAAGCAAAGGTGGTTCGCGGCTGCTCGTAGGCGTTTACGTCGATGACTTGGTGATCACTGGTGCAAGCCAAGTGGAGATTGATAGCTTCAAGGAGCAGATGAAAAATCTGTTCAAAATGAGTGATCTGGGCTTGTTGTCATACTATCTCGGGATTGAGGTAGCCTAGACCACCAATGGCGTTACACTCAGCCAAGCCAGATATGCTCAGAAGATCCTTAAGAAGGTTGGAATGGCAGAGTGCAACCCAAGTCAAGTACCAATGGAGCCAAGACTGAAGCTAGTTAAAACTGATCAGGACAAGAAAGTGGACTCAACTCAGTACTGCAGCGTAGTTGGGAGTCTGAGGGGTTTGGTAAACACAAGGCCAGATCTGGCTTACTCAGTGGGCGTCGTTAGTCGTTTCACGGAAGCTCCTACAATGAACCACATGGCAGCAGTCAAGCAGATTTTGAGGTACATCTGTGGCACCATTCATCTCGGATGTCACTATGGAAGGAAGGAAGAAGAGGAGCCACGACTTGTTGGATACAGTGATAGTGAAAATGCTGGTGATCTTGATGATCGTAAAAGCACATCAGGTGTGTTATACTTCCTTGGCACCAATCCAGTAACTTGGCTCTCGCAGAAACAAAAGGTAGTGGCAACACTATTAGGGAAAACCTTATACACAAAATCTTACCAGCAGCGATCTTCAAAATACAACGCTCTTGCTATTTAGCAGCAGCGCACTCCAGGAAAACGCGCTGCTGAAAGAAAAGTAGCAGTAGCGCGTTCCAACAAAACCGCGCTACTGCTCTAATTGCCATGAGCTGGCCGTCCGGGTAGTTATAGCAGTAGCGCCCTATAATGCACTACGCTACTGCTACCGATGTTAGCAGCATCACACTTCTTTGAAACTCGCTACTGCTAAGTTCAGCCCACAAGTTTAGTCCCACCTCGTTCCACGAACAGGGTGTTTACCATCTTAAATATGTTACTACTCAAACTATCACAAGCAGTTGGTCTTCACTGAACTCTGTGTGTAGAATTTGTGGCCGCAATATGAGTCTTCTCCGGTTCCTACCGGAGAAGACTCATATTGACAATTTTGATTGTACACAAAAAGATCATTGATGGCCAATGTATTTTTGCATTGACAGACAACTTAGCAGTAGCGCGTTTAACAGCAAAGCGCTACTGCTAGTCCAACTTATTAGTAGCGTTCATCCCAGTGCATCGCTACTGCTATTCTCCTTAGCTGCAGTGCATTTTGCTACACGCGCTACTACTAACCCTACCTTATCCCCACACACGCGGCCGACCCCTCTCGCTCACTCACTCTCACCCTCACTCTCGCCCGCGCCGATAACCGCCGTCGTGTGTCGCGCCGCCGCCGTTGTCCGTCCACCACCGAGGTAATCCCTCCTTTCGTCCCTCCTCCTCCCACCGCGCCCTCCTCCCTCCTCCTCCCACCGCGCCCTCCTCCCTTCGCCTGCGGCCGCCCCCTCCTCCCTCCTCCACCGGCAGCACTACAAGAATCTTGTTAATGCATGATGGATTAGATCTGTAATGGACCAATGCAAATCCGTCATGGAGAGAGGGTCGTGACGGATTTAGAATCCGTCATGTATATCGCGTCATAATTTGACAACTGTACCACCATGACGGCTCCTGGCCGTCACCAATCTGTCCCAAGCCCGCCCAGGCCCGGTCCTCCGTGACAGACAAGTCCGTCATGGATTGACATGACATTGTACCAATATGGACCTGACGAGGCATCTACATGGCACCAACACGGATTTTAGGTGGCATCTCAAGTAGCCTTTGGCCAATTATCTGTGGCAGCTTAGCCCATTATTATAACCCAACCCATTATATTCATCCAAATAGCTATGTCACCACACATGACACAATCAAACAAGCTTTCAAAACGCAATTAATTTCCATTGAATAGACGATATTTTGGCCCATTTCACATATTTCTATTCAATTGTTTCACTGAGTGAATGCCTTTAAAATGTGCCCAAGAACACATCCAACATCAGTTCACATGCTCTCAATAACAATTACAACAGATTATCAACAAATATACAATGTTGTACAGTACAGACCCTCTTAATCATCAACTTCACCTCTACAGCTCAAACTTCCTTTGAGGCTCTCACCAAAGGAAACCTGTAACAAACAATATGCTTCTGTTACAGAATGGCAAGTTGATTACAACAACACCAATAGTAGTTATTATCATCTGAACCATCATTTTTATTACTACAATATCAAGAACAGCCAAGTGGACACTATGTTACAATTTTTTTTACGATGAATCTAATGAAACTAATTCTACGGTATAGATGTTCCTATAAGCTTGGTCAAATTCAGCTAATTTGGAATTGAGGAAGCGGATTATAAATGGTAGAGAAAGGAAATAATCCTCAAGTACATCATGACTACTAGAAATAGCAAACAACAAGAACTTTGGACACCGCGTAGAAAATCAGAACATACATAATAATATTAATCCATTAATATATACACTTTGTATCAATAAAAAATATGTCAGACAAGGAACACTGTTTCCACAATACAGGAAGACAAAAATGCTACTGTGAAAGTTAAAAAGACATCCAATAATACATAAAGTGCAACTCCCTTTTCCTGGCATATAAAGAAACCTTCTGGAAACAACACTACATTCCCTTTTATTAGGCAGTAATTAGAGGTACAATTCTCCTTTTCTCTATTGGTTCTTGAAAGATACAAAAATGCACAGCAGATGCGATTTTGCACTCTTGAGTACATACATAAAAAACAATGGTATCACTAGCAAACAATATCCATGATGCTGAGAACTACAAATTTAATTTATTACATGGCTCATGTAATTACTTAATGTTATTAAGGTACACACCGAATCAAAACACATGAACACCAGGAGATGGTCGAATCAAAACAGACAAGCAAATAGATTCATTATATTCAACATAGAAATTGTTATGCAAAGACTTAATAACAAAATTTGAGGTTAATATAGCAACCTATCAGCCAGACATGTTACATTCGTCAAAAAATATCTCGTCCATCAGCTACAGAACTAAAACCTGAGAAATGACAAAGTGTCTGGCAACAGTGCATGAAGTTCAGTATAGAATGGCTAACAGAGGTCGGAGATGTCGTGAACATGAGACTTGCTAAGATAAGTATGATAACAAAATAATTTATCATACTTCTCGAGTTTCAAGATCAATCTTTTCACAGAGATGACTGTTGAACATAAAAGATGGAGATACATACTTGGTGATAATGAGAATCAGCTAACAATATAAGAAGAAAGGAACACGCACAACATGTAGCATAAACGAATTATTGCCACTTGAGTCTACATTACCAACAACAGTCAACTAACACTACAACTATTGCCACTGTCATTTAAATCAAACCATGTAGGGGGGGGGGGCAGAGGTAGCAGTGCTCACCAGAGAGGTTTGTAGGCAATGCAGCAGTCGCAATGCAGTTCAGACAACGTCGTCGCGTGATAGATGAGGTGGCCACAGGATGCACACGGCACCAGAGATGCGGAAGAGGGGGTTGGGGTCATCGCCGTCTAGCCCAACGCATGCGAGAATGATCCAAGAGGTAGAGAGGGAGCGAGGGAGCGGGATGTACGACGGAGAAGAGCCACCGAAGACACACCGGCGACAGACACGACCCCACAGCCGAAACCCTAGCCACTAGCATACAAATGTTATCCAGATAAGTGTAGTGCATAGAAATGCTAAGTAGACAAGTGCATACAGAAGCCACTCTATCTTACCATCATATTGATACAGATCTAGCAAGCCATTGTTAAAAAGGCATATTCATCTACAATTCCTGGTGCATTTGCTGGGCCATTTGGATAACTGTGATGCAACCTTTTTGAGCTTGCATCACAGAGTTTTTCCTTTATAAAGTTTGCTGCCTTTTCTGCAACTTGAAGATATTCTACTGGCTGCAAAAATATCCAGAAATATGGACGGTCAAGGAACAGATTTACACGACGCAAATAAACACATTGATGTAAAGCAGGCGAAGACAAAAATCTAGTAATTTTTGAATGACTTTCTAATATAAAAGACTGTAGGAAATTCTCCTATAGTCATTCAATGTTCAAAAGAGACAAAAAATCTAGCACATGGCTTCCTCCACGACACATGAAGGGGAGATAGCCTATTAGACATACAACATCGTGGTGTCGCATAACATAATGGACAGTTCATTTAAACAGTTTTAAACAAAATTTAGGGGCTGCATTCCCAGGGATTCGGTTTGAACAAGTCCAACATGTGTACAGAACAACTGAGCAAGAAGAATGAGCTAAACAAACTACAGAGTAAAGACTGGCCATGGCTCTCCAGTGTTTATTGTGTGGTTACAACTTACAACTAGTCAAAAGAGTAAATAGGTGCCACGAATATCTGAACATATCAGTATGAAAACTCTTCCAGTTCGTTACTTTCACCCATTATTTTCACCTGATTTCAGCTGCACATAGTTCAGTTTATTAGATGACTAAAATGCTTAACACGAGCTTAATAGAAAAGAGTTTATTTAGTAAGTGATTAATACAACTAGTTTATTTATGTTAGGTACTTAATAGAACTAGTTTAATTGGTAAGTGCTTAATAAATTAGTTTATTTATAGTAAGTGCTTAATAAAACTAGTTTATTTAGTGTTAGGATTATATATAAGATATTTTCAAATGTTTTTTTTTCATATTTTGAACCATTGAAATGCAATGACCATCGATAAATGGCCTATGTTTTGCCGGAGTGTTGATTAATTTTCGTTCCGGTAAATTTCAGGCGCTCGATATGTCTTTTTAGCAAAGGTCATGCCTGATTTTTTGGGTTTTGCCGTCGAGTTATAATCTTTGAATCTTGAACACAGGAGATGTCTGATGACGATGGGATACCGGAGTGCGGGTACTGCTACAATGACCGTGGTGTGTGCGACAGGTTTCCTCACCTGCAAAATGATAGGTTTTTCACCGTGAAGCTGGAAGAGACCTTCGATGTTTGTACGGTATGCAATGACAAGCATTCCATCGTAATAAATATCATCACTTGTGCTTATTTTGTTCAACGTGTAATTTATGGATTTTATTCAATTCGACTAGTACATCCCGTGCCATGCTAGACCATATGTAATGGAGAAGCTTGGTTTTGGTTTAGATGACTTTGAGAATGTGGAGACGAGGAGGGCTCACTGAAGAACTAAACATGGTTATGAGTTTCTGGTTAAGTTCTACAATGCGCTCGATCGCTCCCATTTCGGTTGCTCTAATTGGGAAGCTCTCGGCAAGGCATATGGATTTGAGGAGGGAATGTGAATAAGATTTGATATTCGTCCCGAAGATTATGATGATGATGATAATATCGACATCTGGGTGGATGTGGATATGCCTCCAATTTTACCTAGATGTGAGTTTGTCAAACTAATTGGTTAAGTTCAATAAGTTATGTTGTTAATTTAAAAATATTTGGTGTTCGTCCGTACTAAACTTATTTATTTATAATTGTCAGCTTATTTCTTATCTTCAAGAAATACTCGGAAGGTAGTAGCCAGCACATCCTACAGCTATGATTCCAAGCTTAATTGTGAGGAGAAAGGTTATATTGTCTCATTCATCGAAGATGTTGAGGCCTTCAAAACCAGTCACTCTATCAGCCCAAATTATACTAGATACGTGTCACTAGTCCATAAATTGCTTGATGGCAACTTCATTGCCAAAAACATGCTAAGATTTTGTTAATGATGGTAACTTCATTGCATACATTATTCTTAAGTAAACCACATTGCTAACTATATATGTTACTATTTCAGTTTTGAACAGAGGCTCCTGAAGCAGGTTGTGCCTGACATGCTATGTACCGAAGGTGGTATGCATATGGTTAGCTTACGACCAACTCCTTCGGAGGCTTACGGCTCAAAATCAAAGAATGGAGCAAAGTGATGAATGCGCACACGCAAATAATTGGAGACAAAATGAATGTACGCAAGCCACAAGCTGGAGATAGGTTTATATTCATTCTCCATTATGGTGAAGGACCGGTTTATCTGTTTTATGGTATTTTAGCTAGGAGAGAGGAGTAGGTCCTAAGTATTAAGAACAATTAGTTAGTGTTGATTATATATGACTACAATGTCTTACACTTCATGGTGATGCTAAGTAGGAGTAGTGATTATGAGTACTATGATGATGATGAGGAGCAGTTGTTATTATAACTAGTGACGAAGTTGTTATATGATGTCGCATCATGGATGAAAATGATGATTATGAGGAGTTATATGACAATGATATATTATGATTATAAGTTGTTAATGATATTATTATGATGATGATGATAAGTTATTATGCCATTGGGTGAAAGAACCACTGATTAGTTTCAAATGGATGGATCCAAAGTGACAATTGGTTACTTTGGATCCATGCACTTGAAACTAATCCAAAGTTCTTTCATCTAGTGATTTAATAACACATTATGATGTTAAAACAATCTCTAAATTGCTACTGTATGAAAAATTGTATACATGTGTATGAATACGACCTAAAATAAAAAATAAATGGAACTAGGAATAATAGTAGTAGCGATTGCTCTCGAAAGCGCTACTAGTAATTAGCAGTAGCGCTCGTTTGGGAAAGCGCTACTACTAAGTAGATATAGCAGTAGCGTGTGCCATCAGGCGCTACTGCTAAGCTTTAGCTGTAGCGCCTTATCAGTAGCGGGCTTCCTCGCGCTACTGATAGGCCAAAAACCAGGGCTACTACTAGGCTTTTCCCTAGTAGTGCAACATCATCGTGTGAAGCAGAATATATTGTTGCAGCTATCATTGCTTGTCATCGAATTTGGTTATCATGGTTATTTGGTGAGCTGATGAACAAAGAGCAACAAAAGAAACTGATGAACAGGGAGCAGCAGAAGGTTTTGATCAAAGTGGACAACAAATCTGCAATCGCACTTTGTAAGAACTCAATCCATCATGATCGCATCAAGCACATAAATGTTCGCTATCATTTCATTCGCGAGTGCGTTGAAGAAGGGAGGGTCACCGTGGAGCACATCCGAACAGGCGACCAGCTCGCCGACATACTGACCAAGCCAATGGCGGAGACAGGGGGACCAGCAGGGCCCTGGCCCCCCTAACATCATCAATTTGCTGCATATTTTCTGATGAACAGTGCAAAATTAGTGATGATTGTTGGAAATATGCCCTAGAGGCAATAATAAAATGGTTATTATTGTATTTCCTTGCTCATGATAATTGTCTACTGTTCATGCTATAATTGTATTAACTGGAAACCGTAATACATGAGTGAATACATAGACCACAACATGTCCCTAGTGAGCCTCTAGTTGACTAGCTCGTTGATCAATAGATGGTTGTGGTTTCCTGACCATGGACATAGGATGTCATTGATAACGGGATCACATCATTAGGAGAATGATGTGATGGACAAGACCCAATCCTAAGCATAGCACAAGATCGTGTAGTTCGTCTGCTAAAGCTTTTCTAATGTCAAGTATCATTTCCTTAGACCATGAGATTGCGTAACTCCATGATACCGTAGGTGTGCTTTGGGTGTACCAAACTTCACAACGTAACTGGGTGGCTATAAAGGTGCACTACAGGTATCTCCGAAAGTGTCTGTTGGGTTGGCACGAATCAAGACTGGGATTTGTCACTCCGTATGACGGAGAGGTATCTCTGGGCCCACTCGGTAATGCATCATCATAATGAGCTCAATATGACCAAGTGGTCGGTCACGGGATCATGCATTACGGAACGAGTAAAGTGACTTGCCGGTAACGAGATTGAACGAGGTATTGGGATACCAACGATCGAATCTCGGGCAAGTAACATACCGATTGACAAAAGGAATTGCATACGGGATTGCTTGAATCCTTGACATCGTGGTTCATCCGATGAGATCATCGTGGAACATGTGGGGGCCAACATGGGTATCCAGATCCCGCTGTTGGTTATTGGCCGGAGAGGTGTCTTGGTCATGTCTGCATGATTCCCGAACCCGTAGGGTCTACACACTTAAGGTTCAATGACGCTAGGGTTATAAAGGAAGTTTGTATGTGGTTACCGAATGTTGTTCGGAGTCCCGGATGAGATCCCGGACGTCACGAGGAGTTCCGGAATGGTCCGGAGGTAAATAATGATATATAGGAAGTGAGGTTTTGGCCACCAAAAGTATTTCGGGGGTCACCGATAATGTACCGGGACCACCGGAAGGGTTCCGGGGGTCCACCGTGAGGGGCCACAAGCCCCGGAGGCTTGCATGGTCCTAGAGTGGAAAGGGACCAGCCCCAGAGTGGGCTGGTGTGCCTCCCACCAAGGCCCAAGGCGCAACTAGGAGGGGAGAGGGGAAACCCTAGGCGCAGATGGGCCTAAAGGCCCACCCTAGGGCGCGCCCCCTCTCTCCCCCTCTTGGCCGCACCCTCCAAGTCCCATCTATGGCTGCCGCACCCCTAGGGTGGGAACCCTAGATGGGGGCGCAGCCACCTCCCCTCCTCCTATAAATAGTGGGGGTTTTGGGGCTGCCATACACATGAGATTCCATCTCTCCTGGCGCAACCCTACCCCTCTCCCTCCTCGTCTCTCGCAGTGCTTGGCGAAGCCCTGCTGGAGTGCCACGCTCCTCCATCACCACCACGCCGTTGTGCTGCTGCTGGACGGAGTCTTCCCCAACCTCTCCATCTCTCCTTGCTGGATCAAGGCACAGGAGACGTCACCGGGCTGCACGTGTGTTGAACGCGGAGGCACCGTTCTTCGATGCTTAGATCGGATTCGGACGCGATCTGAATCGCTTCGTGAACGACTCCACCGACCGCGTTGTTATAACGCTTCCGCATCGCGATCTTCAAGGGTATGAAGATGCACTCCCCTCTCTCTCATTGCTAGTATCTCCATAGATTGATCTTGGTGATGCATAGAAAATTTTGAATTTCTGCTACGTTCCCCAACAGTGGTATCAAAGCTAGGTCTATTGCATATATTCCATGCACGAGTAGAACACAAGTTGTTGTGGGCGTTGATTTTGTTCAATATGCTTGCCGTTACTAGTCCTATCTTGTTTCGACGGTATTGTGGGATGAAGCGGCCCGGACCGACCTTACACGTACGCTTACGTGAGACAGGTTCCACCGACTGACATGCACTTGTTGCATAAGGTGGCTAGCGGGTGCCAGTCTCTCCCACTTTAGTCGGATCGGATTCGCTGAAAAGGGTCCTTATGAAGGGTAAATAGCAATTGGCATATCACGTTGTGGCTTTTGCGTAGGTAAGAAACGTTCTTGCTAGAAACCCATAGCAACCACGTAAAACATGCAAACAACAATTAGAGGACGTCTAACTTGTTTTTGCAGGGTATGCTATGTGATGTGATATGGCCAAGAAGGATGTGATGAATGGAATATATGTGATGTATGAGATTGATCATATTCTTGTAATAGGAATCACGACTTCCATGTCGATGAGTATGACAATCGGCAGGAGCCATAGGAGTTGTCTTTCTTTATTGTATGACCTGCGTGTCGCTGAATAACGCCATGTAATTACTTTACTTCTTTGCTAAACCGTTAGCCATAGTAGTAGAAGTAATAAGTTGGTGAGACAACTTCATGGAGACATGATGATGGAGATCATGGTGTCATGCCGGTGACGATGATGATCATGGAGCCATGAAGATGGAGATCAAAAGTAGGAAAATGATATTGGCCATATCATGTCACTATTTGATTGCATGTGATGTTTATCATGTTTATGCATCTTATTTTCTTAGAACGACGGTAGTAAATAAGATGATCCCTCATAATAATTTCAAGAAAGTGTCCCCCCCTAACTGTGCACCGTTGCGAAAGATCGTTGCTTCGAAGCACCACATGATGATCGGGTGTGGTAGATCCTAACGTTCACATACAACGGGTGTAAGCCAGATTTACACAGGCGAAACACTTAGGTTGACTTGACGAGCCTAGCATGTACAGACATGGCCTCGGAACACAAGAGACCGAAGGATCGAACATGAGTCGTATAGTAGATACGATCAACATGAAGATGTTCACCGATGATGACTAGTCCGTCTCACGTGATGATCGGACACAGCCTAGTTGACTCGGATCATATATCACTTAAGATGACTAGAGGGATGTCTATCTGAGTGGGAGTTCATTAGATGAACTTAATTATCCTGAACATAATCAAAAGGTCTTTGCAAATTATGTCGTAGCTCGCATTTTAGTTCTACTGTTTTAGATATGTTCCTAGAGAAAATTTATTTGAAAGTTGATAGTAGCAATTATGCGGACTGGGTCCATAAACTGAGGATTGTCCTCATTACTGCATAGAAGGCTTAGGTCTTAATGCACCGCTCGGTGTGCTGAACCTCAAACATTGTCTGTGGATGTTGCGAACATTTGACATACACGTTTTGATGACTACGTGATAGTTCAATAATGTTAAACGGTTTAGAATTGTGGCACCGAAGACGATTTTGAAACGTCGCGGAACATATGAGATGTTCCAAGGGCTGAAATTGGGATTTCAGGCTCGTGCCCACGTCAAGAGGTATGGGACCTCCGACGAGTTTCTTAGCCTACAAACTAAGGGAGAAAAGCTCGATCATTGAGTTTGTACTCAGATTGTCTGGGTACAACAATCACTTGAATTGAGTGGGAGTTAATCTACCAGATGAGATAGTGATGTTTCTCCAAAGTCATTGCCACCAAGCTACTAGAGCTTCGTGATGAACTATAAGATATCAGGGATAAATATGATGATCCTTGAAATA
Organism: Triticum aestivum; assembly: GCF_018294505.1. Classification (NCBI taxonomy): domain Eukaryota; kingdom Viridiplantae; phylum Streptophyta; class Magnoliopsida; order Poales; family Poaceae; genus Triticum; species Triticum aestivum. The sequence goes on along the minus strand of NC_057795.1, from coordinate 33,006,927 downwards.
TTCGCGATGTTTGACACCGCGAAAGTAGAAATCAAGAAGGAGCATCAATTGTTGATGGTTAGTGAAACCACTAGTTTCAAGAAGGGCAAGGGCAAGAAGGGATACTTCATGAAATGGCAAATCAGTTGCTGCTCTAGTGAAGAAACCCAAGGTTGAACCCAAACCCGAGACTAAGTGCTTCTGTAATAAGGGGAACGGTCACTGAAGCAGAACTACCCTAGATATTTGGTAGATGAGAAGGCTGGCAAGGTCAACAGAAGTATATTGGATATACATTATATTGATGTGTACTTTACTAGTACTCCTTGTAGCACCATGGTAATAGATACCTATTCAGTTGCTAAGTGTTAGTAACTCGAAATAAAAGGCTACGGAATAAACGGAGACTAGCTAAAGGTGCGATGACGATATGTGTTGGAAGTGTTTCCAAGCTTGATGTGATCAAGCATCACATACTCCCTCTACCATCGAGATTGGTGTTAAACCTAAATAATTGTTATTTGGTGTTTGCGTTGAGCATAGACATGATTGGATTATGTCTATCGCAATACGGTTATTCATTTAAGGAGAATAATGGTTACTCTGTTTATTTGAATAATACCTTCAATGGTCTTGCACCTAAAATGAATGGTTTATCGAATCTCGATCGTAGTGATACACATGTTCATGCCAAAAGATATAAGATAGTAATGATAATACCACATACTTGTGGCACTTCCATTTGAGTCATATTGGTATAAAACGCATGAACAAGCTCCATGTTGATGGATCTTTGGACTCACTTGTTTTTGGAAAGATTGAGACATGCGAACCATGTATATTGGTATATACACATGAAGAAACTCCATGCAGAATGATCGTTTGGACTCACTTGATTTTGAATCACTTGATTCATGCAAATCATACAACATGGGCAAGATGACTGAAAGGCCTCGTTTTCAGTAAAATGGAACAAGAAAGAAACTTGTTGGAATTAATACATTTTGATGTGTGCAGTCCAATGAATGCTGAGGCATGCAGTGTATGTCGTTATGTTCTTACTTCACAGATGATTTGAGTAGATGCTGAGTATATTTACTTGATGAAACACAAGTCTGAATTATTGAAAGGTTCAAGTAATTTTAGAGTGAAGTTGAAGATCATCGTGACAAGAGGATAAAATGTCTATGATATGATCATAGAGATGAATATCTGAGTTATGAGTTTGGTATACAATTAAGACATTGTGGAAATTGTTTCACAACTAATACCGCCTGGAACACCATAGTGTGATGGTGTGTCCGAACAACATAGATGCACCCTATAAGATATGGGGCATACCATGATGTCTCTTATCGAATTACCACTATCGTTTATGGGTTAGGCATTAGAGACAACCGCATTCACTTCACATAGGGCACCACGTAATTCCGTTGAGATGACAGCGTATGAACTATGGTTTGGAGAAATCTAAGATGCCGTTTCTTGAAAGTTTGGGGCTGCGATGTTTATGTGAAAAAAAAAATTCATCCTGATAAGCTCGAACCCAAAGCAGATAAATACATCTTCATAAGACACCCAAAACAGTTGGGTATGCCTCCTAATTCAGACCCCGAAAGCAAAAGTGATTGTTTCTAGAAGCGGGTCCTTTCTCGAGGAAAAGTTTCTCTCAAAAGAATTGAGTGGGAGGATGGTGGAGACTTGACGAGGTTATTGAACCATCACTTCAACCAGTGTGTAGCAGGGCACATGAAGTTGTTCCTGTGGCACCTACACCAATTGAAGTGGAAGCTGATGATAGTGATCATGAAACTTCGGATCAAGTCACTACCGAACCTCGTAGGTCGACAAGGACGCGTACTGCTTCGAAGTGGTACGGTAATCCTGTCATGGAGGTCATGTTGCTAGACAATAATGAACCTACGAGCTATGGAGAAGCGATGGTGGGCCCGGATTCCGATGAATGGCTCGAGGCCATAAAAATCCGAGAGAGGATCCATGTATGAAAACAAAGTGTAGACTTTGGCAGAACTACTTAATGGTCATAAAGCTGTTGGGTACAAATGGATTTTAAATGGAAGATGGCAATGATGGTAAGTGTCACCATTAAGAAAGATGGACTTGTCGCTAAGATGTTTTCCGACAAGTTCAAGGAGTTGACTACGATGAGACTTTCTCATTCGTAGCGATGCTAAAGAGTATATTGGAATTATATTAGCAGTTACTGCATTATTTATGAAATCTTGCAGATAGGATGTCAAAACATTGTTTCCTCGACGATTTTTCTTGAGGAAATGTTGTATGTGATACAACTAGAAGGTTTTGTCAATCCTGAAAGATGCTAACAAGTATGCAAAGCTCCAGCAATCCTTCTAAGGACTGGAGTAAGCATCTCGGAGTTGGAATATACGCTTTGATGAGATGATCAAAGATTTTGGGTTTATACAAAGTTGATGAGAAACTTGTATTTCCAAAGAAGTGAGTGGGAGCACTATATCATTTCTGATGAGTATATGTTGTTGACATATTGTTGATCGGAAATGATGTAGAATTTCTAGAAAGCATATAGGGTTATTTGAAAAGTATTTTTCAATGGAAAACCTGGATTAAGCTACTTGAACATTGAGCATCAAGATCTATAAGGATAGATCAAAACACATAATAGTACTTTCAAATGAATACATACCGTGACAAGATTTTGAAGGAGTTCAAAATAGATCAGCAAAGAAGGAGTTCTTGGCTGTGTTATATGGTGTGAGTATTGAGTAAGACTCAAGACCTGACCACAACAGAAGAGAGAGAAAGGAGGAAGGCCGTCCCCTATGCTTTAGACGTAGGCTCTACAGTATGCCATGCTGTGTACCGCACCTGAAGTGTGCCTTGCCATGAGTCAGTCAAGGGGTACAAGAGTGATCCAGGAATGGATCACAGGACAGCGGTCAAACTTATCCTTAGTAACTAGTGGACTAAGGAATTTTCTCGATTATGGAGGTGGTAAAAGAGTTTGTCGTAAAGGGTTACACCGATGCAAACTTTGACACTAATCCGGATTATTCTGAGTAGTAAACCGAATTTGTATAGTAGGACAATTATTTGGAATAGCTCCAAATAGAGCGTGGTAGCTACATCTAGGAGATGACATAGAGATTTGCAAAGCACACACGGATCTAAAAGGTTCAGATCCGTTGACTAATAACCTCTCTCACAAGCGAGATATGATCAAACCCCATGGGCGTTGATTCATTACAATCACACAGTGATGTGAACTAGATTATTGACTCTAGTGCAAGTGGGAGACTGTTGAAAATATGCCCTAGAGGCAATAATAAAATGGTTATTATTGTATTTCCTTGTTCATGATAATTGTCTATTGTTCATGCTATAATTGTATTAATTGGAAACCGTAATACATGTGTGAATACATAGACCACAACATGTCCCTAGTGAGCCTCTAGTTGACTAGCTATCGATGGTTATGGTTTCCTGACCATGGACATAGGATGTCATTGAAAATGGGATCACATCATTAGGAGAATGATGTGATGGACAAGACCCAATCCTAAGCATAGCACAAGATCGTGTAGTTCGTTTGCTAAAGCTTTTCTAATGTCAAGTATCATTTCCTTAGACCATGAGATTGTGTAACTCCCTGATACCGCAGGAGTGCTTTGGGTGTACCAAACATCACAACGTAACTGGGTGACTATAAAGGTGCACTACAGGTATCTCCGAAAGTGTCTGTTGGGTTGGCACGAATCGAGACTGGGATTTGTCACTCCGTATGACGGAGAGGTATCTCTGGGCCTACTCGGTAATGCATCATCATAATGAGCTCAATGTGAGCAAGTGGTTGGTCACGGGATCATGCATTATGGAACGAGAAAAGTGACTTGCCGGTAATGAGATTGAACGAGGTATTGGGATACCGACGATCGAATCTCGGGCAAGTAACATACCGATTTACAACAGGAATTGCATACGGGATTGCTTGAATCCTTGACATCGTGGTTCATCCGATGAGATCATCGTGGAACATGTGGGGGCCAACATGAGTATCCATATCCCGCTGTTGATTATTGGCAGGAGAGGTGTCTCGGTCATGTCTGCATGATTCCTAAACCCATAGGGTCTACACATTTAAGGTTCGATGACGCTAGGGTTATAAAGAAAGTTTGCATGTGGTTACGGAATATTGTTCGGAGTCCCGGATGAGATCCCGGACGTCACGAGGAGTTCCGGAATGGTCCAGAGGTAAAGAATGATATATAGGAAGTGAGGTTTTGGCCACCGGAAGTATTTCGGGGGTCACCGGTTATGTACCAGGACCACCGGAAGGGTTCCGGGGGTCCACCGGGAGGGGCCACAAGCCCCGGAGGCTTGCATGGGCCTAGAGTGGAAAGGGACCAGCCCCAGAGTGGGCTGTGCGCCTCCCACCAAGGCCCATGGCGCAGCTAGGAGGGGAGAGGGGAAACCCTAGGCGCAGATGGGCCTAAAGGTCCAGCCTAGGGCGCGCCCCCTCTCTCCCCCTCTTGGCCGCCACCTCCAAGTCCCATCTAGGGCTGCCGCACCCCTAGGGTGGGAACCCTAGATGGGGGCGCAGCCACCTCCCCTCCTCCTATAAATAGTGGGGGTTTGGGGGCTGCCATACACATGAGATTCCATCTCTCCTGGCGCAGCCCTACCCCTCTCCCGCCTCGTCTCTCGCAGTGCTTGGCGAAGCCCTGCTGGAGTGCCACGCTCCTCCATCACCACCACGCCGTTGTGCTGCTGCTGGACGGAGTCTTCCCCAACCTCTCCCTCTCTCCTTGCTGGATCAAGGCACGGGAGACGTCACCGGGCTGCACGTGTGTTGAACGCGGAGGCACCGTTCTTCGGTGCTTAGATCGGATTCGGCCGCGATCTGAATCGCTTCGTGAACGACTCCACCGACCGCGTTATTATAACGCTTCCGCATCACGATCTTCAAGGGTATGAAGATGCACTCCCCTCTCTCTCATTGCTAATATCTCCATAGATTGATCTTGGTGATGCGTAGAATTTTTTTGAATTTCTGCTACGTTCCCCAACAATGATTTGCTGCTAAATTAATGCTTTGGCCCTCCTCAATTAGTTCTAAGAGCACTTGGCCCCCCTAATAAAATTTTTCTGGCTCCGCCACCGGACCAAGCCGCTCGCCCGTGTGAAGTTCCTGGAGCTTCGCGAGCGCATTGGACTCCGAGCGGTGAAGAAACAAGATTAAGGGGGTGAATCTCAGCGTGTAATCTTGTTTTAATCTGTTTGTTTCCCTTTTTGTAATCACGTATGCACGTTTGATTTGTATTTCCGTGTGCATGACGCGTTGGATAAGCGCATGTAGCAGGTCCCTTGCATCTAGGATCAGGCATAGTGGGGTTAGCTTGGCGTGAGTCTCGGTCAAGGCGTTGGCCTGATCGTGTGTGTAGGCATATGACGTTTAGCTCATCTCTGAAGAATAACAGAAAGACGCCAGAAAAGACGCGTATCTTTGCGTCCAAAAAATCTTCCGTGTGTGAGCTGTTCTTCGTGGCTCGAGAGAAACCACCATTGCTAGATGAGAGAGAAGCCTTGGACCTGTCATCTCTCCATCTTTTCTCTCTCTCTCTTTTGCGTTGCTCCATCCACCCTTTGGTTTTAGACTCACCTTGGAGCTTCTGGCTCCTATCTGTCTTGCCTCCAGCAATCGGTGCGGGTACAGTTTAGGAGATTAGCTCATTCTTGTATGATAAGTGTAGGCTTGGGTTTGCCTCTAGGTGTCAGGCATTATTTCATGTAGGAGCTTCACTCCGACGTCGACTAGGGGCGAGCAGGGGTCATCTTCCGTGGCAGGGGAAAATGGTGGCGGGATCCAACCGAAGGTCCCCCAATAAGTTTATTGTCGCAGATCCCTCTTTCTACTCTTCTCACCGTAGTGGTAGAGAGGAAACATTGACACAGCCAGGCTCGGTTTGGGTGGTATCATGTCTGATTTGGATTTTCGGCGTAGGACCTGGAGCATGTGCAATGGCTCCATTTTGAGCTCTCCCCAGCGTTGCTTGCAGGGGAGCTACGGGTCCCGTTGGTAATTTTGGTGTCCTCGCGTCCCATGGCCAGTCTATGTTCCACAGCTTGGCACTGTTGGTCAAAGGGCAACCTATCGTTTCTAAACGCTAACTCCTGCAATTCCTCCTGTTGGTACTACAAGGTCATGGTTGTGTCTTTGTGAAATTATCTTGTTGAAGGCATTGCTTAGAGTTGATTGAACGTGATCTTTGGGGTGAAATCCCAGGATGTAGCCATCGATGGATGGATCCGGTGATGGCGGTGTTTGAGCGATGTTTACTTCTTAGAGGAGTTGCTGTTCAACAAACCTTCTCGTTGTCATTGTATTATCAAGGGAGTATTGGGCCCAATGGTCATTGTTTTAGTTCATCGATCCATATTTTGGTCTCCGCATTTCTTTTTCTTTTTCATCCTGCTAGGAATATTTCAGGTATAGGAGTATATGATTTTGCTCTTTGGCGACACGATGATTTGTGTGTGTGCCTCAGTTTTTATTGTATCCATCCTAATCATGCCAATCGGGTGTGTGCTCTTTGTGTTTGTAGTTTCTTCATGCTTTATTTTGACTCAATAAAATTCTACCTTTATCAAAAATAATAACAATACAATCGTTTTCTTGTTTATGAAGCAACTAAATCAGAAATATCTGAGCAGACTAGTCTATGGATAAAATTAATTTTATTTTATTGGCTGAATTGCTTCCACGACAAGAACGTAGTACGTATAGTCTTCCAATATTGCACATTAAAACTATTAAAATACCATTGGTTTTAGGCTGACGAAGCAAATCAATAAAAACAGGTCAGCAGAATAGTCTGCTGATAAGAATTATTTTATTTATTGGCTATGCCACTTGCACTCAATAAAATAGTATGCTCTATGGATAGTCTTCAATGTTGCAGCTTAAGAACATAACAATGCCAGTGTTTAACCAGTGGAAACAACTCAGCTCGGAAAGCCTAAGGATACAAAAAATTCGTATTATTGGCTACATTGCTTCCATGACAATAATATAGTTCCGGTCTGAATTTTTTAGTCCTCTTGTATTTTCGATCAAATTTTAATCATATATTTAACTAGTAAAAAACCATATTATAGTATTTTACTTCCTCGGACTGACACCTGCATAATCTGCAGGTTCATAGGGAACCACTCAGTCAGTTAGAAAGCCATTTTTCCTCCTAGGGTCACACCCCATGTCTTTGCATAGCTGATCATTGTGCCATATGCCAACAGAACTGACGCAAGATCGACGGAAGTAGTCACCCGAGTTGCGTTTCATGTATGCCTCCCACTCTTTCACATTTTCCTCCATTGATGATATGGTAGGCAATCACAAGCCCCCATCGAGAAAATGGAGCAGCCACTTAGACCGTATCTCCGAGGTTTGTAGATCTCCCATGCTCTCGGAGTAGCCAACAATTGCTAACTGGGGAATCCTTGGGTGGACGCATAGCTTGTCAAATTCATAACAATTATGGTTAATTAATTGTGCTACATAGGTAGGCATAATATAGCTCATGCAATTTGACTAAAAATTAAAAAGGGTTGAAAGGAACCTGTATAGGGCAACTGCAGTAGACGGTGTGCCAACAACGATCTCTCTTAACAAAGGCGAGCTGAACAACTCTTTGAGCTTCTAATCTCCGCTATATCCCGTTGCAAAGATCACAAGGTCGCTCTTGATCAGTGCAGACTCACCTTTTACAATGATGTCATCTCGGTTATATCCATTGCAACACCACTAGAAAAAGGCCTACTAGTGGCGCACCAGTTTTGCCTACTAATGGCGCACTACAGGTGCGCCACTAGTACCACGCCGCTAGTATTTTTTACTAATGGCGCACCACTGGTGCGCCATTAGTATACCAGATACTAATGGCACCATTAGTATACCGGATACTAATGGCGCACCTGTAGTGCGCCATTAGTATGCCTAGAGGTGCGTCATTACTATCTCACTTAGTAATGGCGCACCACATAGGAGTGCGCCATGAGTAACAATTTTTTTCAAATTTTTTTTTCAAATTTTTTTTATTTTTTTTCTTTTTTTCTTAATCTCGGGTCACTATGGCTTAATCTTGGGTCAATATGCTTAATCTCAGGTCAAATCATACTCCATAGTCAAACTTCCCGAAATGTCACCCATCCTCACACTACTCCAACCCAAGCAAGCTTAACTTCAGAGTTCTATCCAACCCCAGCACCAGCTCACTTCACAGGCATTTGTTGATATATCTAGAATGTTGGAAATATGAGCAATTTACCGAATGATTTTATTAACAGAAATACTAGATAAAGCATGATTAAAACAGCAAATATAAAGCAAGTCATGCAATCTGACAGAGAGAAGGTAAACATCGTCTGCATATATGAACTTGAGCTAAACACATGTAGAACAGACACTAGATGAAGTTGCTTATACGACATAGAACCTAACATACATAGGGCAGAAACTAGAGCCAAGAACTGTAGCAGAACTTCTAACAGAAAGGAGAAGAACACGTACGACACAGCAGCAGCAGAAGCGTTGGACTTGGGATCGGTGTCCTCGCCTGCCATGTCGTTGAGGAGGTTGTGGACGTCGGGGAAGAAGTCGTCGTCGGGGAAGTAGTCGTCGGCGACCGGATCGTCCGTGATGAAGCAGCCAATAGTCGCGCTGAGTGCTTCCCAAAAACCTTATCACCCATCTCCAGTACATGACTCAAAAGGTACGGTCTCGGAGGCCTACTGTCCCGACGCGCGGTGCACGCCGCAAGCCGGGATGAGGAAGACAACAGTAGCGCAGAGTTTGGAACTGTATGGCGAGAGGAAGAGGACCCTCTGATGTATCTCTCGGGAGAGGAGCGACCTCTCTTATATAGGCACAACATAGGGACGCGAACAGGCTGCGCCGGGAGGTGAAGCAACGAAGGGAGACGAAGTGAATAGGCAGCACACGAAGAGGTGCGCCGTTCGTATTCATTATCCACTACCGCAAAACTTTTCAGCTCCCAGGTGACCTTTCGTATACCCTTAGTGCGTGGCAAAAATTAGACATCGGCTCGGCTCATTCCCGCAACCCGTGTCGTGGCGTGGCGTGGCGTCGCGTGGCGTGGCGAGGCGGGCGGCGGAGGAGGAGCGCGCGTGGATGTCCCTCTTGTTCTCATGCTCATATAAGTGGGGAAGGAGCCTCCCTTATAAAGAGGTCCAACTCCCTCTAAACTAGCAATGTGGGACTAAACTTTAGTAGTATCCCTTGCCTTGCACAAATGGGCTAAGTGGGCCTCTAGGATTTATTAGGAATTTCTGAAATAGTTATTGGGCTGCCCCAATATAGACTAAATTCCAGCAGCCTCCCACCAGATCCCAGAGGCACACAGAAATTTGCCTTTTATTCCAAAACACTGTTTTATATACCGGTACTGCAGTGGAGACTGTTAAGTTGAACTTCCACCTAGAACTCTATGCTACACTAGTAAGCAACTTGAACAGTGGACTGGTCCTTGAACTGTAAGTTTTTTGCGAATCTAGCTTCACATAAAGTCTTGACCGATGCGTGGCTACCGTGGATCTTCCCCACGGGTGGAGCTTATGCGTCATACTTCGTGACCTTTCATGAGTTTACTAGAGAGAACCCTACTCTCATAGATTGCGACGTTTAACAATTATACTCATATAGGTGCGTTCTTCAAAAGATGTTCTGCAGGACAACATCTCTGCTTCAAAAAGCCACTTAGAACACATTAAGATATACATCAACCTACCATGCAGATTAGGAGAGTATTGCATCTTCATGGAGTGGTATTTTAACAGTAAGGATACTCTCCTCTCATTTGACTGACAGCTTGTCTTCCACATCTAATTCACGGGATCTCCGATCACAAAGAATAGGTTACCACTGTGAACAACTCATATTGTGGGTCTCATACCCATATCCCTCGATGCATTATCTATCACATTACATGATAGACCCTTAGTAAAAGGATCTGCCAGATTTTTAGACGTTTGGATATAATCCAATGGAATAACTCCGGAGTTTTTCATTTTTCTGACAGACTTTAACCTTCTCTGAACGTGTCTTGATGAATTCATGTTATCCTTTGAGCTGCTAACTTTCGTGATCACAGTTTGATTGTCGCAGTTCATAAGGACACCCGGTACAGGTTTCTCAACAACCGACAAGTCATTCAAGAGCCGACGAAGCCAATCCGCTTCGACCGTAGCTGTATCTAGTGATGTGAGTTCTGCTTCCATTGTTGACCTCGTTAAGATGGTCTGCTTGCAAGACTTCCAAGAAACAGCGCCACCTCTATGAGTGAATACATAACCGCTCGTGGCCTTTATCTCATCAGCATCTGAGATCCAGTTTGAGTCACTATACCCTTCAAGCACCTTTGGATGCCCAGTGTAGTGAATTCCATAATTCGCAGTGCCTTTCAAATAACGCAAAACTCTCTCTAGAGCTTTCCAATGCACATCTCCTGGTTTTGAAACAAACCGACTCAGTTTGCTAACAACAAAAGAGATGTCAGGTCTTGTAGCACTTGCTAAGTACATAAGCGAGCCAATAATCTGAGAATACTTCAATTGATCTCTAACAATTCTTCGATTCTTTTGAAGCAGCACGCTAGCATCATATGGTGTTGGAGAGGGCTTGCAGTCACTATAGCCAAAGCGACTCAATATCTTTTCCACATAGTGAGATTGAAGCAATGTAATCCCACCATCATCGTCTCTCAACAACTTGATGTTCAGAATGACATCAGCCACTCCTAAATCCTTCATCTCAAAACAGCGAGATAGGAAATCCTTGACCTCCTTAATAACATTCAGATTTGTTCCGAAAATCAGTATGTCATCAACATACAAGCAAAGCATAACTCCCTCGCCCCCACCATGGCGATAGCACACACATTTTATCAGCTTCGTTCACAACAAAGCCTGCAACTGTTAAAGTTCTTTCAAACTTCTCATGCCACTGTTTGGGTGCTTACTTGAGTCCATACAAAGACTAACTTGCACACTTTCCCTTCCTGACCATCTATTACAAACCCATCTGGTTGTTCCATATAAATTTCCTCATCCAACTCTCCATTTAGGAAAACAGTCTTAACATCCATTTGATGAACGAGAAGACCATGTGAGGCAGCTAGTGAAAGTAGAACTCGAATAGTGGTCAGTCGAGCCACAGGTGAGTAAGTATCAAAGAAGTCTTCACCTTCCTTTTGGGTATAACCCTTTGCCACGAGCCGAGCCTTGTACTTTTCAATAGTACCATCAGGCCTAAGCTTCTTCTTGAATACCCATTTGCATCCTATAGGTTTGCACCCATAAGGACGATCAGTTATCTCCCAAGTTTCATTTGCCAAGATGGAATCCATCTCGCTACGAACCGCTTCCTTCCAGTAGTCAGCATCTTCAGATGCATAGGCCTCTGAAATAGAACTGGGAGTGTCATCTATGAGATACACAAGAAAATCATCACCAAAGGACTTTAAAATCCTCTGTCTCTTGCTCCTAGTAGGAACTTCATTGTTTTCCTCCACAGAAATTTCAAAGTGTTCCATCGAAATGGCAGGTTCGGTAATTGTAACTGGTTCCTGATTCGATGAACTAGGCATCTCATGATTAGATGAGGTAGCAATATCCTTCATGGGAAAGATATCTTCAAACAAAGTCGCATCATTCGACTCCATGATCGTACCGACATGCATGTCAGGTACCTCAGATTTTACAACCAAGAATCTATAGCCAATGCTATGAAAAGCATATCCCAGGAAAACACAATCCACAGTTTTGGGTCCCAGCTTCCGCTTCTTTGGAATTGGCACATTGACTTTCGCCAAACAACCCCAGGTTCATAGATAAGAGAGCTTTAACCTTTTCTTCTCCCATTCCTCGAATGGAGTTATCTCTTTGTTCTTTGTGGGAACTCGGTTTAGGACATGACATGCAGTCAATATCGCCTCCCCCCACCATGCCTTGGAGAGACCCAATGTGTCTAACATGGCGTTAACCAAATCAGTTAGAGTACGGTTCTTCCTTTCGGCCACCCCATTTGACTGAGGTGAGTAGGGAGGCGTCCTCTCATGGATTATACCATGTTCCGCACAAAATGCATCAAATTCATTGGAAAAATACTCTCCACCACGGTCGGACCTAAGCCTCTTGATTTTTCGATCAAGTTGGTTTTCCACTTCAGCTTTATAGATCTTGAAAAAGTTCAAAGCCTCATCCTTAGATTTCAGAAGATACACACGGCAGTATCTAGTGGAGTCATCAATTAACGTCATAAAATATTTCTTTCCACCTTTTGTCAACACACCATTCATTTCACATAGATCTGAATGTATGAGCTCTAGTGGTGCAAGATTTCTCATTTTCGCAGTCGTGTGAGACTTACGAGGCTGCTTAGCTTGCACACACACTTGACACTTAGATCCCTTGACAGTGGTGAAACTAGGGATTAAGTTCAACTTCGCTAGTCGCGACATGCAACCAAAGTTAACATGACAAAGACATGAATGCCACACATTTGATTCACTATTGTTGCAAATATGATTAACAACTTTATTGCAAACGTCTGATAAAGATAAACGAAACAGGCCTCCTGACTCATAGCCTTTACCAACAAAGGTTCCATACTTGGATATTACAAATTTATTCGACTCAAAGACAAGCTTGTAGCCATCTCTACATAGAAGAGATCCGCTAACAAGATTTTTATTGACGGAGGGGACATAATGTACGTTCTTCAGCCGCACGATCTTCCTCGAAGTAAACTTCACATCGACCGTTCCCCATCAGCACGGTTAAAGTCCCTGCGGTCTGATAAGACGAAAACATGGAAATATCACCGTATACATGCACATTAGCACCCGTGTCAATCAACCAGTCAGGAGAATGACATACTAAAAGAATAGTGGGAAATATACCATACCCAACATCCTTCATGTCAGTGTCTCCAATGACAACATTAGCGGTCTTGCCGCCTTTCCCAGGATGACGCTTGTCATAGCGATTAGGGCAACAAGGAGCCCAATGATCAGGATCTCCACACACATGACAAGCACCTTTCTTCTTGCCATTCTTCTTCTTGAAGTTCATGTGTGTTGCACAGCCTTGTTCTTCCCATCAAACTTTGCTTTACCATCAAACTTGCCCTTGTTCTTGAACTTGTGGGGCTGGAAGTTCTACTTCTGTACCACATTGGCACTAGATCCTCCCTCAATACCTCGAGTGTCGTGGTTCTAAGCCTGACAGTAGAGTGGAGGGTAGGTATGGAGAGGCAAGGTCCTAGCTATGGAGAGGTTGTAAACACAAGGGATGTACGAGTTCAGGCCCTTCTCGGAGGAAGTAAAAGCCCTACGTCTCGGAGCCCGGAGGCGGTTGAGTGGATTGTGTGTATATGAGTTACAGAGTGCCGAACCCTTCTGCCTGTGGAGGGGGGTGGCTTATATAGAGTGCGCCAGGACCCCAGCCAGCCCACGTAATGAAGGGTTTAAGGGACATTAAGTCCGGGGCATTACTGGTAACGTCCCATATAAAGTGTCTTAACTACCATAAAGTCTAATTAACTATAGGCCGTTGCAGTGCAGAGTGCCTTTTGACCTCCTGGTAGTCGAGTGAGTCTTCGTGGTCGAGTCCTTCAAGTCAGTCGAGTGAGTCCCTCGTTGGTCGACTGGAAGGTGACTTCTTCTAAGGGTGACCTTGGGCAGGATACTTAGACCAGGTCTGTGACCCTACCCTAGGTACATGACTCCATCATTAGCCCCCGAATGGATTGAGGCTTCGAGTGAGGAAGGAGTTGATGTTGTTTCCGATTAACCTTTGCGCACTGGTCGTGCGTTGTTCTGGACCAAAGAATCTCTTCGTTGATTGTGACCAACTTGTCTTCAGTCGACTCGATCCATTCTCTTCTTTCGTCGAGTGATCTTTCGGGCTTTGACGATTTCCGAGCGATGGATCGCCGGAAATCCCGCGTCTGACAGACCGGCCTGCCGTTCGCGGATTCCGCGGGATGCAAAATTTGGGGAACCGCGCGAAGCGGAGCGGACCGCGGCGTTCGGATGGGACGGGACATAGACGCCTCGATCCCCGCGCCGCTTTCTTCGCCACGTATCCCGCCTGCATAACTGTTCCTGGATATGATTAGATCGACCGGGCCCACCTGTCATCCACTCGGAAGGGACCTTATAAATGCGCCCGGCGAGGGTTTTTGTACAGTGCCTCAGCATTCTCTTTCTCTGCTCCCTTCGTCTCCGCCCAACGCGCTCGCTCTCGCCTCCGCCCAACCTCTCCTCGCGCGTCTCACCGGCAACCATGGCCAAGGAGAAGACGGCGGCGCTGGAACGCGCGAAGAAGGCGTCGGCGACGGAGAAGGCGAAGGGGAGATCCACCAGCCGCGGCTGGTCTTCGTCTAGATCCCGTCTGCCGAAGGGCTGGGTCCAAGGAGATTGGATCCAGTCGACCATCACGGAGAAAGATCTCCTCGACATGGCCAACGAGGGCCTGATCCCCCATGGAGCTGCGAGGCTTCCGGGGAAGGAGTGGCAGCCCCAGCTAGAAGAGGGTGAGTGCGTGCTCCTGGCTACCCATGTCGATCGTGGATTTTCTTTGCCACCGAGTATTTTCTTCCGTGGTTTCTTGAATTTCTTTGGAGCGCGGCTCCACCACTTTACCCCAAATTCTATTGCCTATCTTGCCGCGTTCGTGTCCATGTGTGAGGGTTTTCTGGGCTGTCGACCGCACTGGGGCTTGTTCAAGCATATATTCTCGTGTCGCTCTCAGACCGTGAAGAAGGCGAGCCCAGGCGACGAAAGAACCCGAGTCGTCCAAATGTGTGGGGGCCTGGGGATCCAGGTGAGGAATAAGAGCACCTTCCCGGCCATGACCTTTCCCGAGTCAGTCAGAGGCTGGCAGTCGACCTGGTTCTACTGCCAGGATCAGTCGACACCGGGGCAGTCGAGTGGACTCCCTCAGTTTACCATGGACCGAGTGAACAAGCCCTCCTCTCTGAAGTTGATTCCGGAGGAGAAAGCTGACGTGAAGATGTTGATGGAGCGCGTAGTACAGTTGGTTCGGGAGGGAGTGATGGGCATGGATCCCCTTCAGTTCCGGAGCCACTGCATGTGGTTGTACTGTGGGACTGAGGACGAGACTCGGGTCCATCCAGAAGCAGTCGACGACGTCACTCTGGAAAGATGGATGGCCGCCGTTACCGGAAACAAGGATAACCCACGCGGAGCCAGAAGGATTCCACCACTCGACCACCACAGTGATCCAAACAAGGTATGCCTGCTCTGCTCTCCACTGTGTTCTTGTCATATTCATGTCTGTTTATTCTGCAAATTGGTCAATTGATCCTTGTCTTGACGTCTACCAGGCCCTCACCGAGCTGTACTTGATGCCCAATGGAGCACAGGCTCCGACTGAGGAGGGTGAGGCGAGTGGGGGCGAGAGCCAGGAGGAGGAGTGGGACTCGGACGTTGCTGAGGATGATGACGACGATGACGACGATGACGGTGATGAAGAGGACGCTGAAGACGAGGAAGAAGAGGAGGAGGAGGTCATACCACCGCGCTCAGAAAGGCGGTTGAAGCTTGTCCACGACCCTTCGACTGAACGTGGCAAGGGGGTTGCGACCGTTGCACAGTCGACCAAGCGCCCTCGGACCACTTCTCCGGCGCCGACTGAAAAGGCGCCGAAGCAGCCCAGGGCGGCTCCGTCAAAGCCGACCAAGCTCCTGCCGAAGATGAAGGTGTCCATCCCCACCATATCAGGGTAATCATGCTGCTTAAGTCTTCTTATTTTGTGTGAACTTTGTCTCTGGTTGACGCTGAAGTTGGTCGACTGATTCTTTGGAGTTGCAGTGCTGCTACTTCTGAGACCTCAGCCCGGGCTGATGACCATGAGATGGAGGACGCAGCAACCTCAAAACCAGGTACTATATTCTTAACGCCGTTTTTAGTCGACTGACTCATGATCTCTAATCCTGATTCTTCTCTGTAGCTCCACCCAATGTTGTTATCACTCTCCCTGATGATGATGAGGATGAGGAACCGCTGAAGCGCAGAAGGAGTAGGAAAGCGTCTGCCAGCAGGGTGCCCCAGGATGTGACGGCGCCTGAGACTCTGATTGCGGAGGAAGAGAATACCACTCGACACACTGTGTCCTTCGCAGATCCACTGACGAGTGCTCAGCAGCCCTCCCTCTTCACGACGCACCACGTCCCAGAGGACCAAGCTGGCGCCGCGAAGGAGGCGATACGCCAGGCAGGGATCATGATGGAGCAGTTAAGGACCATCCGGGATGCGAGCCAGGCAGCTTACGACGCCAGTTCCGCCCTTCAAAGCAATGTTCAGGTCAGTCGACCACCGCCTGTTCTGTTAGGATATGCTATCAAAAACTTTTCTTTCCAGAATTTATAGTAGTCACCCAGTGGGTGTGTCGACTTAGACTCCGTGTTAGCGGGAGGCACGCTGAGTGCACCCGCTGGGTGTAGTCCCCAAGGCTAAGGTCGACTGCTGGCAGTCGGCCTTAGGCTTTATAATTTCAGTCTTTGCGTCATTCGACTATGTCGACTGGATTTCGCAAACTGGTCGACTGGTCGACTCTGTCTTCAATAGGATTAGTGGGGGCACGCTGAGTGCACCCACTGGGTGTAGTCTCCAAGGCTAAGGTCGACTGCTGGCAGTCGGCTTTAGGTTTTATAATTTCAGTCTTTGCGTCATTCGACTATGTCGAATGGATTTCGCAAACCGGTGGGGGCACGCTGAGTGCACCCACTGGGTGTAGTCCCCGAGACTGTGGTCGACTGCTTGCAGTCGATTACAGTCTTAAAGAATACATCTCTCTCTCTTTTTTTTGAGGTCGACTGGTCGACTCTATCTTCGATAGGATTAGTGGGGGCACGCTGAGTGCACCCACTGGGTGTAGTCCCCGAGACTACGGTCGAATGCTTGTATTCGGCTGTAGTCTTAGAAACGTGTGATTTTTCCTTTTTCACTCGGAAGTGAATTATATTTGACATTTAGTCGATTGGTTCTTCGCAGAACTCCTGTGATCTTGTGGCTCGCTACTCTGAGCTGGAAAACAAGCACGTTCAGCTCGAGCTGAATTTGAAGCTGGTTCAGGAGAAACTGATGAAGGCAAAGGAGGAGACCGAAGGTATGTTTGGTGAGACCTTGACGACTGCTTTTCCCTTTGTTTGTTTCAAAATCTGATCTTGCTGTAACTTGCAGGTAAGGTAAGGGAGGCCCAACAGAAGAAAGACCTTGAACTAGCTGAGAAGATCAAGCTTGCTGACGAGAAGTTAGCTTCAGTCACCAAGCTTGAACAAGACAATACCAATCTGAAAGCTGCTCTTGGGATCGCCAACAAGGAGGTCAGTCGACTGAAAACTGATAAAGCTGCCCTGACCGACCAAGTCAGTAAGTTGACCGGGAAGAAAAATGATCTGGAGGCCTTCCTGAGTGGTCTTGCCAAGAAGCTGTTTCTTATGCTTGAAGGTAAACCTCTATGCTCGGCAATTATTTCCAATCGTGGTTTTTCCATTCGACCATCACCTTGACTCGGTGATCGTCCTTGCAGAATTTTGTCAAAACTTTGAAGAAGAAACTAGCCGGCTGGAACCAAACCTCGACCCCGTCAATTCTCCGGTGAACGACGAAGTTGCCATGAATGTTTTCCGACTGGAGTCCCGTGTTGCAGCTGCCGTGGACTATCTTGCAAGGCTGAAGGTCGCCACATCTCGCATCGACTCGACGCTCTGGCCCGGGGAGACACTTCAGAATGACCTTGAGTCGCTGATGGCTCGCTTGAACACGATCCCTGGTCGAGTGCAGGAGTGGAAGAAGTCCTCGGCTCGGTGCGGTGCAGATGTTGCTCTGTGTCTGGCCCGAGTCCACTGCAAAGATCCGCGAGAAGAGAAGCTGGCGGCCCTCCGGGTGGCCAACACCAAAAAACACGATTTCAGGTCCTTTATGGAAACTTTCCTTGCGGCTGCCACTCGGATCGCCGATGGAATTGATCTTGATGAGTTTGTTGCACCTTCCAGCCCTCCACAGGAGGGGTAAAAAACTTCTTCTAAGCTCGACGCTTTAAATTTGCCTCGGTATGCCGAGTGGAGTTGTAACCGATAAACTTTAACAGGTCTAGTGCCTGAGCACTTCCGATTCCTTTAGGTATCGATCCGAACTTGAATTTGTCGTTTGAATATGATTGCTCTTGGCTTGAAATGTCTTTTGCAGGTTCAAAGCAGGGTGCTTACTGCAATCGACTTATTCTTTAATCCACTTAGGTGAGCACTGGGCTGCAGCTAAGCCCCCGAGTGAGAGGTTTGCTCTTCACTCGGTAGGATTTTTATACCTTAGGCGAGCACTGGGCTGCAGCTAAGCCCCCGAGTGAGAGGTTTGCTCTTCACTCGGTAGGATTTTTATACCTTAGGCGAGCACTGGGCTGCAGCTAAGCCTCCGAGTGAGAGGTTTGCTCTTCACTCGGTAGGATTTTTATATCTTAGGCGAGCACTGGGCTGCAGCTAAGCCCCCGAGTGAGAGGTTCGCTCTTCACTCGGTAGGACTTCGATAACTTAGGCGAGTACTTGGACTGCAGCTAAGCCTCCGAGTGGAAGTCTGGCTTACCACTCAGTAGGATTTTTATAACTTAGGCGAGTGCTTGGACTGCAGCTAAGCCTCCGAGTGGAAGTCTGGCTTACCACTAGGTAGGATTTTTATAACTTAGGCGAGTGCTTGGACTGCAGCTAAGCCTCTGAGTGGAAGTCTGGCTTACCACTCGGTAGGATTTTTATAACTTAGGCGAGTGCTTGGACTGCAGCTAAGCCTCCGAGTGGAAGTCTGGCTTACCACTCGGTAGGATTTTTATAACTTAGGCGAGTACTTGGACTGCAGCTAAGCCTCCGAGTGGAAGTCTGGCTTACCACTCGGTAGGATTTTTATAACTTAGGCGAAACAGATTCGCAGCTAAGCCTCCGAGTGGGAGTCTGGCTCACCACTCGGTAGGATTTTTTACAAACTTAGGCGGAACGGATTCGCGGCTAAGTCACCCACTGAGGGGAATTTTATTGGACAACAATAAAAAGTGACAAAAATTATGGAGGAACTATGACACTATTATTTTGAGGTCCATGAACTACAGAAGTACTTTATTGCAACTCATCCGAGTGATAAACCTTAAGTGTAAAATGGGCGGAGTAGTTCCGCGTTCCAAGCTCGGGGCTCGTCGATATTATGCTCGACGTTGTAAAGACGGTACGCCCCGTTGTGGAGAACCTTGGTGATGATGAAGGGACCTTACCAAGAAGGAGCAAGCTTGTGTGGTTTGTGCTGATCCTCTCGGAGAACCAAATCTCCTTCCTGGAAGGCTCGACCTCTCACATTTCTGGCGTGGAAACGACGTAAATCTTGTTGGTAGATGGTCGACCGGATCAGAGCCATCTCCCTTTCTTCCTCTAAAAGGTCGACTGCGTCCTTGCCGCGCTTGTTCAGCTTCTGCTTCGTTGTAGATTTCAACTCGAGGAGCATTGTGGAGAAGATCACTCGGCAAGACTGCTTCAGCTCCGTAGACCAAGAAGAATGGAGTTCTTCCGGTCGACCGATTAGGTGTGGTCCTCAGTCCCCAAAGCACCGAGGGAAGTTCGTCGACCCAAGCTCCAGCTGCATGCTTGAGATCACGCATCAGTCGGGGTTTCAGTCCCTTGAGAATCAGGCCATTGGCTCGCTCTGCTTGTCCATTCGACTGCGGATGGGCGACTGAAGCGTAGTCGACTCGTGTGCCTTGAGAGTTACAGAAATCTCTGAATTCCTCCGAGTCAAAGTTCGACCCATTATCCGTAATGATGCTGTGCGGGACTCCATATCTGAATATTAGTTCTCTGATGAAGCTAACAGCAGTACCGGCGTCAAGGTTCTTGATTGGTTTAGCCTCGATCCACTTGGTGAACTTGTCGACTGCCACCAGTACATGCGTGAAGCCACTTCGCCCTGTTCTCAAAGGACCGACCATGTCCAACCCCCATACTGCGAAAGGCCAGACGAGTGGAATGGTCTTCAGGGCTGATGCAGGCTTGTGCGACATATTCGAGTAGAACTGACATCCCTCGCACTTATCCACTATCTCCTTTTCCATCTCATTCGCCTTTGGCCAGTAAAATCCGACTCGGTATGCTTTGGCCACGATGGTCCGAGAGGACGCATGATGGACACAAGTCCCCGAGTGGATATCATTGAGGATGAGTCGACCTTCTTCTGGTGTTATGCACTTCTGACCAACTCCAGTCGCGCTTTCTCTGTATAATTGTCCTTTGATTACGGTAAAGGCCTTAGATCGACGGACGATCTGTCGAGCCTCTTCCTCATCCTCCGGGAGCTCTTTTCTCAGGATATATGCGATATATGGAACTGTCCAATCGGGAATGACCACCAAGATCTCCATAACCAAGTCGACTACTGCTGGGACTTCAACCTCAGTCGGATCTGTGGCACTCTTGGGCTATGGAGCTTCTTCGGTGAAAGGATCTTCTTTGATTGACAGAGTGTGTATATGCTCCAAGAACACACCACTCGGAATGGCTTCTCTCTTGGAACCTATCTTTGCTAGATCATCAGCTGCTTGATTTTTCAGTCGGGGTATATGATGGAGCTCCAACCCCTCAAACTTCTTTTCCAGCTTCCTCACTGCGTTGCAGTATCCAGTCATGGCTGGGCTTCTCACGTACCACTCCTTCATCACTTGGTTGACCACTAAATCCGAGTCGCCATAAACCATCAGGCGACGGACGCCGAGTGAAATGGCCATGCGCAACCCATATAAGAGGGCCTCATATTCTGCCTCATTGTTGGAGGAATCAAAGTGAATCTGGAGCACATATCTGAGCTTATCTCCTCTGGGGGAAACCAGGACAACCCCAGCACCGGAACCATTCAACATCTTAGAGCCATCAAAGAACATGGTCCAATGCTCCGAGTGAACTTCAGTCGGCTGTTGCTATTCAATCCACTCGGCGAGGAAATCTGCTATTGCCTGGGACTTAATGGCTTTCTTTGCCTCAAACTTGATATCAAGGGGAAGAAGTTCAATCGCCCATTTGGCCACTCGACCAGTTGCATCTCTGTTGTGCAAAATCTCTGATAGTGGAGCGTCGCTGACGACTGTGATGGAATGATCAGAGAAATAATGAGCAACCTTCTTTGTGGTCATGTATATTCCATACACAAGCTTCTGATAATGAGGATATCTCTGCTTGGATGGAGTCAAGACTTCAGACAAATAATACACTGGGCGCTGAACTTTGAGAGCTTTTCCTTCTTCTTCCCGCTCGACCGTAAGCACAGTACTGACGACTTGTCCTGTGGCTGCGATATAGAGCAACAGAGGCTCTTTGCTGATTGGAGCAGCAAGCACCGGCTGGGTGGAGAGCAGAGCTTTTAGCTCGGCAAACGCTGCATCAGCTTCTGGAGTCCACTCGAACTTGTCTGCCTTCTTCATCAGTCGGTAAAGAGGCAATGCCTTTTCACCGAGTCGTGAGATGAATCGACTTAATGCGGCCAAGCATCCAGTAAGCTTCTGGACATCGTGCACTCGCACAGGGCGTTTCATTTGGAGAATAGTGCCGATCTTCTCTGGATTAGCGTCGATTCCTCGTTCGGAAACGAGAAAACCGAGTAACTTGCCACCAGGAACTCCAAATGTGCACTTTGATGGATTGAGCTTGATATCATACCTTCTGAGGTTGGCAAATGTTTCGGCGAGATCAGCGAGCAGGTCGGAACCTTTTCGTGACTTGACAACGATATCATCCATATACGCTTCCACATTCCGACTGATTTGAGTGAGTAGACACTTCTGAATCATTCACATAAATGTGGCTCCGGCATTCTTGAGGCCGACTGGCATGGTGATATAGCAGAAGCACCCAAATGGAGTGATGAAAGCTGTTTTTACTTCGTCGGGTCCGTACAGACGGATCTGGTGGTACCCGGAGTAGGCGTCTAGAAAAGACAGTCTCTCGCATCCCGCGGTCGAGTCAACAATTTGATCTATGCGAGGGAGAGGAAAATGATCTTTCGGGCAGGCCCGGTTGATGTGCTTGAAATCTATGCACATTCGGAGTGATTTGTCCTTCTTAGGAACCATGACGACATTGGCGAGCCACTCGGAGTGGTATATCTCTCGGATAAATCCTGCCGCCAACAGTCGAGCCACTTCCTCACCAATGGCTTTTCTCTTCTGGACGGCGGACCGCCGAAGATGCTCTTTGACTGGTTTTGCAGATGAGTCGACTCTTAGGCGATGCTCAGCCAGTCCCCTGGGAACACCTGGCATGTCAGCGGGCTTCCATGCAAAAATGTCCCAGTTCTCACGGAGGAACTGGATGAGCGCTTCTTCCTATTTCGGGTCGAGTGTTGTGGAGATGTGGGTCGGAGCTGCATCGGGGTCGGTCGGGTGAATGTGAACAGGCTTCGTCTCACCGGACGACTGAAATGCAGACTCTGTGGCGGGTTTCTTGGATCGCAGCAAGTCACTCGGATCTGCGTTTTGCTTGTATTCTTCGAACTCGACCGCTGTCACCTGGGAATCAGCAATCTTTGAGCCTTTCTGGAAGCACTCTTCTGCCTTTTTCCGATCACCGGTGACAGTGATCACTCCTTTGGGGCCGGGCATCTTCAATTTGAGGTACACGTAACATGGTCGAGCCATGAACCGTGCATAAGCTGGTCTCCCCAAAATGGCATGATATGCACTCTGAAAATCCACGACCTCGAACGTCAACTTCTCTTTGCGAAAATGTTTCGAATCACCAAACACCACGTCCAGAGCTATTTGGCCGAGTGACTCGGCTTTCTTTCCTGGTATAACTCCATGAAAGCTCATGTTACTGGTGCTCAGTCGGGACATCGGAATGCCCATTCCTTTCAGTGTGTCTGCATACAGCAAATTCAGCCCACTACCACCGTCCATAAGCACTTTCGTCAGTCGAGTGCCTTCAACAACTGGATCGACCACCAAAGCTTGCCTCCCAGGGGTGGCAATATGAGTCGGGTGATCAGATTGGTCGAAGGTGATGGGTGTTTGGGACCATTTCAGATAATTTGCTTTTGCTGGGGCAACCATGTTCACCTCACGGTTAATAACTTTCAATCGACTCTTGCTCTCCACATCTGCAAAGATCATCAGAGTAGAGTTGATATGCGGATATCCTTCCTCACTGTCCTCCTTGTCTTCGGCCTTGTCCGACTCCTTCTCCTTGTTATTAGACTGTTTTCCCTGAAACTGCTGGATCAGGAGTCGACATTGGCGAGTGGTGTGCTTCGGGTAGATGATATTCCCCTCTTCGTCTTTCTTCGTGTGGATGTGACATGGCATATCCATCACGTCGTTCCCTTCTTTATCTTTTACCTTCTTAGGGTTCCAGGATCCTTTTGGTTTCCCTTTAAACTTTCCCTGAGTCACGGCCAGAGCCTCTCCAGGAGCTGCCGGTTCAGCCTTCCGCTTCTGTTTCCGACTGGTGTTTCCCTTTTCCGACTGACTCGGCTTGTGCTTGCCGCTTCGGAGTCGGTCTTCTTCTTCGCCGTTGGCGTACTTGGTAGCAATCTCCATCATCCGACTCAAGGTCATGTCACCGGTTCGACCAAACTTCAAACTCAATTCTCTGTTCTTGACGCCATCTTTAAAGGCGCAGACTGCCTGATGATCAGACACATTCTCCACAGTATGGTGCAAAGTGATCCATCTCTGAATATACTCTCTGAGAGTCTCATTGGTCTTCTGCACGCAGACTTGCAACTCTGTCAGTCCAGCTGGTCGCTTGCAAGTTCCTTCAAACGTTCTGATGAACACTCGGGACAGATCTTCCCAAGTGTAAATGCTGCTAGGAGGTAATTGAGTCAACCATGCCCTGGCAGAACCTTCCAGCATGAGGGGCAAATGCTTCATGGCCACCTCGTCGTTCCCACCACCAATCTGAACTGCCACTCGGTAGTCCTCAAGCCAAGTTTCAGGCTTAGACTCACCAGTGAACTTGCTGACTCCTGTTGCCAACCTGAAATTGGGAGGGATAACTGCGGCTCTGATAGCTCTGCTGAAACATTCAGGACCAGAAACATGCACTCGACTGCTTGTGGGCGCATCTCTGTCGAGTCCACCTCGATGGGCTCTGTTCCGGTCGACCAAACCTTGCACGATAATGGATCGCGCGTCGAAGCCTGGTTCTCTGGGGTCGACTGGAACTCTTCGCCCCGCACTGAGCTGACGTCTGTCATCTTGCTGCCGAGGAGCGTAAGACCCACCCCTCGGAGGGGAATTGGGCACTCGACGCCTATCATCTCGGTCGAGTCGGTCACCATATTGGTCTCGCCGATTCTCGCGCCCTTCACGCCGCGGAGGCGATCTGGGGCTGTGAGCCGACTGAACCGTATTCGCAGCGACGGATCGACTGTGAATTCTGTTGCGCGACTGCGACACGGCCGAATTCTGATCTCCTGCTGCCCGGAGCAGATCCCTGATCTGCATCAAGCCTCTGCCAGCTTCCGACTGAGAGGGCTGGATGGACTCTGCTATACGGGTCGCAGCTGCTAAATTCTGGATTGGGGTTCGATATACCTGAGTCGGCGGGAAGAGTTGACGTCGACTGGTGTCGGGAACTCGTTGCCGCGCGCGCTCGTCGAGTGCTCGCTGAAGATTCTCCAGTCGAGTGCGTTCGGCCAAATTGGCCAAACGTGCCTCCTCCAAGGCGCGAGCCTCGGGGGTTTCTCCTGCGATGGGAGTACGCAGGACATCCACGTTCCTGCGGCGAAGTTCTTCTCTTTGCAGAGAGTCGAGTGGCTCGGGCTGGTACTCTTCGTGGTCTCGTGCGGGGTCGCCTCCGTCGCCTGCTCCACCATCACGGGCGAAGCCAGGGGGACTGCGGGGCCCGTCGACCATCAGATTTCCGCCGCTGGATCACTGCTATCGCACTCGGATGCGGTCTCTACGGAGCCAGTCGACAGATCGAACAGGCCGTAGAGAGATTCGTCGGGCTCGATTGCCGCAACTTGGGTGGTGGCCGTCTGGCGAGCCACCGCGTGCCTCACCCACCGCTGAATCCTCGACCGGCCCGAGCGCTTGCGCTGGCGGGAGACCGGGAGGGTGGTCGATGGGGATGTCGACCGATACGGGGTCGACGGTTGCCGCAGCAGAACGCCGCGGACACATGCGCGAAAATGCGTCGCACCGCGGACGGGGAGCGCATCAACGTCGAGTGGAGCCTCCTGGAGCCAGGCGGAGTCGTCGGCGATGAAGGTGAGAGCGCCGAGACGGATCTCTCGACCCTCGACCAAAACTCCAGCAGCCACCATGATGAAAGTACTCGGAAGAATCGCAACTTCTCCACAAAATTGCTAAAAACACCTGCCCCACGGTGGGCGCCAACTGTCGTGGTTCTAAGTCTGACAGTAGAGTGGGGGGTAGGTATGGAGAGGCAAGGTCCTAGCTATGGAGAGGTTGTAAACACAAGGGATGTACGAGTTCAGGCCCTTCTCGGAGGAAGTAAAAGCCCTACGTCTCGGAGCCCGGAGGCGGTCGAGTGGATTGTGTGTATATGAGTTACAGAGTGCCGAACCCTTCTGCCTGTGGAGGGGGGTGGCTTATATAGAGTGCGCCAGGACCCCAGCCAGCCCACGTAATGAAGGGTTTAAGGGACATTAAGTCCGGGGCGTTACTGTTAACGTCCCATATAAAGTGTCTTAACTACCATAAAGTCTAATTAACTACAGGCCGTTGCAGTGCAGAGTGCCTTTTGACCTCCTGGTAGTCGAGTGAGTCTTCGTGGTCGAGTCCTTCAAGTCAGTCGAGTGAGTCCCTCGTTGGTCGACTGGAAGGTGACTTCTTCTAAGGGTGACCTTGGGCAGGATACTTAGACCAGGTCTGTGATCCTACCCTAGGTACATGACTCCATCATCGAGCACGTGTGTCCTTTGCTCTCGCCTTTTCTTCCACATCCAGTGTACCAATGAGATCCGGAACGGAAAACTCCTGTCTCTTATGCTTCAGTAAGGTAGCAAAGTTCCTCCATGAAGGAGGAAGCTTAGTGATGATACCCCCGACAACAAACTTGTCCGGTAGCATGCAATTGAAGTGCTCAAGTTCTCTAGCAAATGACTGTATCTCATGAGCCTGCTCAACCACGGAGTGCTCTTCAGTCATCCTGAAATCATAGAATTGCTCCATGATGTACAGCTCAGTGCCGACATCCGAGACCCCAAACTTGGCCTCGAGTGTGTCCCGCATATCTTTTCCATTATCAATTGACGCATAAGCATCCATAATATTCTCACCAAGAACACTCAAGAGAGCAGCCTTAAACAAGGTATCCATTTTCTGAAAAGCTTGTGCCTGTTGGGCATCTTGCTCTCCTTCAGGTTTGCCAAGAGTGGCGTGATAGCAAATCATGGTTTGAAACCATAAGACTGCTCTCACGCGCCACCTCTTATAGTGGATACCCTCAATCATAGGAGGTCTCATGGAAGCAACAAAACCACTCGGGGTCAATTGCCTATAATAAGGTTTTTAGATTGTTGGAAATATGAGCAATTTACCGAATGATTTTATTAACAAAAATAGTAGATAAAGCATGACTAAAACAACAAATATAAAGCAAGTCATGCAATCTGACAGAGAGAAGGTAAACATCGTCTGCATATATGAACTTGAGCTAAACACATGTAGAACAGACACTAGATGAAGTTGCTTATACGACATAGAACCTAACATACGTAGGGCAGAAACTAGAGCCAAGAACTGTAGCAGAACTTCTAACAGAAAGGAGAAAAACACGTACGGCACAGCAGCAGTAGAAGCGTTGGACTTGGGGTCGGTGTCCTCGCCTGCCATGTCATTGAGGAGGTCGTGGACGTCCGGGAAGAAGTCGTCGTCGGGGAAGTAGTCGTCGGCGACCGGATCGTTCGTGATGAAGCAACCAGTAGTCACGCTGAGTGCTTCCCAAAAACCTTATCACCCTTCTCCCGTACAGGACTCAAAAGGTGCGGTCTCGGAGGCCTACTGTCCCGACGCGCGGTGCACGCCGCAAGCCGGGATGAGGAAGACAGTAGTAGCGCAGAGTTTGGAACTGTATGGCGAGAGGAAGAGGACCTTCTGATGTATCTCTCGGGAGAGGAGCGACCTCTCTTATATAGGCACAGCAGAGGGACGCGAACAGCCTGTGCCGGGAGGTGAAGAAACGGAGGGAGACGAAGTGAACAGGCAGCACGCGAAGAGGTGCGCCGTTCGTATTCATTATCCACTACCGCAAAACTTTTCAGCTCCCAGGTGACCTTTCGTATACCCGTAGTGCGTGGCAAAAATTAGACATCGGCTCATTCCCGCAACCCGCGGCGCGGCGCGGCAGGGCGGGTGGCAGAGGAGGAGCGCGCGTGGATGTCCCTCTTGTTCTCATGCTCATACAAGTGGGAAAGGAGCCTCCCTTATAAAGAGGTCCAACTTCCTCTAAACTAGCAATGTGGGACTAAACTTTAGTAGTATCCCTTGCCTTGCACAAATGGGCTAAGTGGGCCTCTAGGATTTATTAGGAATTTCTGAAATAGTTATTGGGCTGCCCCAATATAGACTAAATTCCAGCATATCATATCAATCATATTAAACCTTGTTGATGTTTAAGACTTTGTTCATGTTCATGAGTGTGATGAAATTTTGAAAAATTATTTCAAACTTCCGTTCATATTACGTATCATATTTTGAAAAAAAAATTCTTGAAAAATTTTTTGAAACTATTTTTTTTCTGTTACTAGTGGCGCACCTAGCAAACGGTGCGCCACTAGTAAGTTTGAATTTTTGTGAATTTTTTTGCCTCCAAATCTTAAAAGCCCCGTAACATTTTTTCTGTTAGGTTTTTGAGGATTTTAAAAATATTTAACGGGGTTCCCATGCCATCATCTCCTCCTCGGCACCGGTGTGCTCCAGAGCAGCAACCCGGCTGCCGAACCTGATGCACTCTAGCACGCTAAAGTGGCACGCGTACGGGCGAAGGTACTCGATGATCTCGTTATGCATGGTCCGGGTACAAATCCGACACGCTCGGCGGCCACGGGAAGTCCGTGAACTCATACTGTGGCCATGGGGTTTGGAGGCACGTCGAGGCGTGCGTGTGTGCGCCCACACGCCGCCGATGGTGTCAGCCTCCGCCTCGAACATGAGTGGCTGGAAGCCACGCTCAAGCACGTGCTTGCAAGCAGTGAGGCCGCTCATGCCGGCGCCGATGATGGCCACCCGTTTCTTCTCCATGGAACCTGTGCAGGAAATATAGCACTGGTCTTTCCTGGTGAACTGTGAAACACGCTTTGCTAGTATGGTTTGACGACCTTGACATTTGTTTCTGAGAGATGGAGAAGTAATATAGGCTAAGCTTGTGGCTGGTTCTGGCCTTCTAGACATTGTCATCACATTTGGTACGATAGAACCATTTATGTCATTCCTAATCTATTCCGGACATTGCCGGTCACTACCATTCTTTCAAGTTATTTCCTCTGCGTAGAGTCTATCACCGTCCCAAGCGGTGCCGTCCCCGGCGATGACCCCGCTCGACATATACTAGGGACCTGAGCATGATTTTTATCATCTCTTTCGAGTTCTCTGTTTTCTTTTTGAAATACTTTTGATCTATTCAAGAGGGCAGGCCTGGCGCAGTGGTGATGTCCTCCCCACTTGTGTCAAGAGGTCCTTGGTTCAAACCAACCTCTCCGCATTGCACTTCTCAGGGGCAAGACTAGGTTCTTATAATCCATTCCCAGACCCTACTTTGTGTTGGAGCTTCTATGCACTTGGTTTCTTCATTTTTACTTTCGATCTATTCACCATTTGTCACCACAATACTATACAGAACATCTGTGTACCGCCCTCAACGCCGCTTCCTCCTCTCTTCTGAATTATCCATCGCTATGCAGTTCCCAAGGACTAGCAAAGTTGAAATAGCATGATTCTCTGGTCATTTCAATGGGTTCAGAAACCACACATTCAAGAACCAAGAGGAAAATAGAGCTCGAATCCATAGCATTCTCCATACGCCCCGAATTTTCATTTTTGAGCCCAGACTCATCTGCATCCGATGAAGAGAAAATTCACAAAACATACTAAAAAATACAAAAAAAACCTAATGTTTTTTGCATGACTGATAATTTGATGCGTGAGGTGTGCTCCAAATTGCAAATCATTTGGATATATGAGTAGCTCTGAACAAAAAAGGACAAATTGGACCAGAATGATACATGAACAGTAAAAAATCGTATACCCCAAAATTTCCTTTTTTGCTGCGAGCTACTCAGATGTTCAAATGATTTAAAACTTGGAGCGCACCAAATTCTTCCATGCTAAAATATTTGGATTTTTTTGAATTATTCTAGTATTTGTTTTGAATTTTCTATTCATTGTGGGTGGTGCTGAGCCTGGGCACAAAATCTCGTCGTCCCACACACCCCCATTCATTAGCAGCCATATTACCACACATCATTACCACCTGACTCGAATATGCATTCTTGCATGTCTTGTGGCGCTTTAATCATAGCTTAGCTTGGTGTGCTGTGCACTTTGTGAAGACTTTTGTCCCGTTGCCTGCAATAAACCAAGCAGTTATCGGTTTCCTCTTCCATGGAATCATAACAACTTTCTTGCTAAACCCTCCCAAGAAAAGCTTAAGGTTCCTTCGTCTCTTGCGGGTGCCGGCACCGGTCCACCACGTCTTTGGTGGCCTTTTATTTTTTTTAGGGAACGTCTCTGGTGGCTTTAATGCCATGATGGCATGGTGGATCATGGCCCTTACCGACGGGAGAGCTCTGTTTTTAGATATTTCTTTCATTTTTTTTTACGTTTTGTTTCCTACTCAGGAAGACAAGACGGTGGCTGCTCCCTGAAGATGGAATAAGATTCTGCCCGCCTAGCCCTGTCCCAGTGGTGTATCTAGTATCGTCCGTGGGCGTGTAGAGGTGTGTCTCCGACGGAGCTATCCTTTGTGAATTTGTTCGGATCTGGTCTACATTCACATTTCTTCAAGTTGGGTTCTTCCGATCTATGCTATTTTTCATTGACGGTGGTTGTTGTTCTACTACGTTAGTCCTATGGGGGCTTAGCATGACGACTTCTCGACTATCTACTAGAACAAGTTGTGCCCGGCTCCAATGAGGAAAGGGCGATGACGCCGCGCGAGTCAGTTCTTGTAGTCGTTGCTAGATGGTGTACGGACCTAGATGTAATTTTTTATATTTCTGGTGTTCGTTGTACTGTCATGATTAAAGATGAATAGATTAGAAGTTTTGTCAAAAAAAAAAATAATTCAGCTCAAGCAATACACATCCAATCTACAGTTAAGATCGTTGATCCACCCATCAAAACTTACGTGCCGTGTAAGTGCTGCATTCACCTAGTCACCAAGTACGGCATCACATCGAATATGGTGCACCCTAATGCTATCACGTGCTACGCCACGTTAATTAATGGACTTGTCATGCTGTGACGCGTACGTTTACGCTACTGCTGCACATCTTTACCGAACCCACTCGGAGCAGGTTCGTCCAGCCGATTTTGGACACGCGTGTCCTCTTTTCCTGGCTGACAAAAAGGACATTTGTGTCCTCGCGTAACAGCAGAACCGAACGGCATTTTTGTCTCCGGGCAACATCTCTCATGCCAAGTTTTTTCAGTTGCGATAAAACTTCTACAGTGGGCAGGATTAGTATTACTCTGTCCGGATTTATGAGGCCTTCTTTTATTTTTGGTCAAAGTTTGACCATGAATTGAACTAATAAAATATAAACTATATGTCATAAAAATTATATCATGAAAAATCTCTTTCAAATACAAATCCAATAAAGTCGGTTTTTATAAATAGGTCATGTCGTGTCGGCGATGGACCTCACCTTGCGGTCAGGCACGACACCGATAATAGGCAGTGGTATTGTAGACCTGATAATTTACTTACAAATATCATGGTAAAATTGACACTATTAGGAAAAGGCCTGCTAGTGGCGCACCTATTTTACCTATTAATAGCGCACTACAGGTGTGCCACTAACACCACGTCATTAGAATATTTTACTAATGGCGCACCACTGGTGCGCCATTAGTATATCAGATACTAATGACGCACCAGGCAGTGCGCCATTAGTATGGCCCATGGTGCGTCATTACTATCTGACTTAGTAATGGCGCACCACATAGAAGTGCGCCATTAGTAACAATATTTTTTCAAATATTTTTTCATAAATTTTTTTTTTCAATTTTTTTTTCAATTTTTTTTATCATTTTTTCTTTTTTCTTAATCTCGGGTCACTATGGCTTAATCTCAAGGCCATATGCTTAATCTCAAGTCAAATCGCACTAAGTGGTCTAACTTTCCGAAAGGTCACCCATCCTCACACTACTCCAGCCCGAGCACGCTTAACTTCACAGTTCTATCCAACCCCAGCACCACCTCACTTAACAGGCACTTGTTGAAATATTAATCATTTCAATCCTATTAAACTTGTTGATGTCTACGACTTGGTTCATGTTCATGAGTATGATGAAATTTTGAAAAATATTTCAAACTTCCCGGTCATATTATGTATCGTTTTTCGAAAAAAAATTCCAAAAAAAAATTGAAACCAATTTTTTTTCTATTACTAATAGCGCACCTAGTAAGTTTAATTTTTTTTGAATTTTTTTGCCTCTAGATCTTGAAAGCCCCGTAACTTTTTTTCTGTTAGGTTTTTGAGGATTTTGAAAATGATTAACGGGGTTCTCCTGGTTAAATTCGGATTTAACTTTCCGAGTAGATGATTTTTCATATAAAAAACTTTTTAATCTGAGTTCGTATGCAAAAGTTATGCCCATTTTACAAATTTCAGAGAGATTTTGCAAATAAAGTCGAAATTCATATTTGTAAATTTTCCCAACAACTAGACCACATATCACATGGGAAACTTATTTTCTTTTAATTTTTTTGACATTTCCATCATTTTCTTTTTTTTTTAAATGAAAAGGCGGTCAGGGGGGTGCATTCGGTGGAATTTTTGGGCCAAGTTAGTAATGGCGCACCGTGGGAGTGACTAGTAATGGCGCACCACTCCCACTGTGCGCAATTACTAGTTTTGAAAAAAAAATTGAAAAAATATTACTAGTGGTGCACCGTGGATGTGGTGCGCCATTACTAGTTTAACTAGTAATGGCACACTATCCCCTTGTGCGCCGATACTAGTTTTGAAAATAAATTAAAAAAAAATTGAAAACTTTTTACTAGTGGCACACCGTGGATGTGGTGCGCCATTACTAGTTTAATTAGTAATGCGCACTATCACTTGGTGCGCCATTACTAGTTTTAAAAAAAATAATAAAAAAAATTGTTACTAGTGGTGCACCATTAGTATTAGACACTAATGACGCACCAACACATGATGCGCCATTAGTATATAGTAGTGGCGCACCACATGTCTGGTGCGCCATTAGTGTCCACATCATCTATAGCCCTTTTCCTAGTAGTGTGAGACACGCAAAAAAATAGTAGATACACACCAGTAACCTTATTGTAAACACCGTGGTAGTTTATGTAGATCAGAACTTTTGCCTTAAAAAGGTCATCAAAATATACCAGCATGGGTTTTAGTTTCGAAGATCTCATCACAATGATTTTTTATGTGAAAACGTTTTTCAATCAGACCAACAATTTGAGCTATAAAACATTTTGAAGGAATATTTGTTAACATCATCAGTTTTGTTGTTATATGCATCCATGTGTAAAAATGCTGTCCCTGCCACAACTTCACGCGTGCATACGTCGCTCCCCTCGCATGTATGCAGTCGTA
The DNA here is from genome assembly GCF_018294505.1 of Triticum aestivum. Lineage (NCBI taxonomy): Eukaryota > Viridiplantae > Streptophyta > Magnoliopsida > Poales > Poaceae > Triticum > Triticum aestivum. The sequence goes on along the minus strand of NC_057795.1, from coordinate 32,974,069 downwards.
CGGATTTGTTACTAACCACCTATCACTCGGTAGTTAGTCCAGTCTATGAATCAAATGTCATCTCTTTTCTTATAGAAATCAAGATACATGTCACCTAATTTCCTATGACTTTTCTATTTATAAGATATTCTTATCCTAAAAATAAGACATAAGAAAATCATACAAAGTGAGATGTCATGTATCTGAATTCCTATAGAAAACGAGGTGTATTTTCGTGCATAGAATAGAAATTTCTACGATAATGTTTCTTTACTTTGGAATATGATACTTTGTTGCTGCCGTGTATGACAGTATGAGCACAACAAATTGAAGACTAGTAGCGCAGCCCTACATTTGTAGTATAAAATAAGATACTACCCCTGCGATTCACAAGCAAGAGTTGGCTGGTAGATGATAAATTAGTCTGTTTCACAGCTCAACTCCTACGCAGCTGCTGGCGTACGAACATCATGAAAGACCTTGTACACCAACTCCTTCAAGGGGCGTCTCCACGAGAATGGTTTCTCTTTCTCTTCTTCCTCTTTGTGCTCGTGCTTGTACACTACTCGTTGACTAGGTTCGCTGCAAAGAGAGCAGACAGGCAGCAGGTAAACCGCCGTCTCCCACCTTCACCAATGGCGCTGCCCATCATCGGCCATCTCCACCTTGTCGGCTCCATACCGCACGTCTGCCTCCGTGATCTCGCCAGGAAGCATGGCCCCGACCTCATGCTCCTCTGGCTTGGCACCGTGCCTACTCTCATCGTATCATCACCGCGTGCCGCTGAGGCCGTGCTGCGCACGCACGACCACATCCTCGCATCACGCCCACACTTTGTTGTCGCCGATTTCATGATGTACGGCATGTTGGACGTTGGCTTCGCCCCCTATGGTGAGTACTGGCGGCAGACAAGGAAGCTCGTCACCACCCACCTTCTGAGTGCCAAAAAGGTGCAGTCGTTCCGCAGCGCCTGTGAGGAGGAGGTCATTTAATATGAACATATTCACCTCTAACTTTACTGTTGTTTAAAACTTTAAATTGCACACAAGGATGAAAAATATTCATGAGCCTATTTGGTTGTTTATGCCAAACGTGGTATTCAACAAACGACTTGACTGCTCCATAAAAAAATGCAGTCAATTGCTCAACAGGATTAGCGAGCACGTGATTGTCCCGTAGGCCAGGCGGTGCAACCGTTGTAGTAATCTCGGTCAAAATATTAGGGAAGAGCTGACAGGCATGCAGGGGACGTAGTGCTTCAGAACAATTGACCGAATTGATGCAACTTGCAAGAGGGGACGGCGCTGGCCAAACGAAGGATGGGGGTCACAAGAGTCGGAGCACGACATCCGCCGCCTCCAGCGCGTGATCCAGCAAGGGTCATCCGCCGCCTCCAGCGCGTGACGCATGTCCTGTGTGTGGCCCGGGCACCGCACCACACTATTCTCCAGCGTTATTGCAACTAGATCTTTGTTGCCATTTTTTCTTCAACAATACTTGTGTTGCAAAAGTTCCTTCCAAAGCAACATCTATGTTGCAAAAAAGTAAAGACATAAAAAAAACTCCAACTAGACCTCTGTTGTAAAAAGAAAATCTGCAACACAATCTTTATTTAAAATGTTTCGGCAACAGGACCTGTGTTACAAAAGGGAACTCACGCCATGACTTTAGTTGCAACGATGAGGGAAACGCAGCCACGAGATTACACCCGATCTGACAGCTCACATCCAGGCGGACCTTTTCACATCCCTTTCTTTATACACATGCCACAAAACAAACCATTTCTTTGACGGAATATGTTTATATGAACATGGTATGTGCTATTTTAAAAATGTTGCTAAAAACTGTTAACATATTTCTTTTCCATCCGTCGTGCTCCAGCTTACAACTTTGAATTACTGGTCCCTATTTTTTCTGTTGACTTGATAATTGCTCGTGCTTTGCAACGGGGTAAATATTCTATAAGTATGTTAACCCGTGATTTATCTGCTCATATTGTTCATGTAAATAAGTGTTTATTAACTCCTTCTCGTGATATACCTAACTAAATAATTTTTAGGATTTTATTTGCTGAAAACTTATTGGAGAAACATAATCAGTAAAAGATGGTATAATTAATTAAAATAATTTTCAAGGAAAACGGGTGGGAAAAAAACAAAGATACGAGGGAAAAAAATCAAAACGGAGAGAGGGACCGAGAACGCTACTTATGGTTGGATGAAGCGTTGTGCCTGGCAGGAAAGGGAACTTTACGTCATTGTAAGTAGTAGAAATAGAGAAGAGGCATGGAGGTAGCCGAGCTTTCCAGGTCAACCGGCTTGCGGGCTGGGTCCTAGATAGGTTGGGGGGACTTAGGTCATTGTAATTGTTTTTTATAGTCTCTGATCTTGGTTACGTATTCTGGCAATAGTTTGTATGCATATCTTACTTTCCATGACAATTAAAAAGTACCTCAAGAAAGAATAAATTTCATTTTGTAGAGGCTAATAGCTGTGAAAAATTAGCTAGCCCTGACGTCTTAACATATGAATGATAGGTGAGCATTGCCATGGCCAAGATCAATGAGGCAGTCGCAACAAGTTCAACGGTGGACATGAGTGAGCTGCTAAGCTCGTTCACAAATGACATTGCGTGTCGCGCTATATCAGGCAAGTTCTTCCGGAAAGAAGGGCGTAACAAGCTGTTCCAGGACCTGATCAATGATAGCACACGACTGCTAGGAGGATTCATCCTTGAGGAGTACTTCCCTGTCCTGGCTAAGGTTTGCGTGCTCAAGTGGGTTGTTTGTGCAAAAGCCGAGAGAATGAAGAAGGGATGGGCTGATCTACTTGAAAAGGTAATTGATGAGCACGATAGCAAGGACAGTGTGATGTCTGATCAGAAAGAGGGTGCTGATTTTATCGACGTTCTGCTATCTGTCCAACAAGAGTATGACCTAACCAGAGAGCACATCATAGCTATACTGACAGTAAGCATCCATGCTTCCGGCAGTAATACCTAAATAAAATAACTACACATGTCATGCACACCATCATTTCATAGCGGAGACAGTACATGTGGATTTGGCTAGGTTGATCTAACAGATTTCTTGTTAATATTCGCAGGACATATTTTTTGGAGCAACAAGCACATCATCTCAAACCCTTGAGTTCACCCTTGTTGAACTTGTAAAGAGGACACACATGATGCGGAAGTTACAAGACAAGGTCAGGAGTAACAACATACATCAGGGAGAAGGAGGATTCAGCAAAGTCAACCAGAACAGCATGATTTACCTGAAAGCAGTCATAAAAGAATCGCTCCGGCTACATCCTGTGACGCCTCTCCTTTCTCCGCATCTTGCAATGGCTGACTGTTGCATCGATGGTTACACAGTTCCGAGTGGCACACAAATATTTGTTAATGCTTGGGCTATTGGCAGAGATGCGAGCTCCTGGGAGGACGCATATGAATTCATGTCTGAAAGGTTTTTAGACGACGGCAATGCAGCATGTATCAATTTCAAGGGAAATGATTTTCGATTCTTGCCATTTGGGGCAGGACGAAGGATGTGCCCTGGAATCAACTTTGTGATTGGCAGCATAAAGATCATGTTGGCGACACTTATGTACTATTTTGATTGGGAGCTACCCCAAGGGTTGGAACCAAATGATGTTGATATGACGGAGGTGTTTGGGCTAATGGTGCGCAGAAGGGAGAAGCTTCTCTTAGTTCCCAAGTTATCTAGCCACCTACATGGATTGGATATTGCACCATAATAGCACCATCATCTTTTCTTAAATTTATATTAAGTGTAATAAAGTGCAAACATAAACCTTGCATTTATGTTCAAAAATAAAAATAAACACTTCTTGTTTGATTCTCCAACTTCTGCACCAAGAGGATGCAACATCCCAACAATAAATGTTGTTCTCATCCGGTGTCTGCCGATGTCCCACGACCATGCCTCCATGGTCTAGCCTTATTGATCAGTCGGCCAACTTATGTGACCTTGGTGATGCAAGTGTGTATTGTCCGGAGTCTTGGGTTCTTTGCTAAATGTAGTCATTTTAATGGCACCTACATCGTTTAATGTTTAGCACCAGATTAAGGCCCAGTTTTTTTGACCGATTTTCCCAGAATCTTGAGAATCGATCCTCCATCCAGCTTCTCCCAAAATCATGAACCCATTTTTCCTTTTACAAACCTAGTTGTTCAAGTCCTAACTAGTTAGGATTGTAAAAAAAGTATGGGTTCAAGATTTTGGGAGAAGTTGGGTGAAGGGTACATTCTTAAGATTATGGGGGAATCGGCAAAATAACTGGGCCTAATTTTGTCCCTAGCACATCACGTATACTACAGTTGCCTTAATGTGCAAAGATAGTTGTGGTTAACTTCTGTTCCAAGCCACCGTCTCCTCTCCTAATCTTAGGTTTTCTCCACCTCCTGCCTGCGCCGCCGCCAGTCCGCCTCGTCTCCTGTGGTCTTAGGGCCATGGAGGCGCGGTGGATTCCAGCCAATGGCGTAGCCAGGTTGAGGACACGCTCGCGCTACTAAACCCTATACACAGAATCTTAGCAGCAACGCGGATCAAAAAGGAGTGCTGCTGCTACTTAACAGTAGCGCGCGTGTGTAAAACCCGCTACTGACAACACTACAAAAAAAATACACTTCCATGATGATACGTGTTTGTCACAGTAAGTCGCGTTTTTTGTCATGCATGTACATCCATGACAAATTTATGACAGAATCAAGATAGTCATACCTGTGCTATCGTAGAAGTGTTCGATGACATTACCAAAATTATCATCATGGAAGTGTCCACTTCCATGACGATAAATCGCGCGTCACAACACTGCTTTCGTTAAGGGTGACCGACACGTGCCATCCACCGTAACGGAACGCCATTAAGCTATCGGGTCGGGTTTTGGATCCGATAACCCATTAACAGCCCCGATCAATGGGGATTTTTCACGTGTAAAATCATCATTGGCTGGAGGAAACACGTGTCGGCTCACCGTTGGGACAGATGTCATCCACTCATTGGACAGAAGGCGCCTATGATACGTCGACACGTGGCACGGCCCAACAGAGGCCCATTCCTGTGAAAAGGCTGGCCCGTTTGACTTGGTCAAAAGGTGGCGGGCCGGCCCATGGAAAGCCTGTTAACGACATGTTCGCATATAGCCCATTTACAGCCCGCTAACCCAATGCCCGTTACGCCCTATCCGAATTAGGCCCAGTAGCGTCATCTGGGCCATCCAATATGATTCCAGCCTGTTTTCACTTCTGGCCCATGTATGGCCCATGACGTCTCTCGGCCCATATGAGGCCCTATGTAACTCTTGGACTATTAACGGCCCGTGGTGAAACTGGCCCGCAATGAACAGTGTATCACTTTACACCCACTAACGACCCGTGGTGAAACTGGCCCGTAATGAACAGTATATCACTTTATACCCATTAAGGGCTCGTTATTCAGTTGGGCCATTTCCAGCGAATGTTATCTTTCAGCCTTCGCAGAGCCCATTTATTCTTGGGCTCATTTCCAGCATTCGTTTACTTACGGCCCGTTACTGTCATTTTATGCTTGTGGGCCAAATTCAGCCCGTGGTTACATCGGCCCGTTTGTGGTCCGTTAATACGTTGGGCCGTTTTCATAGCGTCATCAAATACAGCCTATTAACGATGGCCCGTTATGGTCATACGGCCCGTATAAGGCCCATTGATGATACGACCCATAGAAGGCCCATTGTTTCTACGGCCCGTAGAAGGCCCATTGTTTCTACGGCCCGTAGAAGGCCTACTGTTTCTACGGACCATAGAAGGCCCAGTGTTTCTATGGCCCGTAGGAGGCCCAGTGTGACTACAGTAAATATTAGCCCATGGTTATTGTGGCCTAGTTTTAAAAAGAACTACACTGACTACAAGCAAATAAATAAACAAGACAACAAGGAAATAAATAAGCAAGCAACTTATGCTAGACTATCACGGCTGTTACACATATTACATCCACTGGGCATCAAAGTTCGCCACCAGTGCAAATATACGAAACAAAGCAGCATATCATATACACTGGTTGTCAAAGTTGGCGACCAGCGCAAATAAATGCCGCAGCAAAACAAATCCTGAACTTAAACCACTTTAGAAGATCTCAAGAAACAATATTCTGGGTACCCATAATGCTGGCAAGATGCTTAGCAAGCTTATTAACTTTCTCTTGTTTGGCGCTTAAATCCTCCAGCGCTTGCTGTTGCACCAGAAAATATGCATCCGAATTCTGCAGGGACTTCCTCAGTCCTTCAGCTTCCTGTCGCAACACATCTGATCGATGTCTTTCAACTTGAAGTTGAGACTCAAGAAGATGAACTGATTCAGGCAGCGAGTTCGAAGAGCTTGTGCCAGTAGTAGTGGCCAGTAACTCGAACACTACATAAGGACAGGACTTTTGGGTTCCCTCATTGTCGTCAAGATAGTTTTTATCAGCTTTCTTGGAGACCAACATGGATGTCTCACTATCTTGAACCTTATCTGCATTACTTCCTTTACCATTGGATAACGCGGTACTGTTCTCCTATATTTTGTCCGTATTCTAAAAGAGAAACAAGCAGACACATCACATATTTACCATGTTGTATATGAAACTCATTTTGGTAAATGAGTTCAGTAGTAAAGTGGATAGGATAACAACATGAAACAAACATATATCTATGTGCCATGGTCACTTTATGGTCTATATCATTCTAGTTTTTGTTGCCAAATCAAGATAGAGAGACAGTTCAAATAATATTTGTTCAAGACAAAGCAGAATAGACAGAATATAAGTGTGGGTAACTATAGAGCAATAACAACACTTGTAATGTGCATGACATGAGAACATAACTGTTTATTCAATTGAAACTGAAATCAACATAGAGTAGGTTACAACAGCAAACCATTTAAAGAAACAGGTTTAAAACATACCTGTTGCGCCATTGGAGTTTCAATTCCATCCTTCAAATTTGAAAATAGTTGGTATGAGTAAATACAGTAATGCAAGAGATCAAAGGAGTATGAACCATAGCTACAGAACCTAACCTGAGAACAAATCTTCTTCTCCTTTAAGCGTTGAGTTGGGATTCGGAGTGGTGGTTCTCGTGCTTTGGGCACTACAGTTCCCTTACTAACTGCTCGTGTTTGGGTGCTCTGTGGTGGAGACGGTGCTGTGTCAACTGGAACTGGGTTACTATCTGCTGGGTTTGGGGTTAGAAGCGGTGTAGCTAGTTCTTTGTCCAACTGGGTAGGGGTACAATCTGCGAGAGTCTGGGTTATGTGTGGTGGATCTGGTCCTTGGGCAAGTACAACCATGGTTCTATCTGCATCAACTGGTAGCACTATCTTTTCTGAAGACCGTGTTGTTACTCCCTTAGATACTACCATCACGCTCTCCAATTCAAATGGCTGATAAACAAGAAAAGTAATTGAAAGTATAGACATTGTATGATAGACAGGTGCAATGGATAGTGGGGAATAATAGAGGGCATGAAATAATTCATATTTATGTTGTCTAACCAAACAGGATAGCATGACACAATTTCACATATATGATGGCTAACTAAACAGGATAGCATGACACAATTTCACATTATGATGGCTAACTAAAAAAGATGGAAAGACATAGTTCAAAATATGAGACTATGTAAACAGGATGACATGACATAACTATATAATGTGTTTATTAAATAAGTTGGCATGCCATAATTCACATACATTCATGGATAGAATGCCATAATTCTAAATATGATGACTGTAAACACTAAACATGATGAGATGATATAACTATATGATGTCTTTATTAAATGGGTTGCCATGCCATAATTCAGATAGATGATGTGTATGTACTATGTAAACATGATGGCATGATATAATTCAAATATATGATTTATATAGTAAGCAAGTAAGCAGATGGCAATCTATATATGATGTAAAAACTAAGCAATGCAAGACAACATGCATGACATGGGTAATATAACCCTACCAAGTTTGAGCATAGACCTCAGGGGGGAAATAGGACTGGTCATCAGTCTCTGAATCCTCTTCTAAGGAGCTCTCTGTAGCCAGCAAGATGTCTGCTTCAGCAGGTAGCATTGTCTGCTCTGAATACCTTGTTTTCACTCCAGATACTTCCATCACCGCTTCAAATGGCTGATGCACAGGAAGAGTAGTTGAATATACAAACATTGTCGACAAATGGAACACGTAATACAAAAAAAATGATAGCATGATATATTTCACATACATGATGATTGGCTAAACAACATGGCATTGCATAATTCACATATATAATGCCTTTGCAACAAGATAGCATTGTATAATTCACATATATAATGTCTTGCAACAAGATGGCAATGCATAATTCACATATATGGTAATTAGACACTGAACAGGTGGCATTCACACAAAGCATGTCTAAACTAATCAAATGACATAGCAATGCGAGACACCATACGCACGATATGAGCAACATAACCCTACCAAGTTAGAGCATACACCTCGGGGGGGAATAGGACTGGTCATCTGTCTCTGAATCCTCCTCTGAGGAGCTATCCGTAACCAGCGAGATATGCGCTTTGTCAGATAGCATAGTCTGCTCAGAAGACCTTGTTTTCACTCCAGAATTTGCCATCACCGTGTCAAATGGCTGATGCACACGAAGAGCAGTTGAATGTACTAACATTGTTGACGAATGTAATATGTAACGAAAAAAAGGATGGCCTGATATAATTTACATATAAGATGACTGGCTAAGCAGGATGGCATTGCAAAATTCACATATATGATGCCTGGCTAAACAAGGTGGTGTTGCATAATTCACATAAACGATGAATAAACTAAACAGATGGCATTCGCACAAAGGATATCTAAACTAAGCAGATGGCATATTTGATGTATAAAGTAAGCAATGCAAGACACCATATGCATGATATAACCAACATCAGCATGCCAAGTTAGAGCGAAGACCTCAGGGGGTAAATAGGAGTTATCTTCTCCTTCTGAATCCCCCTCAGAACAGATATCTTCCTCATGATTACAATCCGAAATGCGTGGAGGGGGGGCTGCCTTTGCACCTACCATGGAGCGACGTCTGCATGAAATTATATTGCCACACAAGGCTCGTCTCTTTTGCTCTACATGTTCAGTTCCATTGTTTACAATAACTGTTATGCATAGGAATAAAACATAGTGAGATTATGTAAGGAGTGCATGCAGAAATCCAGAGTGATGGTAGCAACCTGTGGATAGATCCAAAACCAATAATAGCAGGCAGATAATGACTTCAGTTAATAAATACAGATAATGGCTTCTTTACTGTTTGTTTCCCACCCAACATGAAATTCATAGTAGACACCGGAGATTAACCAGATAGTAGATAGATACTATTGATAGCGACCCCAATATGTACCCCACAACCATTTAAAAACTCAAGTTTGACCATTATTTTAGAGCTGACTCAGAGTCTAATCGGTGAACAGGACGATAAAGTAGCATGTAAAATTAAGCGATGCATAACGTAAGCAGACACGAAAGAGTGCGACCTCTCTTGCAGAATCGTGTAGTCCTCGAGGTCACCTGCTCGGTTGATGATGGTAATGCAGTTTTTATGGCTGCCAGCGACGAGGAAGAAGATCTGAGGCGGCGAAAGACAGTCTGGAGGCCGGATCCCTGCCATGCTGGACCCTTCTGTCATTGGAGCAGCTGAGCTGGGATGGACAACGGTGCAGCAGGACCGGGACAAACCACACAAGGTTTTCTTTGACAACTATCTATAAGAGAAGTAATTCTGTAAGGGCTCCTTTGAATTGGAGGATTCCAACAATGCAGGGATAGGAAATAGACAGGAATAGGATAAGAATGCACGTGCAAAACAGAGAATTTAAAAACACATGATTTCTGCCAATCTGGGTGTTTGATTCACAACAATTGGAAGATCACTGGATGCAAAGAAGCATGGTGAAATTAAGTCAAACCACAAGAAAATGTACGGTTATAATGCTATTATGCTACTATCTCTTAGTCTTGTGCTTCATGAATAGGAATTTGAAAAGGAGGACAAGTGAAAATTAAATTTCCTTCGCTTTTTATTTCAAGGAGATAATAAAGGAACAAATCCGTGTGCTCAGTGGATAATATATATAACATGTAGAGTAAAAAAGAGATGCAATAAGTGTACAACCTCTTTGGCGAAGCCATGTCGATCTCAGTGTAGGGGAATGCAGCAGAAAACAAAAATTTTCCGACCTACGCACCAGCCCAGGACCACTATGGAGACTGCATACATGGTTAGATCTTTTTCGTTACTGACTCGTAGCGCAGCGGGAAGTAGATTCGATGACGAACGGCGGTGTAGATCCCCGCAGCTAGGATTTATAACCTCCCAACCGCGAGGATGAATACCCTCATCTGCTCCTCAGATAGCCCTCCGGGAGACGGTCGAACAGCCCCCCGGACGGTGTCGCGGACAGCCCTTCGGGAGGACCTTCGAAACTCGAACGGTCACTCGGACAGCGCTTCGGGAGGACCTTCGAAACTCGGACGGTCAGACGGACAGCACTTCGGGAGGCACTCACGAACTAAGACCAAAACTACGATCTCTCTGCAGAGTTGCACACATACGGTGTCATCTATCCAGCAGGGCTTCGCCGTCCAGAACTAGTTCCTGCCGGAACCCAGACAACCTTACGGCTCTACGAAACTCTTTTCGTGGGAGGGAGAGAAGAAGCCAGATCATGCATGGCACTTGTATGTGAGAAAGAGTGAGTATGGAGGGCTGCCCCTCCACCTCTATTTATAGGAAATCCCAAGGGGTAGGGTAGTTTAACACAAAAACCCAAAATGCACATGAATGAAGTCCTTCCTCAAGGGCATAAGAGTGAAACCAAGGAACAAGAGGGGCTCCAAGGTGGAGCCCCAAGTGTGGCCGGCCACACCCCTTGGGGGCCCCCCATGAGGGCCTCTCAGTCCATCCATGTCATCCCTAGATCTTTTGAGTAAAGCCCCAAAAGGTGGCTTTCCATAAAATATCCCAAAAAGCACTTTCACTATTCACGACGACATTTTTCAGCGTCCGTTCGAACTGAAAATATTTATGTGGGCTTAGAACATTTCTAATACCCACCATAATAATTTTCAACGCGTTTTGGAACAATTCCATTTTAGTGATTTTCATCTGCGAAACGCATCTGAAGTGGTTCCGACAGCTCCGAAACATTTCCGGTTTTTATCTCAGAAAATTCCAAAAAGCTTCCAGAATGATTCTGGCACCCTCCAAGAATTATCAGGCATGTGCCGAAACTGATTTGACTTATTGTATATCTCGAAAAAACTTTTCGGTATCATCAAAACTTATCCGATGACCTCTCTCTGCGGTACAATTCCGCTGTCCGAAACTTTTCCGGTGTCTGAAACTTTTTCGGTGATTTTCTCTCAGACTCCTTGTCTAGTATTCCACAGATAGATGACCCTTAAGCATGTGACCCTATAGGTTCGGTGAAGTATAGACATGACCCGGAACCCCTTCCTATCAATGATCAACATCGGAGCCGTGGACACCCATATTGACCCCTATACCCACACGAATGAACATTCGAGTGAACCTCCAGTTGCCGTGTGCTATTCCTGTTGCTTCGTGATATGTTACAAAGACCTGAGGTGAGATTTACTTGCATCCCCGTGGATCAACAACTTGTCCACTATGCTAGTTACCTCGTTACTGGTTTTGTTCTCTTTTCTCGTTTCCGTGTTCCGACATCCCCGTGATCAAATCACAAAGTGTCTAGCCAGACGATGATGGATACCATAACACCGAGAGGGCCCGAAAATATCTCTCCATCTTCGGAGGAGCAAATCCCAATCTTGAGCTATCAAGTTACTTGACACACTTTTCCATGAACCCGTAAGCCGCCGTAATAGCCACCCATTTACGGATGACGTTTAACAAACCCCAAAGTTCATGAAGCAAGCATGAAGTAACTCGATACTCTCATGGTCTAAGGAATCATGCAAACGTTAACCATCTCTGTGTTATTTACCATTAACTTGTGACGAATGAATCTCATAGCATAACATCAATCCGGGTCGTTTCAACACAAATGTTCTCTTAACATTGTGCCCTCAAAATTGCTGGCATAGACATGCCCATGATCAGGAAAACATAACCATCATGCAATACTTGAGCTAGTCTTAGAGGCCAAACTAGGAATACTTCTTACCGTTTATTATTCCACACGTGCATATGAGTCTTCCTCTGAGCCTCGTGGATATTGCAGACTCAAGAATCATTGCAGTTATAACATGGAACATAAACATAATTATGAACTCAGAGATAAGTAATAGTATTTATTATTGCCTCTAGGGAATATCTCCTACAGACTCCCACTTGCACTAGAGTCAATAATCTAGTTAATGCTAATGCACTTTACACCTATGGCATACCGGTGTAAAAATTGCTTCGGATGTGGTATAGCCTGATGTCCATCGGATCTGACAACTTCAGCTCCGTGTTTATCTCTGCATATCCTCGCGTTTTCACGCTTTCACAAAATTCATATTTTGTGCGGACTTAGCTTTGTATAAATGTGAATCACAGGTTGAACCTGGATTCCTCAGACTGAGTTATGGAGAAACTACCTGCAACAGTGTCCCATTGAAAAAAGCCATCTTGGAACCATACTTAGTTCATGAATGAACTATATGATTCAACATCTTGTTTGTCGCTTCTAAAGCATCAACATACTTAGTCATTTGTTATAGAATTCACCACAGTATCCTGTTGGGAACAATTTCCAACTACCGTGCCACCATATTGTGTATTACACAAAACCCTTAACTTAAATCGAAAATCGCATGGAGAAAAGATCAAGACTGTATCGATGTAACATTTTACAACGAACTCTTCATGATCTCCTCTTGCGACAAAACATATCATTAGTACTTACTCTAGTACTCAATGACATCTTCACTGTTGTCCCACGATCAGTACTTTGATCACTTTAGTATCCATACTCGCAACACCTTGGGAGTATCAGACATATCTGGTTGTTTTACATACCGTGGAATACTTGATTAATCCAAACACAAAAGTGTGTGGAATCTCCATCATGTATTTTGCTCATCAGTGTTTTGGGACACCGAGTCTTGCAAAAAACTCTTCCATGTGACTCCAGCAAGATCACTCCTTGGCAGTTTTAAATGCTAAAAGGTTTTAGCACCTTGTCAATATGTATTCATTGCTTAGCCCTATTAGGTAAATCTATCTCCATAAATCATTATGCCTAATATTGAGGCTATTTAGCCTAAGCACTTCATCAAAAAACTATTTTCAAATGAAGTCCTAATTTGTGTCAAGAAATTTATTTCCAATTAACAATGTGTCAAGCACACAAGGTTTTTAGAAATATTATTACGCTCCCACTTACTTTCTTGAATTACAAGCATCTTCGTTACCCATTGATGAAGTCAAACCCCTTTGACCATTTCATCAAAGCACAAAGATTCCAACTCCATTTTGCTCTCTTCTGTCCATCGCTGGAACTCTGAAGTTTGCACTTTTACTAGCATCCTCTGGATAGACAAAATGCCTTGGACTGTAATACATGCAAGTCCTTGGTTTCATTTCCATCAGATGGAAATCCTATTGTTATCCATGTTTCATATCTCATGATTGAAATATGTATTAATTTCTAGTTCAACCCGAACCGACTTTAAGCATCGCTACGATGAAAACAACCTCATCGTAGTCAACTCTTGAACTTGTTATTTCAACAAGTCGAGCTTTATGGATAAAACATTTTTATCCGTATCAGTTTTAATTTCCATAAATATTCGTTAGACTCTAAGTCTTCCGAAAGGTGTATCAAGGTTTTAATCTTGAATCACTTATATGAAACTAACTCGGGTTGTATTGGCATTTAGCCAATTCCGGAGTCAGGGCCCATCAACGCTTCCTTGTGTATCGTAGGTATAATGTTGTCTAACAACAATATCTCGTTTGCGCACCTGAGAGGTTTGCACGAGCCTTGCCTACGTGGTTCAGCTGCAAGTTCGACCGAAGTTCATACATTTTATTGTAGAGACTTCCGTATCAGTCGTAGTAGGAAACTCTGGAATTACTTCCAAGGTCTCTTTCCTTTGATCGGATGTCGAAGATACTGTTTATCTCGTTGAGTTGCACTATTCTCCCACTCACCTTTTTGAAAGAACCATTCTCTTTAAAAGCACACCATTTCGCGCCAAAACTATTTGCCTCGGTATAGTGAGGTAGGAATACCCAACATTTTGGTATAACCCACAAAGTAGCACTTGTCTGATTTGGAAGAGGTTTGTAACCTTTTACACAAGCCCCATATTCCAAATGTTAAGAAAAGATATAACATGGTTGGGCGTACCATACCATGGCTTCATTTCATCAGACTCGATGTAGCTCTTTTCAATGTAAAAGTCGCAGTCTATAAAGCATCACTTTAAAAGGGACAATGGCAAATTTATTTATGTCATCTTTAATCTTACCATGTCATAAATGGTTAGATTACATCTCCACGGACTTTTCACTTGCAGTGGTGTTCCGGGAGGTGCAAGTTATGAAACCCCTTTCACAACTCATCTGACATTTGCTAACCATGTAACTCAAATATTCCTTTTTGCAATCAAATTGCAGAAACATAATTTTCCTGTTACAATAACTTCTACTTCATTTTTGAAAACCTTTCGAATGATTTCAAAAGATCCAAACTTACGTCTCATCAAGTAAATATCCATATATCTACTTGAGTCATTTCTGAAGATAAATAAATCCACCACTTGCAACAACATTTATTGAACTACACACATCAAAATGTGTGATAACCAATAAGTTTGTTGCTCGTTCCTTATGGCCTGTGAACGGTATTTCAGTCACTTCACTTTTCGGAGGAAAGTTGCAAGTGTCAGATGATTCAAAATCAAACGACTTCAAAATCCATCATAATGGAATTTTTCCATGCGGGTTTCTCCAATGTGACCAAATGTAGTGACACACATGTGTGGTATTCTCATAGTCTCGCGACATTTAGCGTCAGCGTTATGGATGTATTATATTACCATCAATATTCATAACATACATCCCATCTTGGATGGAAGCATGGCCCTTCATGTTATTCATAATACTTAACAACAATTGTTGTTTTATGAACAACTCTTTTGCAACAAACATTGTGCAATGGGCTAGAGTGTATGAAACTCTAAAATGAATTATGAAAGTAAACCCAGAGGTATTGTATTATTATCAATATTCATAACATACATCTCATTCATAATGAAAGTATGGCCCTTGTGTTATTCATAACATCGAACATAAAAAGTTCTCTTATGAACAACCTTCTTGCAAGATACCTTATGCAATGGGCTAGAGTTTGTAAAACTCTAAATGAATTATGAAAATAAATACAGACGGCAATACACCGATGGAAGGTATAGTAACATTTACTATGTTCCCTGTGTATACCTTAACCTCATTTCTGGCTAGTCTTTTTAGGCCATAGTAGCTCTTACATTGATTCGCAACAGAATGCAATCGAGCGGGTATCTTTGTGATTAACTCACAATACCCAAGAATTAGTGATTAACATGTTTAACCATAATTCCCAAGAACTATATCTTTGACCAGCCTACTTATACAACAAAAACTTGCATGACATTCATACATGAGCTGGATATTCCAGTCATCTTTTTTTCTGCCTTTTATACTTCTAAAAGTTTAATTTTTAGTATTTCTCCTACTCGCAAAAGAAGCACCCAACTTAAGAGTGGCGTTAGCCCCGGACTTCCTAGGCGTGTAAGTCACACTAACACCCTTTGGACACTTCCTTTCTCTTTAAGTTGTTGTTTTATTCACCTTTCATCATATGACAGGCGTTCTTCTAGATCCCTTTGCCAATAGTCAAATGCATAGTAAACACTTTTTCTAATACTTGCAAACAAACATTACTTTGGATATTTCATATCTTTCCGCCTTTGTTTGTATCTGAAAATTAATTTTCAGTTCCATGAATATCATATAACTATCCCAACTTTCGAAGTTTGGGTTTCATGGAAGCAAACATATTCCACTTGACCCTAACAGAATTCTAGCTTTTGGATTGAAGGACGAGAGTCACATGATCCATAGCATTAGGAGGAGGATACGGAAAGCATGCGATAGGACAAAGTCCTTCTCGGCACTTTTGAGGACAATCCTCACATTACGTTACCAATCGTAAAGTTTTAACCAGATATTTAACAGCTATTCAATTTTAACAGGGAAGGTGGAAACGCGAGCCATTATTCTACAACTATTTTGCAAGGAACACTTAGACAGTGTTCATAATTAATTGCACTGAGAATTAAGCATGTTAATTCAACAGTGCGCTCCCACTCAAATCAATATCTCTCATAATTGATTTAGAGTGATTCAAGATCCATATTTCTATTCGATTCCATTGACGGGTTCATCACTGATGACACGAATTTCAATTGGTAGGCCAACTTGCCGATCACATCTCTATGTGATTCTTGTTCATCTTTTGATGGGCGTGTTCCGAGCTCAGGACTCTCCTGCCTGAGCGTCAAAGGCAACCAAGTGATCTTGCTGCGAGGTCTGACCTCACCCGCCTCATTCCTCTCAATTCGTTCGTGCTTATGTGTACATGGCGCACCCCGAAAAGATACGAATTTCAGACGGTGCTACACTTGGGAGAACACTAACTACTTGATATTTTTGTGAGAGATCACCCTAATAAAAAGCGACTACCGCGCAATCAAGAAGGGTGCATCATAAGGGATAAACATCTCAGGCAATTCATAATAGCATGATATGGTATAGCCCTTTCTGACGAAGAAGTCTTTCATTTCTTCGTCTTCGGCATTTGCGTCGGCGTTCACCTTCGCTAAGATTGCCACCACCTTGTCGATGCACCGGATAATATTGCTATCTCTATAGCGGATAAAATAAATGCATTACTTAAGGTTGACATGCAGGTCATTACAGTGCAATCATATGGCTCCAGCCATCATGCCAAATCATGACACGCAGGTCATGTTAATTACATCATATAGTCATCTCATACATAATCAAATTGAATATGAGCATTGCTATACCACATCACATGCACATTCAAACCCTCCTGCAAAACCAAGTTAGACGTTTCTAGTCGGTTCATGAAAAAACTTGTTTTTCGTGGCTTCTAAGGTTTCGACTTAAACCGCAGCTACCAACGTTTTATCATCAAGTATGATTATTCAAGTTGCTAGATTAACATCTCGGTGTGTATGGAACATGATATAATGAAATATCGAGCCCCATACTAAACTTCGTCATACGCATGACCCCCGTGCAGATCATATCTGCAATGCCCTTTCATCTGCGAATTTCATCTTTCTTTTGACTACGATAGAACCCAAAGAACTGATAGCACTTCCATGATTAATCAAGATCACGGATTGCCAGAACTTTGTCAAATTCCACCATGCTGTCTCGAGATTGAGCAAACGCAAATTCTAGGGAAGCAACAAGAACGTCGGGTAACAGATTTCATCTGTCACCCGCATAAATAATTTTCAGCAATAGATCTCATCAACTCCAAAATTATATTATGCAATACCCATACATCTCCATGTATTATAGATCGTAACCTGCATCTATGCATAGCACGGCTCTTGATGCCACTGTAGGGGAATGCAGCAGAAACAAAAAAAATTCTGACCTACACACCAGCCTAGGACCACTATGGAGACTGCATACATGGTTAGATCTTTTTCGTTACGGACTCGTAGCGCAGCGGGAAGTAGAGTCGATGACGAACGATGGCGCAGATCCCCACAACTAGGATTTACAACCTCCCAACCGCGAGGATGAATACACTCATCTGCTCCTCAGATAGCCCTCCGGGAGACGGTCGAACAGCCCCCCGGACGGTGTCGCGGACAGCCCTTCGGGAGGACCTTCGAAACTCGAACGGTCAATCGGACAGCCCTTCGGGAGGACCTTTGAAACTCGGACGGTCACACGGACAGCCCTTTGGGAGGCACTCACGAACTAAGACCGAAACTACGATCTCTCTACAGAGTTGCACACATACGGTGTCATTTATCCAGCAGGGCTTCGCCGTCCAGAACTAGTTCCTGCCGGAACCTAGACAGCCTTACGGCTCTACGAAACTCTTTTCATGGGAGGGAGAGAAGAAGCCAGATCATGCATGGCACTTGTATGTGAGAAAGAGTGAGTGTGGAGGGCTGCCCCTCCACCTCTATTTATAGGAAATCCCAAGGGGTACGGTAGTTTAACACAAAAACCCAAAATGCACATGAATGAAGTCCTTCCTCAAGGGCATAAGAGTGAAACCAAGGAACAAGAGGGGCTCCAAGGTGGAGCCCCAAGTGTGGCCGGCCACACCCCTTGGGGGGCCCCCATGAGGGCCTCCCAATCCATACATGTCATCCCTAGATCTTTTGAGTAAAGCCCCAAAAGGTGGCTTTCCATAAAATATCCCAAAAAACACTTTCATTGTTCACGACGACATTTTTCAGTGTCCGTTCGAACTAAAAATATTTATGTGGGCTTAGAACATTTCCAATAGCCACCATAATAATTTTCAACGCATTCTAGAACAATTCCATTTTAGTGATTTTCATCTGCGAAACGCATCTGAAGTGGTTCCGGCAGCTCCGGAACATTTCCGGTTTTTATCTCAGAAAATTCAAAAAAGCTTCCAGAATGATTCTGGCACCCTCCAAGAATTATCAGGCATGTGCCTAAACCAGTTTGACTTAATGGTATATCCCTAAACAACTTTTCGGTATCGTTGAAACTTATCCGATGACCTCTCTCTGCGGTACAATTCCGCTGTCCAAAACTTTTCCGGTGTCCGAAACTTTTTCGGTGATTTTCTCTCCGACTCCTTGTCTAGTATTCAACAAATAGATCACCCTTAAGCGTGTGACCCTATAGGTTCGGTGAATTATAGACATGACCCGTAACCCCTTCTGATCAATGATCAACATCGGAGCCGTGGACACCCATATTGACCCCCTATACCCACACGAATGAATA
This sequence comes from Triticum aestivum, assembly GCF_018294505.1. Taxonomy (NCBI): domain Eukaryota; kingdom Viridiplantae; phylum Streptophyta; class Magnoliopsida; order Poales; family Poaceae; genus Triticum; species Triticum aestivum. Next base: position 32,955,012 of record NC_057795.1, on the reverse strand, counting down.
TTCGAGTGAACCTCCAGTTGCTGTGTGCTATTCCCGTTGCTTCGCGATATGTTACAAAGACCAGAGGTGAGATTTACTTGGATCCCCGTGGATCAACAACTTGTCCACTATGCTAGATACCTCGTTACTGGTTTTGTTCTCTTTTTTCGTTTCTGTGTTCCGGCATCCCCGTAATCAAATCACAAAGTGTCTGGCCAGACGATGATGGATACCGTAACACCGAAAGGGCCCGAGAATATCTCTCCATCATCAGAGGAGAAAATCCCAATCTTGAGCTATCATGTTACTTGACACACTTTTCCATGAACCGTAAGCCGCCGTAATAGCCACCCATTTATGGATGACGTTTAACAAACCCCAAAGTTCATGAAGCAAGCATGAAGAAACTCGATTCTCTCATGGTCTAAGGAATCATGCAAACGTTAACCATCTCTGTGTTATTTACCAGTAACTTGTGACGAATGAATCTCATAGCATAACATCAAACCGGGTCGTTTCAACACAAATGTTCTCTTAACATTGTGCCCTCAAAATTGCTGGCATAGACATGCCCATGATCAGGAAAACAGAACCATCATGCAACACTTGAGCTAGTCTTAGAGGCCAAACTAGGAATACTTCTTAACGTTTATTATTCCACACATGCATATGAGTCTTCCTCCGAGCCTCGTGGATATTGCAGCCTCGAGAATCATTGTAGTTATAGCATGGAACATAAACATAATTATGAACTCGGAGATAAGTAATAGTATTTATTATTGCCTCTAGGGCATATCTCCTACACTAAGCGTGATTGGGTTGGCCGGTGAGGATGCTCCGGCTGACTTTGCTGTCAGAGGAGGGGAAGAAGATCTTAGGCGTCTGGAGATGGAGCCCGAGGTACTGCTCCGCTGTGATGCAGGGTTTCGTCGTTGGAGTAGCTCCGGTGAGTTGTACGACGCCGAGGCTGAAGCAGGACAAGAGAGACAACGAACAATGTTAACCTGAGTGGAATTCTAATAGCATCTCCAATACATGACGTAAAATACATAACCACAATGTGCTAGATGTAAAATACATCAGCCGCTCATCTCTGAACTTAACTGTCGAAACTGAACTTAACTGTTGAAACTGAACCCAACTGTCGAAACTGAATTTTGCTGTCAAAACTGAATTTTGCTGTTGAAACTGAACGCACTAGCAAGGTGAGGCTACATGTCGGTCGACTGAATTTTTCATCTCTGGTCAGTCGATTTTGCAGCCGCTGGATACGAAATCAAGGGCCCGCGGTTCATCTTCAACCTCCACCCCCCTGAGCCGCCAGCCACCACCGGCCAAATAGCAGCCGCCGGCCGCCCGCGGCCGGCGGTGCACCGCCCCGCCCACCCCGAAAACACTCCCCGTGCCGAGCTTTTTCTCCGGCGATCCCCACGCCACCGCCCCGCCAATGCCCCGCCACCGCCGGCGACCACCGCCCCCATCCTGAACCCTAAGATAGATAGTTGGGTACCTCTCCGGCGAGCCCCCCTCCCCGCTGCGGCTGGTTCTTCCTTCATCCCGGCGAGCCCACCCCTTGGAAATCGACTAACCCAAAAGTCGATTCAGTTGACTGAAGTGTAGCCAAATTGGAGCAGCATCGCAAGCAAGAGCAAGAGCGAGAGCAGCAACACGAGCAAGAGAAATAGCAAGAGCAGACCAGGCAGGGGACCGAGAGCAAGAGCAGAGCAGTAGCGCGAGCGAGAGCTAAAGCAGCAGCTGCTCCTACTGATGTGGACGTCGCTGCCGAGGGAGCGACGCCATGGAGGAAGTGGCTGGCGATGCCGCCGTGGATGGAGCCGCGCCGTGTCGGCTCGGGACCGAGCGCCGGCAGCACCGTGAGATCAAATCAAGAATAAAATGCGGCGATTAGTGTACAACCTCTTTGGTGGCGCCGATTAGGCCACAGATTCATCCGAGGAAACGGTGATGATGATGCGCGAAAGACGAGGGGAACGTCGGGGCAGCTTCTTGGAGGTGGAGGACGGGGTGGCTGAACCGGCGGGACGATGAGATCGACGACGGATCCTCATCCGGTACGGTGGATGAGGGACGTCGAGGTGTTGCTGTGGACGACTTCATCGGGGAAGAAGCTCTGGCTGGGTGGCGGATGGAGCAGGGTGTGGGGTTTCGTTGCGGGTTTTCGCGGCCTCGGTGTACGAATGGGTGGGCGCATGGAATGGCAGTTGGGAACCATGGCTTAGAAACGCGCTTGCCCGAAATGTGGGGTAAGTTACGAAAGTACCCCCCACCAATTTGAGGCGGTTCTTTTGGTTCAGGGGTACCACGGGCATTTCGTGTGTCAGGATTTCACAGGAGGTGGGAGTTTTCACGCGCGTTGTAATTTCGGAATACCAAGGCGCAGGTTGAGATGGAGGGAGTTGTCGGAGCACAACGAGACAAAGATATATCTTAAATATTTCGGGCTAACAAGGCGCGGGTTGAAATTTCCGGACAAGCCTAACGTGTACTATACCAAATCAATGCGCACTACAAATTTCATTCAAAACTTTGAATTCATGTTATGTTCAATTAAAATATTTTGCTACGTGTATAATGCATGCAACGTACTACTCAAATGAACATTTTAGTGCATTCGAAACGTATATACTACCGCTTAAATATGAACTAAATTTGAATAAGATCTACAGTAATGATTGTTGTGAAGTCAAAGCATTTGAATTCGTTTCTTTGTTTTAATAAGATCTACAATCATCATTATTGTCAAGTTAAACCATCGTTTGTGTATTATCTTCACATCACACCACATGATCAGTATCGAGTTACATATGAACTATGTGTACTATATGAACTCGAACTAGAATTTTTTGAATCCACTTTATTTTGATTTCAAATCACATTACATTTCTAGCTCTAGCTAGATCTTCATAATCTAAACCATGTCTCATATGTATATTGTGTTTATCACATTATGTATGGTGCCCCGCCCCCTACGCCTACAACTATTTAGATGTGAGTTGCAAACACCACACATTACCACAAATTCAAATAAAATGTGAGAATGTTTGATATATAGTATTCTTTAGATTGCTCGATATTTAGTTGTAAGCTACAAACGCCGCACATTATCACAAATTCAAATAAAATGTGAGATTGTTTGATGTATAGTATGGTTTAGATTGTTCGGCATTTAGCTGTGAGTTGCAAACGCCATGCATTATCACATTATGGTATAACATGTGCACAGCACGTGTATCACCGCTATATTCATGCATGCAATGTTTAAAACACTATGATCTCCTATTCAAATATATGAATCCACTTTCACATGAAATTATGATCTTTGTTAGTCTCTTACACCCACACAATCCTCTAACCTTTGTAGCTACCACTAACTTTCTCTTGTGCATGCACACGCCCTCCTCGCCCTCCCCCTCCCTCGGAATTCTATCCACCGGGCACATTCATTTTTTCCTTTAGGTCATTCTCCCAGAGTCTCCACAACTCCTTTCTGACACACACCGATCGATAAACCTCTCCAGTGATGCCTGCCTACATCATACACACACAACTTCAATCTCCTCCTTTATGTGTCCTTGCCTCGTGTCTCTCATATGGTCAGACACACGTGTAAACTCTCACCCCTCTTATAATCGATCTCACAACCGCACACTCCTCCCCCTATCTAGCTAGTAGTTGGGCCTCTCGCACCAACTCCTAGCTCCATTCTCTCTGTCTATCCGTCTCGCTAGGCCTTATTTGCCTATAACAAATGGACGTACACCGACCGATCTGTCGCTATACATATAGCTAGCTAGGTCCTTATAACTCGTTTTTACCCACACATCGATCGATCTACCTCATTAGTTGTGTCTCTCCCTTCCTCCGACAAACAACAATTGATCTACCGATCTAGTTAGGTTTGGTTACCAAACACATGGTTCCCCTTCATCATCCATGGATGTGTCCCGACAGATCTATCACGCACAGGCACACACAGAAACACATCCCCACTCTTATTGATAACATTGCAGTTCCACCCTAAGTTTGTCTAGTAGGCCTCTCCCAACATTTCCGAGAAGCAACTCCATCACCCATCCAGCACTCTACCCCTCTCCCTCCCTCTCCCTCCCTCTCTCTCTCTCCTCTCTCTCTCTCCCATCATATTTCCCGTCCTTCAATTATGTATGGATGTCGACCGATCTCCCTCATGACATAGCTGGGTCTCTCCTTCTCAACACATATATGAGTCGTTCTACCTCTATAGTTAGGCCTCTGCCAACCCCTCCCCCCACCCCCTCCCCCCCACACACACTGATACATCAAGCGCTCTAGTCATGTCTCCCTGCCACACACAAACTTGACATGTGCCCTCTAACGTTCCGGTAGGCCAGTCGCCCTATATCTTTGACTTGCACACGCACACGCAATTTCGATGGCTCTCTTCATCGATCTCGCACCCACCCGTACTTGATCCTCTCTTTGTCTCTATTAATAGCTATGACCCCTCCCTCTCTTCTCGTGGATTGCCCGACCCTCTATGTATGATATGGATAGGCCTCCATTTCACACACATTGCATGCAAAATTTTGTTTGAGATGTCATCGAAACATATTCCCACAAATAATTCACGAAATCAACCCCCACCCCACCCCCACCCCCACCACAAAACAAAAATCACTCACAAACGCGGTTTGTATCTCTCACACACAGCCATGTAGGTGGGGGACGTGCACGAAGAGAAGAGGTGCATGCACGACGCACGTACTCCCGTCTCTTTCCCAACAACGCCCGCGCGGGTACATGGTGGAGCTCATTTCTGTACGAAAAAGGCAGCCCACGTGGTAGTTTGGCACGTGTACTGTTTGTCCACTTGGTGGAGGGAGGATCGTCTACCATGGGTGAACAAACAAATTGCGACTTGACGCGTTATGTTAAATTAAAAAAAGAGGCAAACCATGTGGGTCCTACCTTAGAGGCAAGGCTCTATACACTGGAGTACTTTTGATGTGTCACGTCAACTCGTAGAACGAGGAGAAAGTTGCTTAGTACGCTGTCTCCCCTGCCCACAGGCGCGGTGGCTCGCAGGATGAGGTGAAGCTTCCTCCTCCCTCGCCCATGCGCGCGGTGGCTCGCAGGACGAGGAGAAAAATTTACTACTCCCTCCGTTTACTCCTCGTCCCTACTACCTTGGTTATAGAGATTATATCATATTGTTTGGAATATATATGTCCTTAGTAGATTTCAATATGAACTACTAGTACATACTCCAAACACTGATGTATATAGACGTATTTTAGAGTGTACATTCACTCATTTTGCTCCGTATGTAGTAGCACTCTCCCACGCCCCTCGACCCTCGCCCACGTGGTGGACGTGCAGCAATTAATTCGGTCTCATATAGCCAGAACGATATATACTGCACTACCATTATTGCTCGACTTCCCGAAGAGGCGAAGAGCCAATCGCAAGGTTAATATTTTAGAGATGCCAAGCGCAAGGTTATAGGAGAACAAGTAGTAGGTGCCGCGTCATTTATAAATATTTTTTTTCTTCAGTGGCACGTACGCAATATGATAGGTTCATATGGAGAGGAAAGGAAACTGCTCCACTATATACATAGCTAGGACGGGCCAGCCTACACGGTTGCTTGCTGAGGTTGCTCTCTTCACACTCTCTTGCACAAAACGACTGTGGCCACATCTCTAACATCCCGACGGATCATGTCCACTAGGGGAAGGGGTGGATGCTTAGTGTAGATGCGGTGGCCGTCGCCGACGGTGAAAACCCACTGTCGGCACATCCCGATCAGGGGTCCCCACCATTCTCTCTCACAAAGCCGGTGAGGTTGCCTTCGTCCCTTGCTCACTGCCGCGACGTGGGCAGTTGCCGCCTCCCGCCGCCTTCCTAAAGGTCGAGCTACGTCCCTCAGGTACAACTCCCTTTACAGCCGACTTGCACCACTGCTCCAGCTGCCCACATCACTCCCTGTAGATATTTCTCTACTTCTTTGCCCCGCACATACCTGATACCTCTACTAGCTTCTACGTACTATATTTGTGATGAGTTAATGTCTCATCAACTAGTCCTAGTAATCTTATTCTAATCACGCTTCTTCAATTTCTTTGCCACAGGGATGCTCATCTCGATTTTGGTGAAACTGCACAAAATGATCCGATCAAAAGGTTGCAAACTTCATTTATTAGGAAGCTCGAACGTTGCCAGCAAATTGAAGCCTGGTCAGGGTTCACGATTCAAGGGCTAGGGACTGCATGGATCATTTTTTTCTTTAGCTGCCTCTGTTCCAAAATAAGTGTCAACTTTAGTAGTAGTACAACTTTGTACTAAAGTTTGCACAAAGTTGAGACACTTATTTTGGAACGGAGGGAGTACATATTTGCTATGATCTGTCAATCATTGAGATGCAATAGCATGCATGTTAGTCTCCTTTGTATTTGATGAAATGTTGCAACGGGCAACCTTGGACGCAAGATACATGTAACAGGAGCTGGAAGCTACATAGCACTGTACAAATTTATCTCGCAGATAAATTACAGTACGTACTAGTACTATACTAGTACTTCCTCCGTTCCTAAATATAAGTCTTTGTAGAGATTTCACCATTAACCACATGCGGATGTATATAGATGCATTTTAAGTGTAGATTCATTCATTTTGTTTCGTATGTAGTTCACCTAGTGGAATCTCTACAAAGACTTATCTACTAGTAATAGCTAGCCCCCACTACTAGGAATTCTCTATCCTCTCCTTGAGCCACATCATCAAAATTGACGTAGCCGTTAGATGAAGTAAATCAGTCATAATAGCCATCTGATCTAGACGTTGAGAGGCTCAGCACTAAGCCACATGCAAGCATGCAGAAATACCATGGCACATGCATGTGAGTGGGTTTTAAATCACATCAACATGTCTGCATGCAAGCATGCACCGGTAGCATGCATGTAAGTGAGCTTTTAAGTCCCATTAACATGTCAAAAAGAAAAATATAATCCCATTATGCAGTAGGAGTTGGCTGATCCTTTTTCCTTATGTGGGATGATCTAAATGATGATGGCAGTTTATTTAGTTTGGCTACCACATTTGTCATGCGGTTATAGATTTTTTTTAGTTCTATGAAATCGATAATTTTGCACAGAGAGATATACCGTTGTTCCGCGGCAATGAGCGGGGACTCATCTAATAATATTTAGGAACGGAGGGAATACTATGTAAAGAGTTAGGTGTCGCACGGTGATAGTGTGAGGTGGGCCATGTAATCACTGAGCCTGCGTGTTTTCACTGCTCTTGCACTCCTCCGCTGTAAGAATGGAGAAAATTGTAATCTACTACCACCTTTCGCCGAAAGCGTGGGACATCCAGCCGTCCTACCACCTCAGTAATAAAGACCAATGAGCCGTCAAATCACATAGACCCAGCAGTAAGTTGGACGGATGAAGCAACCATCACTCTTGCGCTAGTGAGAGGTCGCGTCCGCTCTGCCCGGGCATGAATGCGGCACCAATTCTTTGGAGCAGTGCTGACCGTTTCGGGCGGGAAGCGCGCGCGGGCGATGGAGGGACTTTGGGTGGGCCAGGAGGGTCAGGAGCGGGCATGGCAGCTGAGAGGATGCACCAACTCTCGCGGCTAAAATCTTACATTACACACCATATCTCTGTAGGAGTAGGTCGATCTGTCGCACTCTCTAACACACACATGCTGTTAAACACAGACACGCACACGCACGCACCTTGGTCCCGTTGCACCTTCTAACGTGACTTATTACACCTAGACGGAGGGAGTTGTAAGTATACAAGATACGGTGGCACACTGACTTAAGTCGAATACAAGTGCCCAAAATTTGTGTGCATGTTATACTAAGGATTCACTTAAAATAGTACGTGAGCGAACAGAAGGATCAATTGGACGGTGTTCCCGAGCAGTAGAGAGATGTGTGAGGTAGTAAGATACACCGCCGGCGCTTTTAATTTTTCTTATTAATTTGTTTGTTTCACCCTCTGACTGGTGGGACCCAACGTACTACGTGGAGAGAGGTAAGGTGAATAAGGCTGCATTATTTCTGCATCACTGTGGATAGTCTTACCACCAAAGCCACATGACACGATTATGATTGAAATCCTAATGACTCCCACACACACACACACAAAAAACACGGCATGCCTGTCACACAAATGCAGGAATGTATAAAAGGTTATTTTCCTCTCGTTGAACATAACGGGAGGGTTGTGTAGCTGGTTAGCCTGTTCGCTCATCAAACTTGAGGTCTCGGGTTCGATAACTACACTTGAGCATAATTTTTGCCAGGAGGATTCTTTGACTGGTCAAAATGTTTTCTAGGGTTTGCATGCTTCACACTCTCTCTCCAGTATATATATACACGCTGGTGCCTCAGCGCTTGTAGTTGCTCTCTTCACACTCTCTCGCCCTCTCCCGCTGGATCCTCAGTGCTTGTACTTGCTCTCTTCACACTCTCTCGCCCTCTCCAGATCTAAACAACACTCGTTCGCCTCTCTCTCCCCTCACTGCTGCTCAAAGAGCTGGCAGGATCCATCCGCCAGGAAGGGAAGGAGGCTTAACGCTGTTGCCATCGGTGAGGGAGCGAATCCACTACCGGCGCTGCTGTTCACTTTCCACCTAGCAACGGCGCGGGAGGGCCTCCGACCCCTTCTTCTTCTTCGTCGTCCCATCGCCCACCGAACCACGCCCCAAGAACCTTAAGGTATATTTTACTTACTCCACATGCATTGCTCTAGCTGCATGTATACCATGAATCTAGGACGTGGTTCAAAGAGGAAAGGAGTGGGGGAAAGTAGTGGGAAAAGTTGTATATAGCATGAATCTAGGACGTGGTTCAAAGAGGAAATGAAGGGGGAAAGTTGTATAGCATGAATCTAGGACGTGGTTCAATGAGGAAAGGAATGGGGGAAAGTAGTGGGGAAAGTTGTATCGCTTAAATCTAGGACGTGGTTCAAATAGGAAAGGAAGGGGCAAAAGTACTAGTTCAAAAAGGAAAGGAATGGACAAGGCTGTAGAGTTTGATCAGGACTAGATTTGCTGCGCTCACATAGGGAAAGGTGTCTAAAGATAACAAAACTGGGACCAACACAAATATGCTCCATGGTTGTTTGTTCTTTGTTGCAACAGACTGTGCATGACCACAGTACATTGGTAGATGCACATGGTGCTGGTGCGTCCACTGTCCCGTGCAACTCATTAGCTGTTGTTAATCTATGGCCCTGTTTGGTTAAAAACTCCCTAGTCCCTACCTGCTTGGTTCCAGGGACTAAACATGGACTAGAGGTTATTAAATGACATGATAAAAGACCATGTTACCCCTAGTAATGAACTAATAGAAACAAGGTGCGATGCGTGGCAGGGGCAACTGTTGGAAAAAGTCCCAAAAAGACTCCCTCGGAGTCTTCTTTCTTTAGTCCCAAATGCCCACTTTTAGTCCCGAAAAGTCCCTCCTGTTTGGTTTAGATGTGACTGACACGGAGTTTTTTTAGTCCCTACAACAAAATGTCCCTGTAAACAAACAGCCTCTAATAATGCTGCTGGAAAATTGATGCAATGCCACAGTTAAAAGCAAATTACATGTTTAACGAATTTATTGTTAATATAATCTCTATGTTAATATTAATCAATGCCACCATTTGAGAAATGCTACTGTCTTGCTTTCTTTCCCATTTAGATAAGGTAGATGCTTCTTTTTGTTGGCTTTTGTGTCATCCACCGTTATTGACCACTAATTGTTTCCTTTGCACCTCTGTGTAAATAGGGTTATCTACTTCACCTTGTTGCCATTGTGACCTTTTGTTGCACTACACAAAACACTTTTGTTTTAAGAGTGTTTTGTGCAGTTCAATCAAAATGTCACACCGACAATGTTGCTTGATTGCTTGATCTTAGTGGAACTGCACAAGAGGAGATCTTACTTCCTATCCGTTAAGGCGAATTTGGTTCAGATCTTCTCCTTGTGAGTTGTTTGAATTCCGCATCATGAGAGGTCAGTACTAGCCTTCTTTCACATGATTCGGCAGTGTGCTTTCATATGTTGTGCTATTTTGCCATATTCATCAGAAAATTAAGTTTTGTACTATACTTGTGCTCCCTAATTGACATGCCAAATCGTACATTGAAGGCGAAGCTTGTCTGTTATTGAACCAAGTGATGACGGGGAAGAACAAGAGGAAGAGAAACAAAAATCAACTCCCGGTGCTGTAATGAAGCACTGGAATTGTGATCACACAAGTAATGATATAGTTTTGCATCTTAATTTATTGCTATGGCTGGAACGAGCAATTGTTTTTCCACTGATTTGATGCCATACGTAATTATCTCTACTTGTGCAAACAGGGATCTTCTTTGAAGATACCATATATTTTAGTGGAACTGCACAAGAAGATGTTGGAAACATTAAACTAATCGAGGAGTATATAGTAAGCATGGCCACCCCCGTAGATAGCAACAGATGGTTCCCGAGAAGTGCTTCATCTGTATGCTCTACACAATCAGCCTCCTGACAAAGGTTGGTACTCGCCCACTGATTTCATCCATATGATTGAGCTTTGCCATCTCTATTGGTGTTGTGCTACTATTTAGATACTGTCATGAAAAAGTGGTATTATCCTTGGGAAGTGCTTCATCTGTGCTGTCTTAAATATTTCCTTTCCTTTTTTTCGAGCAAACATGCACTAGTAGAAAAACACCTAATAGTCCCTGTTCGTGAGGGCCTTTAGTCCCGGTTCATGAACCGGGACTAATGGGTCGTTACTAATACCTCCACCCATTAGTCCCGGTTCAAACACGAACCGGGACCAATGTGCCTCCACGTGGCCTATGCGCCGAGCCCAGTCAGGGGGCCTTTGGTCCCGGTTGGTGGCACCAACCGGGACCAAAAGTCCATGTTTTTTTAGAAAAGTGGCTGCTTTAGGGGTTTTGGGGGTTATTTTTAGGTTGTTATTAGCTAGCTAATAGAGAGAAGTTTCCTCTCTTATATCTTCATCCTTGGTTTACCAACGCTGCTGCTATATATATTCATTTCACCCGCTAATATAATAACTCATGCATGCTCGCATCATACATCATCATATATAATAACAAGTCCTACTAATCATGCATCATCATACAACTTCTACTCGTTATTAATAATAAATCATACGATCATCATCCTCATAGTCATCGAACCCAACCCTACATAATTGTTCTTAGCACATGATCATCAGTATCAGGTAGGACCTAAACACCCTTAAGGTAAAATAGCATAAAACAATATAGACCCTGACTCTCCATTATGAAGAATGGCGATCATCCTGTATCCAATTCTTGCCCTTCGCTGCTTTTTGCTTCCAAGAAGCTCCTTACGACTGTCCATACATTTTTTCCATTCTTTGATTATCATGTCTCCACTTCTTTTAGAAACCCGGTATGGACAATTGAGATTCGTAGGAAGACCTGGTTATATGTTCAAAACATGATGGGTACCGTGCGTATACATCAGATGAGGCACACAATCATTCGGGATTATCTGTTGAAAAACATATTAATAACTTCGTAGTTAGCAATGATGTACTAGTTTTAGAAGTGTGCAAAAAGATGCACGGATGTCATAATAGTAAAAAATCTTACCAGGGTATCTCCATGGTAGTTACCGTAGTTCAGCACGTGCACTAGTGGCACGTATTGACCATAATGTTGAGGAGTTTGATTGTAGATATTGTAGTTCTCAAGATCAGTACAAAATGCGACCAGATGATTTTTCTCCTGATAAGTAATTCGGAGCCTTCAGTGTAGTAGGTTCTGTCTACCATCTTCCGCACATTCTTTGAAGAATGAAAATAAGCTGTCAATGGAAATAAGTTGTCAACTATTTTGAAATAAACAATATAAATTACTTAATAACTATGTTAAGCTCACATGGGCGAAGAATTGGAGGTGTATCCACAAGGACGCAAATCGAAGGTCTCTCTTGTTCGATTGTAGGATCACCAAGATCCATGGTGACAAGCATACCCTCATCAAAACCATACATCTTGCAAAGTGCTTCCCAATTTTTGCAACCAAAATGGGTTACACTCTGAGCATTGTACAACTTTACTTGAAAATCCACACCATGATGGGTGCTTAGGATAATTTTTTTGGTTTCCATACTTTAATGGTCTTCAAAACCCATCCTCTCCAAGACATAGCATCTTGCAAAGCATTGGATAAGCTAGTCGAATTGGAAAAGATGAAAAATACACGTTAAAATAGTTGAAGTCGTGCTTAATTACGGAAAAAACTATTTTCGTCATTGCGTACCGTATGAACATCAAAGGCCTCCTCGACCTTAATGCTGAAGCGCCGATCTTCGTCCATCTCAATGAAACTGTCGCACATACCTCGGTCGTCGTGGCACTAGTCGCACTCCCCCGAGCGGTTTTCATCGTCCGAGTACGACATTTCTGGCCTAAGTTCATAATTCAAATATTAAATATATGTACTGAAAAACCTAAATTAGATCATTATTATTAATCACGGGTTGACTATCGGTGATGGTATGTAGCTCCTCCTTTCATTCCCGAGTGCATTATTACAACAAATTGTCTAGCACACGGGAATGAAGGAGAAGTTACCCCCACGACGACGTGGATGATGGGGGGCTCTTAGATTTCTGCATAGAGTGCTCTTCAATTTTAGCATTCAAAGTAGGAGTACTTTTCCAATATGAGCATTCAATAAGCAAAACCAAATCGTAAAATAAAGTAGTATTCAAATTAGCATGCATTCAATTATAACCAAAAGTACATCATCTCTTGTGTCCGTACATCGTCGAATACTCCTCGAATACTATCATACGTATAGCATCGCTAATTAATACAGCTAGAACCGTAGCACCCGACGGGTATCGTCGCGGGCGGTGGACACCCAAAGATAAGGAACGATCACAGGATCATAGCTCCAGTGAGATCCCTGAAGAACCTGCCAGGTATTGTCGAACCTGCCCTCCAACGCAACCATGTAGCGATGGACGTGCTCGTCCTCCTCGCTGACACGGTGACGTACCACCTCCGCGGTGTCCGGAAGCCTCGGCACCGTCACTGGCCCACGCGACCGCCACCAAACAAGGATCGGGTCAACAACGGGCTGCGTCCTCACCAACCTACGTCCCCCAGAAGGTAGCACCTCCCAATACCATCCCGGCGGAGCCCAGTCCCGAACATGGCCCTGATCAAGCAGACCTCCATTGCCGAGTCGACGACGACGAGGATGCGGGATAGGCATCGCCGACGTCGATGCGGGAACTACGTACTTCTATATATAGTCAAATAAAGTAGTTTTATTAATTAATCAACTATCTAGTTCAACTACTAAGCACTTACTATAAATAAATAAAGTAGTACTTACTAAAAACAAGGTAGCACTTACTATAAATAAATAAAGTAGCACTTACTATAAATAAATAAAGTAGCACTTACTACAAACTACTTCCATATATAGTAAAATAAATTAGTTTATTAAATCAACTAGCTAGTTTAACTATATATGAAGCACTTACTATAAATAAAATAAAATAGTACATACTAAAAATAAACTAGTATTTTTCTAACTAATTATATTAAACACTTTCTCTTCTTATTTTTTTCCTTTTTCTAAATACTATGAAAAAAATCATTAAAATTCTATGAACAAAATTAATTACACAATCTAAATATCACCAAAAAAATCTATTAACAATAATATCACCAAACATGCATATTCAACAATAATATCACCAAAAAAATCTATTAACAGAGAAAAAATCTAACACAATATGAACAAATTAATTACACAATCTAAATTAACATACTATGAACTACATATCTAAATTAGTACACATCTAATCTAACAAAAAAATCTATAAACTACAAAAAAATCTATTAACAGAAAAAAATCTAACACAATATGAACAAATTAACTACACAATCTAAATTAACATACTATGAACTACATATCTAAATTACTACACATCTAATCTAACAGAAAAATCTATAAACTACAAAAAAATCTACAAAAATATAACAAAAATCATAAAAAGTTGCTCACGGCGAGGTCGAAGGCGACGGCGATGGCGACGGCGACGGCGAGGTGTGTCGCGGGGCGGCGACGGCGTCGGGGCGGCAGGGCGGGGCGGGGCGGCGGCGGCGTCGGGGCGGGGCGGGCCGGTGACGGCGTCGGGACGGGGCGGCGACGGCGTCGGGGCAGGGCGGCGACGGTGAGGTGGCGGCAGGCGACGGCGCGTGGCGTCGGGAGAGGAGGAGGAGAGATTGAAGTGGGGATGCGATTCTGAAATTTTCCTTATATAGCAAAGGCTTTGGCCCCTTTAATCCCGGTTGGTGGCACCAACCGGGACCAAAGGCCTCTTTTCAGCAGCCCAAAGGGCGGGAAACAAAGACCTTTGGTCCCGGTTAGTGCCACCACCTGGGACTAAAGAGGGGCATTGGTCCCGGTTGGTGCCACCAAGTAGTACCAATGGACCCGTCTAATTACTTATTTATTTTCTGCAGCTGTTTTTTAGTTGATTCTTTCTGCAGCTGTTTTTTTAGTCCCACCTCGCCAAGCGAGAGGCACTCGGAGCTGTTTACAAGCCCTGAGTGCAGAGACGATGAAGAAAAGGCTCAATGCTCACCTGCATGTTGGTTCGCTTCAAGCCTTGAGGAATAGGGTAGACTGCACGGAGCTATGTGAAGTGTAGTTTACACTATTCCGAAAGGCTTGAAGCGAATTAACTAGCATTGCGCCTCTTTTTTATTTTTAATGACTTATTACCACACAGAAATAAATAGAAAAAATTAATATAGCAGAAAAGAAAAAAAAACTATATAAAAAACTACTCAGAAATAAATAGAAGAAAAAATAGTTGTGATTAACTTTACTAAAAAAATGAGCATAGATGCTTATTTTTAATGACTTATTACCACACAAAAATAAATAGAAAAAAATAAATATAGCAGAAAAGAAAAAAAACTATATAAAAAACTACTCAGAAATAAATAGAAGAAAAAATAGTTGTGATTAACTTTACTAAAAAAATGAGCATAGATGCTTATTTTTAATGACTTATTACCACACAGAAAAAATAGAAAAAAATAAATATAGCAGAAAAGAAGAAAAACTATATAAAAAACTACTCAGAAATAAATAGAAGAAAAAACAGTTGTGATTAACTTTACTAAAAAAATGAACATAGATGCTTATTTTTAATGACTTATTACCACACAGAAAAAAATTGAAAAAAATAAATATAGCAGAAAAGAAAAAAAATTATATAAAAAACTACTCAGAAATAAATAGAAGAAAAAATAGTTGTGATTAACTTTACTAAAATATTTTTTATTTTTAATGACTTATTACAACTCAGAAATATATAGAAAAAAATAAATATAGCAAGAAAGAAAAAAAACTATATAAAAAACTACTCACAAATAAATAGAAGAAAAAATAGTTGTGATTAACTTTACTAAAAAAATGAGCATAGATGTGCTTATAGAGAAAATTCAACCTAAATTCATAATAAATTTCTACTAACTTCAGAGAAATTTAGTATGAATTTTGGTCAAATTTCCAGTATAAGGGCATCTATTTTCATTTTGAGAGGAACTCAACAAGGCAGAGAGGGAGGGGCTTATAAACCGGTGTGAGCCCCCTTCGGTTGGCGAGGTGGGACTGAACTCTGCCCGCAATGAGGACCAACCCTTTAGTCCCGATTGGTGGTATGAACCGAGACTAATGGGCGGCGTTTGGTCCCTGTTCATGCCTCCAACCGAGACCAATAGTGGTGGGCCAGGAGTGAGTACCATTGGTCCCGGTTCGTCCCACCAACCGGGACCAAAAGGTCCAAATGAACCGGGACCAATGGCCCACGTGGCCCGGCCGGCCCCCGGGGCTCACGAACCGGGTCCAATGCCCCCATTGGTCCCGGTTCTGGATTGAACCGGGACTAATGGGCTGACCTGGCCTGGACCATTGCCCCCTTTTCTACTAATCATGGATGCTAGCATTTAGTAGTCCTCTTGTCTTTGCACAATAGGATCATCTTCCTCTGCAGAAGAATATGGAGTACGTGAAGTGACTAGTTCCGATTATGCCAGGATGAAGAAGCACTGTCTATCTTCTCATCAGAAGGAGCAGTTGAAGGATGGTTACATTACTCTCCACAAGACCAAACTAACTTCAGCTCAGAAGGACTAACAAATCTCCATTTTTTTGCTATGATGCGCGAGTACAATGTTGTTCTAGGATTCTTTCTAGTGAGTTCCATTTTTCTAAAAGTGTGCTCTACATGGACCATGTATGTGCCTGTTGAAACTGCCAATTCATAGTACAGTTTGCTTTATACTAATCATTTTTTTGTATTTGTGCAAACAGGGGTGCTCAGCTTCATTTCAACGGGAACTGCACAAAATGTTCATGAATACATCGAATCATTCATTTCCACCACAAGCAAGGAGGTGCCCATAAGTTCAAGGTGTTGCAATATATAAGGGCAAAATCATACAAGCTATGCATGAATTTGGTTGATTTTGGTGGAACTGCACAAAAAGAACAGCTGGTTTATTTAGCACGAGGTGCCATGTCAATGTCCGAACTGATGGCAAACCCTGCCCATTCCACAATCGTAGGCATTTGATATTTTGGAATGGGACAACCTTGTCAAATTTTGCTCATTGATTTTAGCAAGATATTCGTTTGATATTTTCGAATGGGACGCCCTTTGCTGTCAGCAGCGGTGATCAATTTTTTCTTTATTCTTTATTTGTGATGTAAATATTGCCTCTGACATGTGAGTCGCTGAGATGCATAATCATCAATTGTTTTGAATGTTCTCTATGAATTGCCAGGCCTGTGTGTTTGATTGCAATGTACAAAAATGCTAAAAAGCTGCTCAAACTCTTTGTACTCCTTCTGTTCCTTTTTACTTCACACGTTGTGAAAGTGCATACTTTTTTGTATAAGATTGGTCAAAGTAGAGATACTTTGACTGCAGACAAAACTTGTATGCAGACTAGAAAGGACTGGAGGGAGTACATGTGAAACTGCTGCAAACGTGGTGATCACCCTGGGAATAATGCTAGTACGTATTGTTTTGCATGTTCATCCAATGCCAGTGATATAGGAATTCTAACTAATCAAAATAAATTCATTCATACACGGTCGGATTTCATATAAACATGCCGGATTTCATTACATTTCTTACATTCTTCAACTGAAAAGGGGTGTCTGTGGTCGCATGCATCTCCCAGATGTAGAGGCCTAGGGTCATCCTCCTTTTCGAAAAGAACTAAAAAGGGGTGTGCTGGAGGTATAATTAATTAACCGAAGCTACCCACCTGTGTCCCGCTGAGCCGAATAGAAGCTTCAGTGACTTAACTGCAGGTGCAGTTGCATAACTGACATGTGGCCTACTGGGCCCATGTGTTAGTCAGCCAACTGCACCAGCAGTTAAGTAGAAGCAGCGTTCTTCTCCAGCGCAGCTCTCCGACTCCACGTCGCCGCCAAGAAGCTAACCGGCCGTCAATGGTCAACCCGCCTAGCTTGGCTTCAACGGGAGGGTAGCAGCGGTGGCCTTACTTGGACCCGAGCGGCGGTGACCTACCGTGTTCTACCCTTCCTCGTTTTCTGTGTGGCGCGGCCTCGTTGGCAGCGGGGCGGGGCCTCGGCGGAGCCGGTGATGCCTCTGTCTCGTTGCCGGCGGGCGGCGCCTCAACGGAGCGGTGGAAATACTCCCCCACGTTACCGGCACAATGGGGCCTCGACTGAGCCGGCGATGTCCTCTGCCTTGTTGTTGGCGGGGCGGGGCATCGGCGGAGCCAACGGTGTCCTCTGCCTCGTTGTTGGCGCTGCGGGGCCTCGGCAGAGCCGGCGGTGTCCTCTACCTCGTTGTTGGCGCCGCGGGGCGTTGGCGGAGCAGGGCGTCGTCGACGCCAGCGGAGCGGGGAATCGTCAGAGCCGGCATTGTCCTCTGCCTCGTCCTCGGTCTCACCAAACAGCGCCTCGCCCGCTTCATCACCCTCTTTGCTAGCCTCTCCGTAGGCGGCCGCAGCCTCCACCACCCGCATGCGGTACCGCCAGCGCTCGAGGCGGCCCTTGCGGGCGGAGCGGTCCGAGTCGAGCAGTGCCTCCTGCTCCGCCCGCTCCGCGGTGATCTGCTCCTCCGCCTGCAGGTGCTCCTGGAGGGGATGGTGGTTGTAGGCGGCGTCGGCCTGCGCCTCCCGGAACTGCTCCTCACGCATCTGCCTCACCCTGTCTATATATTGGGCACGGGCCTCGCCGATGGTTATGGTGCAATGCACCGGCGAGGATGGCGCGGTCCAAGCAGCTCGAGCAGTATTTGTGTTTTTGAGGTGTGAGCACTGCAGAGTTTTTTGATGTTTACCCCAGATATTAATTTTTCTCCTCTGAATAACAACGAAAACATCGTCGCAGGTATTAACTGGGCAGGCTGTGGCCCATCTAGCCCAGGCTAGATATCCAGCCCAGATATTAATTTTTTTCAAGCTGAAAATGGCTAGCCCAGCTATACTTTTTTTCAGGAATACCCAGGCAAGGTCAAGTTGTTATTCTCCGCCCCGCTGGGCTGCAAATCTTTCCTAGGAGGGATGCATTAGGCTTAACAAGAAAATGGGCTTTAAGAAATAATAAAAGGGATGTAATTATAAAAACTTGGTAGTAACTATAAAAATATGCACCAAACATTGATTACTTTATAAAATATTATTTTTGGAATATTGAAAATTTTAATTTCATTAATTATTGCGAGCGGAATGTTTCGTTGGATTTTTACGCAATATAAATTTATATTGAAATTGTATTTGATCTGACTAAAATTTCGGGATAAAAATATTCGGATCCCATCAAAATGTGGGAAATTTTATTGAATTCTGTTTTGAACGGTTGGTTGAAATGGGCTGTACTTTTAACAAACTGTAATGGGCTGTAGTAAATTCCATTAGAATTCAAAAATGGGCTAGACATTCTTACAAATCTCAAATGGGCTATAAGTTCTCTGCCACACACTTCTGGCCTTACTAAGTTGACGCGTCCCCTAAAAAAACAGAGTTGACGGGTATGCAAGGCTTTGTCAACTTATAGTCAACACACGGTTCTAGCAGTAGTGGTCGTTGGATGTCCATCCAACGGATGCCTTGCTTCTTCTTCAATCTCGGATATTCTAGCTTCACCCGCCCAAAAAATGATTCATCCCCCTGACATCTGGGGCGCACCATTTCGGAAGCTGACCTGTGGGCCTACTAAGTTGACGTACTAAGGGCTTTGTCAACTTAGTCAATATAAATGATTCTAGCTGCAATGACCGTACGATGTCCATCCAACGGCCGGCGTGCTTCTTCAACCTCTGGTATTCTTGCTCCAGCTGCCCAAACAGCGCCGGTCGTGCCGCCTGCTCCTGCTTCCCGTGGCCGGCTGTGCTGCCGCAGAGGCCTCACCGCCCCCTACTACTCCCACCGCTGGCCAGGCCATCCCTCCACTCACCCACACACCCTGTTATTCTGCGGCGATGGCAGCGCAGCCGAATCAGTGAACCCTCGTATTCCTCTCCGCGTGTGCATCCACTGCCGCGTCTTTCCCGGCTTCGCATCGTCCCCTTCCTAGGCCTCGCCGTCGTCCACCGCCGTGGTGCTCTCGGCGCGGTGTGGTCAACATGGTCAAGGAATGACTTCCATCAGACATGGACTGTATGTGGAGAGGCTGACAGCTGGGTCCACGGCAGCCGCAAGGAAGTGCCTCCTTATTACGCGCAAAATAGTTATTCCTCCACCTGACAGCGGGGACCCACCGGACGGGCCACCGAATTTCGCGAAAACATGATTCGCCACCTGACTGCTGGGACCCACGAGCTACATCTTCGCACGCAAGGAAGTGCGTCCGAAAAAATGATTCCTCCCCTGACAGCTGGGACCCACCAGCTACATCTTCGCACACAAGGAAGTGCGTCCAAAAAAAACGATTCACCCCCTGACTTCTGGGACCCACCAGCTACACCTTCACACGCAAGGAAGTGCGTCTGAAAAAAAACGATTCGCCCCCCTCACTGCTGGGACCAGCAGCTACACCTTCGCACGCAAGGAAGTGCGTCCGAAAAAAAAACGAGTCGGCCCCCTGACTGCTGGGACCCAGCAGCTACACCTTCGCACGCAAGGAAGTGCGTCTGAAAAAAAAACCAATTCGCCCCCCTGACTGCTGGGACCGACCAGCTACATCTTCGTAGGCAAGGAAGTGCCTGATGTCGTGGTTCTAAGTCTGACAGTAGTGTAGGGGGGTACTAATGGAGAGGAAAGATCCTAGCTATGGAGTAGTTGTATATGCAAGGGATTAACGAGTTCAGGCCCTTCTCACAGGAAGTAACAGCAATACGTCTCGGAGCCCGGAGGCGATCGACTGGATTATATGTGTATGAGTTACAGGGGTGCGAACCCTTTACACTGAGGAGGGGGGTGGCTTATATGGAGTTTGCCAGACCCCTCCAGCCCTCAGTTATGTAGGGTTTAATGTACATTAAGACAGGGGGTTACTGGTAACGCCCACATAAAGTGCTATGAAGACCATAAAGGCTACTTAATGATAGACCGTTACATGCAGAGTGACTTTAGATCTCCTGGGCGTCGAGTGGTTGTCTTCATGGTCAAGTGATTAGCTCCATGGTCGAGTGTATTTGAATCCGTCAAGTGGAACACCTCTGAGTCGATTGACATGTGGTTTCTTTTAGAGATGTCCTTGGGTAGGGTAGTTTGGACAGGTCCATGACCCTACCCTAGGTACATAGCTTCATCATTAGCCCCCGAATGGATCGAGATTTGAGTGGGGAAGGAGTTGAGAATTCTTCCGACCCATTTCTCATGCTATGAGTATGTCTTGTCTTGGATCAACGAACTTTTAAGGCACCAACTTCTTTTTCAGTCGCCTTGATCCATTCTTTGTATCTGTCGAGTGAAGTTTTCACTTGGAGAGCTCCGAGTGATATAGTGGAGGAGATCTTCCGCCTGGCGAGTTGTTCTGCAACCCGCGGATTTTGTGGGATTCCAATTTTGGGAAGCGCGCGGGACAGGGCGTAGCCACAGCAATCGGAAGGGATAAGGCAGGGATGCCTCGATCTCCGTGCCACCTTTTTCGCCACGTATCGCATGCACGACTATTGCGGGATTTGACAGGATCGCCCGGACCTACATGTCAAACACTCAGAAGCAGCCTTATATAAAGCGCCGGACGGGGTTTTTTGAACAGTACGCCCCCATTCCCCCCTTTCTTCCCCAGACTACTCCGCTGCGTTTGCTTCTGCCTCAGTGCCGCTGCTCCGTGCGTGCCTCACCGGTGATGATGGTGAAGGAGAAGACGGCAGCTCTGGAGTGGGCGAAGAAGGCGATGACGAAGGCGAAGGGGAGGGGAACCAGTCAGAGCGGCTCTTCATCGAGGACCGGCCTGCCACCGGGCTAGATCCAGGGCGACTAGATCCTTTTGACAATTAGTCAAGCGGATCTCGACGACCTGGTGGACGGAGGGCTGATCCCCCATGGATCGGCGCGGCTTCCGGGGAGGGAGTCAGAGCCGCAGCCTCAGGAGGGTGAGTGCATTCTTTTGGCCACCCACGTCGACCGTGGGTTTTCTTTGCCACCCCACCCTTTCTTTCGGGGGTTTCTGAATTTCTTTGGGGCACAACTCCACCACTTCACGCCCAACACCATCGTGTATCTCGCTGCCTATTGTTTCTTTGTGTGAGAACTTCTTGGGTTGTCGGCCTCATTGGGATCTTTTCAAGCACATCTTCACCTGTCGCTCCCAGACGGTGAAGAAGGCCAATCTGAGTGACGTGAGGACGCACGTAATTCAGATGTGTGGGGGTCTTGGGGTTCAGTTGAGAGGGAAAAGTTCTTTTCCGACCATGATTTTGCCCGACTCCGTCCGTGGGTGGCAGTCGACTTGGTTCTACTGCAAAGACCAGCCGACGCCAGGGCAGTCGACTGGGTCCCCTCCCTTTTCCATGGAACGAGTGAGGAAGCCCTCCTCTTTGAAGGTGGTCCCGGAGGAGAAGGCGCAGGTGAAGGTGCTGGTCGAGCATGTCGTGCAGCTCATCTGTGATGGGGTGACTGGCATGGACCTCTTGGAGGTCTTCCTCCGACGGTGCATCTAGCCGCTCCAAGCTCGAGATCATCCTCTTTGGATGTATTCTAGTATCGAGGACACCACTCGGATCCACCCGGAGGAGATCGACGACGCCACGCTGGAGCGGTGGATGGCGAGCATCACAGGAAACAAAGACAACCCTCGAGGAGCCAGGAGGGTCGTTCCACTCGACCATCATATGAAGTTGACAAGGTCCAATTCTGCATTTCCGACTGTGATTCTGTTTTTTCCATTCTGTCTGCTTGAAATCAACCGACTGACTTTTGTCTTGTTTGCTGTGTTCTAGGTCACGACTGAGATGTATTCAATGCCCAACGTGGCGCAGGAACAAGCCGAGGAGGGAGAGGCGAGTGGAGGTGAAAGTGAGGAGGAGGAGTGGCAATCTGACGGCGAGGGGGAAGAGGTTGAAGACGGCTCCAACGAGGAGGAGGAGGAAATGGAAGCCGATCCTCATCGCACGGAAAGGCGATCCAAGCTCGCCCATGACCCCGTGAGGGAGCGTGGCAAAGCGGTTGCGCCCGTTGTGCCGTCGACAAAGCGCCCTCGGACGGCCTCTCCGGTGCCGACTGAAAAAGTGCCGAAGCATCTGCGGGCGGAGACATCGAAGCCGCCGAAGGCCTTGCCCAAGATGAAAATGGCCATTCCCACCATCTCCGGGTAATAGCAGGATTTGTGTTTCCTTGTTCGGTTCGAGCGAACTTCCAGTCGACTCATCGACTAACCGACTAGTTTCTGAAATCTGCAGTGCTGCTACCTCCGAGACCTCCGCCAAGGACGGCGACCAAGAAATAGAAGACACTGTCACCTCCAACCCTGGTACGTTCTCTTGTAGCTTTCGCTTTTGGTCGATTGGATCTTTGTTTCCAACTCTGGATTTATCTTGCAGCTCCTCGTCACGTCATTGATCTCCCTGAAGATGATGACGAGGTGCCACTAAGGGCGAGGAAGAATAGAAAGGCCCCAGCTGGCAAGGCCACTCGGACTGCGTCAGCACCTAAGGTACTGGTTCAAGAAGGTGGCGACATCGCTCAGCATTCTATGACCTTCGCTGTGCCGCTGACGAGTGTTCGACCTTCGTCGTCGACTGCTGAACCGCCCTCCCTTTTCGGCACACACCACGTCCATAGGATCAAGCGGGTGCTGCTAAGGAGGCTATACGCCTGGCGGGGATTATGACCGAGCAGGTGAAGGCGATCCGGGAAGCCAGCCAATCGGCTTATGATGCAAGCTCAGCCCTCCAGAGCAATGTCCAGGTTAGTTGGTAACCGCCTGTTCTGTTAGGATATGTTATCTGAAGACTTTCTTTGTAGAAATCTTTGTGTCTGTACACCCACTGGGTGTGTCGATTGAGTTTGTAGACTGGTGGGGGCACGCTGAGTGCACCCACTGGGTGTAGTCCCCGAGACTATGATGGACTGCTGGCAGTCGACTAGTCTTTGTAGTTGAAATTTCTTCACTCGGTCTGGTCGGACCACATCGAGTGGAACATTAAGGACTTGTGGGGGCACGCTGAGTCCACCCACTGGGTGTAGTCCCCGAGACTATGGTGGACTGCTGGTAGTCGACTATAGTCTGAAGAACTCTCCCCTTTTTTAGATTATGATGAGACCATAATCTCTTTGTTCCTTTCGGTCGACTGATCGGATCGAGTCGGTAGAACTAATGGGGGCACGCTGAGTGCACCCACTGGGTGTAGTCCCCGAGACTACTATTGAATATTTTGACTCGACTGTAGTCTTATAAATGTTACTATTTTTCTCTTAGTCACTCGTAAGCAACCTCTCTTTGATGTCTGTCGACTGACTCTTTGCAGAAATCTTGCGAGCTCGTGGACCGTTATACTAAGTTGGAAAACAAACATATCCAGCTTGACCTTGACTTGAAACTTGTTCAGGAGAACTTTTAGAAGGCGAAGGATGAGGCAACATTTATGATTGGTGAGAACTTGACGATTGTTTTTATCCTTCTGCCCATTATTGATTCTGACCTCCTTGTCATTTTGCAGAAAAAAGGAAGGTGGCTCTGAACAAGAAGGACCAGGAACTTGCCGAGGCGCAGAAGGCTGCTTTGGATAAAACGAAGCTTGCGAAAGAGAAGCTGGCCTCAGTCAGCAAACTTGAAGAAGAAAATGCCAACTTGAAAGCTGCTCTCGACGCGGCCAACAAGGAAGTCAGCCATCTGAAGAACGACAAGATAGCTCTGAGTGACAAGGCAAGTGAACTGGTGGGGAAGAAGAATGATCTGGAGGCTTATCTAGGAGGGCTCGCCAAGAAGATGTTCATGATGCTTGAAGGTAATCTCTCCTGCCCGACTGACTTGTAACCACTGACTTATCATAGAACTGTATCATAGAACTGTTGGCTAATCTTTGGGCCGTGTTTACAGAATTCTGCCAAAACTTTGAGGAAGTGACCAGTCGAGTGGAGACAGGCCTGGATCCCATCAACTCTCCTATGAAGGATGACGCTGCCGTGAACGTGCTCCGACTGGAATCTCAAGTCGCTGGTGTGGTTGACTATCTTGCCCGACTGAAGGCTGTGGCGTCGCGAATCGACACGACACTCTGGCCAAGGGAGACGCTTCAGAACGACCTTGAGTCTTTGATGAGTCGAGTGAATGAAGTCCCAGGTCGAGTGCAAGAATGGAAGAAGTCTTCTGCTAGGTGCGGTGCTGATGTAGGTCTGTCTTTGGTCCGTGTTCACTTCAAGGATGCACGAGAGGAAAAGCTGGCGTCCATCAAGGTGGCCAATACCAAGAAGCAGGACTTCCAATCTTTCATGGAGACCTTCATTGCGGCTGCCACTCGGATTGCAGACGGAATCGACCTGGACCAGTTTGTTGCACCTTCCAGTCCTCCACCGGAGGAGTAAAAAGCTTTTATGCTTGATGCCTTAAATTTGCCTCAGGATACCGAGTGGTTATGTAAACGATAAACTTTAACAGGCTTGATGCCTGATCACTTCTGGACCCGTAGGATGCTATCTGAACTTGGCTTTACCGTTGAATATGCTTGCATTTGTCTTCGAGCGAACCTTGTTCTCCACTCGGAGTATATTTTAGTGCTTGGGACGTACTCTTGTAGGTTGGAGCACAGATTGCAGTCGACTTGCATCCTTGCGGGTCGGGATGAAGCGCACATTGTATTTGTGCCGTAGCTCGAAGGAGAAGGTAGTAGTCGACCTGCACCTTGTCGTCCTTGTAGAGCGCACGTTGTATTTGTGTCGTAGCTTGAAGAGGAAGGTAGCAGTCGACCTGCACCTGGTCGTCCTTGCAGAGAGCATGTTGTATTTGTGCCATAGCTCTAAGGAGAAGGTAGCAGTCAACCTGCACCTCGTCGTCCTTGCAGAGCGCATGTTGTATTTGTGTCGTAGCTCGAAGGAGAAGGTAGCAGTCGACCTGCACCTCGTCGTCCTTGCAGAGCGCATGTTGTATTTGTGTCGTAGCTCGAAGGAGAAGGTAGCAGTCGACCTGCACCTCATCGTCCTTGCGGGTTGGAACGAATTTCGTACTTAGGCTAGTGCTGGACTGCAGCTAAGCCTCAGAGTGAGAAACAGGCTCACCACTCGGTAGGATTTCAAACACTTAGGCGAGTACTGGATTGCAGCTAAGCCCCCGAGTGAGAGGCAGACTCACCACTCGGTAGGATTTCAAACACTTAGGCGAGTACTGGATTGCAGCTAAGCCCCCGAGTGAGAGGCAGACTCACCACTTGGTAGGATTTCAAACACTTAGGCGAGTACTGGACTGCAGCTAAGCCTCCGAGTGAGAGGCAGACTCACCACTCGGTAGGATTTCAAACACTTAGGCGAGTACTGGACTGCAGCTAAGCCCCCGAGTGAGAAGTTCGCTCTCCACTCGGTAGGATTTTAAACACTTAGGCGAGTACTGGACTGCAGCTAAGCCTTCGAGTGAGAGGAAGACTCACCACTTGGTAGGATTTTAAACACTTAGGCAAGTACTGGACTACAGCTAAGCCCCCGAGTGGGAGGTTTGCTCTCCACTCGGTAGGATTTTTATTACCTCACATTGTATTTGTGCCGTAACTCGATGGAGAAGGTAGCAGTCGACCTGCCCCTCATCGTCCTTGCGGATCGAAACGAATTTCATACTTAGGCGAGTACTGGACTGCAGCTAAGCCCCCGAGTGAGAGGTTTTCTCTCCACTCGGTAGGATTTTAAACACTTAGGCAAGTACTGGACTGCAGCTAAGCCCCCGAGTGGGAGGTTTGCTCTCCACTCGGTAGGATTTCAAACACTTAGGTGAGTACTGGACTACGGTGGAAACGGGGGTCGTGTTCATCGAGAGGGGTGTGGCGTACCGCAAAACAGGACTCCACGGGATACTGTTCTTCTCCACCGTCGACCTCCTCCAGCCTCCACGGGCTCCTGTTCATCCAGCCTCCACCGCGTGCTACTCCACTGGCTACTGTTCAACCACCCCTCCACGGGCACCCATCCACCGTCTACTGTTCATCCAGCCCTCCACACCACAGGGTCCTCTTCAACCACCCCTCCACGGCCACCCCTCCACCGTCTACTGTTCATCCAGCCCTCCACACCACGGGTTCCTGTACATCCAGAGGCAATGCCACTGCTCACTGTTCACCCAAACCCCCCGCAATGCTCACTGTTCATCCAATCGATCGGCTTCAGTTAGCAGCAGTAGCGAAGGAATCGCTCCATCGGGTTCAGTTAACAGCCATCGATCGATCCGTCGGGTTCAGAAACGCGTAGCCTGCAGTGCAATCGCTCGGGTTCAGTTAGAGCCCAACGCCTCGCTCGGGTTCAGTTAGAGCCAACGCCTCGCACACACACGCATACGTATGAGAGAAACGCGCATCGCTCGGCCCCCGACCTCCCACCGTAACCGGCAACTCCCTGAAATTTTCCTCCCCCTCGGTTCTACCATGGTTTTTTCCGTCATCGACGGCCCAAAGAATGTCATGCAGCTGCGTCTCCGGCCCGCCCAGGACGAAAAGCCCATTTTCTGTCATGATTTTTCTCATAGAAGTAGGAGCCCACCACATCTATGATGATACCGGGTTTTGTCACAATTATCGTCATAGAAGTGTCATATGTATGACAGAATTTTTTTTCGTTCGGTCCAAATGTCACGGATGTGTCCTTTTTTTTGTAGTGCAAGGGCTTAGCAGTAGCGCGCTCGGTGTAACCCTCGCTACGACAAATATCGACCGACAGTGCCTACTGAACTACATTTAGCAGCAGCGCGGTGACGCGAGCCGCACTAGTGCTAAAGCTCTAGTAGTAGCACGGTTTTTCTAAGGTCGCTGCTGCTAATTTTCAAATTGGGCACACTTTTGGTCCCTGTTAGCAGTAGCACTTGTGCCAGAAGCGCGCCGCTGTTACTTTCTTATCAGCAGCATGTTCTACATCCCGCGCTACTGCTAATCCGCACCAACCCACACTACTAGAGAAAAGTTTACTAGTGGCGCAGGTTTTTTACATACCAGTAGCGCGGGCACCCGCGCTACTGTTAGGGTGCTACAGCTATTATTTACTAGTAGCGTGTTTCTGAACAAGCGCTGCAGCTAAAATACTTATTAATAGTGTTGCTTCCTCCACCAGCGCTACTACTATCATCACGTAGTAGTAGCGCCCTATTTTCACCCCACGCTACAACTAGGCAAATAGAAATAAAAAATAAAAAAAAGCAGTCAGGTGTAATATTCATGGAAATCAAGACAAGTCCAGTGCAAATAAACTAAGTTCACAGAACCATCTCACAAACATTAACGACAGTACCACATTTAATATAACCACACAATGTCACAAACTCATATAGTAGTCAACAATGCATGGATAGATCATAGTTGATAAGTCTACTAGGTAGTCATACTAGCATATATATGGTTCAACAGCCACACACATGCATATGAAGTTCTAGATGATGTCGATGACGACCATCATCCTCAAGCCTGGGCGGTGGGTGTTCCTGATAGTAATTAGGATTGCCTATCCAACATGAAGATTCTTCCGACGAGGAAGCTCTTCCACCCAATCGAGTTGAAGTGTGTGCGACCGTCCGTGTCCACGCTGTATGCACTAGTGGTGACGGAGCCCCTTGCGGTAAGGCGTATTCCAGCAGAGCCTTCTTCATCAGGCTTGATACCACAACTCTTAGATAGGGTCTTTGGCAATTTGGGAATAAGAAAAACATATCAATTAATAAGTAGCCTCACACATTCTACACGAAGCATATATATCATCGGACTCTACACTAAGCATATATATCATCGGACTCTACACTGAGAATATATATCATCGGACTCTACACTAAGTATAACAATAAAGCAAATAAGATTCACTAAGCATATATATCATCGGACTCTACACTAAGTATAATAATAAAGCATATAAGATTCACTAAGCATATAATATTCAGTAAGCATATAAGATTGAGTAAGCATATTTATCATCGGACTCTACACTAAGTATAACAATAAAGCATATCATCAAATTACTCTAAAAACTACAGTAAAGGCAACATACCATCATATGCCGATCAACCATGGTACTTGTCAGGCGGGTCATGAATGGCACCCCTATGAAGTCAGCACGTGGCGGAATGATGTCCCATAGGTTGGACACCTCCTCCTCGCTCAACTTCATTCTTTGAGCTACGATGGCATCACCGAGTGGGTCATCATCATCCTCAGCATCCTCAGCATCCTCATCATCCTCATAATCTTCTGCTTTGTTGATATAAATCACGGCCAGCTTGGGTCTTTCAGCTCTGAAGGAGAAGCTGATCAACTCACCACCGGTGATACGTATGTTGTCGATGAAACGGACCTATCCATCTCCTCCCACCCGCGTCATCTTTCGCCCTTTCTCGATCTCCATAGTGTAGGGGCCCCAAGGAGCCTCAAATTTCACAGAGTCTCTAGTCAGATTGTTGAATTCTGACCTCACATTGCATGGGACGGTCTGTGTACAAAAAGCAAAATGATATATACACGATGCATTAATGCTAATAACACTAAAAACAAAATAGTAGTTACTAGTTTCATATAATATATTACCGCCACATGAAGAAAACTAGACTCGAAGTAGATGCCAAACAGCGTGCCAGTTGCAAGGCTGCTGGCGCACCTTGACTTGCACCGTCGACATGGTGGTAGTGGTAGTGGTGGTGGCGCCATTTCCCTAAAGCAATATGATTAAAGGATTAACGATCCAAAAAGTAAACATAAAGTTTTCATAGCTAGAGTTCACATGGAAAGCAAAATAACAACTAAAAAGTAAACATAAAGTTCAGTCCAACAATCACAAATTGCAAAAGTAGAGTGATTGTATGATAAAACACAAGAAAGCTAGCAATCTAGTAAACTAATGTCCCCAACTCTTCAGATGAAGCGTCGCTATCAGCATGAAATTTGCACTAAACACAAGGTTAGACAATACTAGTAGCTTAATAATCTATAGATGTAACAAACAAATATATGGCAAAACGTAACAATACTTTGATCTCAAGTCATTTTCGTTAATAACAACAAATCACACTAAATAAACTAACCCCTTCTCATATCAGTAATCCTAAATCTTGATGATTTCTCAAAACAAATCACACTAAATAAACATGAGCTTGTAGCTTTGTCTCTCACATGAACAACACCTATACAACATCCTATAGAAGGGCACTTGATACAACCCGAACTGAGCACTTACACTCCTATAGAAGCAATATCCATAACATCACATCAGAAAAGTCGAAACCGCCCAACCACAAAGCAAAAAATCAAACATGAGCCAGCCCAATCCAATGCCAAATCATGTCAGCAACAACCAACCCAAATCCTCTACTCTCTCCCCTATGTGATACTAATTAACAGTAGGATCTAGAGATGCATATGTGATACTAATTAACAGTAGGATTGATTGGAGCCATGCATCCAAGCGCGGAACCACCGTGCAATCCCTAAATCCCAAAACATGGCGAGCCGCCGCGGCAAATCGATTGGAGCCCCTACGATAAAGCCTAACCGAGAGATCGAGAGGGGGACTTACGGGGCTGGAGCGTCGGAGGAGGCGAGAGGCGACCGCGCATGGTGGCGGTGCACGACACCATCGACGGGGGTGAGGCGGCCGGGGACGAACCCTAATCGCGACGGCGGCGTCATCGGGCGGAGGGGATCGATTGTGTGAGACCGGGGGGGGGGGGTGCGGCCCGGGGCGCCCGCGGGCCGGTTTTCTTTAGCTATAGTAGTAGCACTGGTTGCAGCACCATGCTACTGCTAAGCCCACCAGCTGTAGTGCCTTTTCAGAAGAAACGCTACAGCTAAGTGGGCTACAGATGCTGGCATGCGGCCCATGTAACAGTAGCGCGGCACAAACAAACAAACGCTGCTGCTATATGTTAGTAGTAGCGTGTTTTCTACACAGCGCTACTGGTAATTACTAGTAGCGTGGGTTCACAAAAACTCGCTACTGGTAAACTTCTATCTATAAGCATTTTCCTAGTAGTGCCACCACCTTTTCCCCACCCATCCTCGCCCTCCCCCTCCTCTCTTCGCTTTCCCCTACCTCCCACTCTCACTCTTCTTCTTCCTCGATACTTCTACCCCATTACTCTCCCTCTTCTACCTACCTTTCTCTCTCTTCATTACTTCTACCTAATTACTACACCACCTCCATTAAGGCATCTCCTTTTTCTTTTTCCTTCCCCCTCCACTACTTGAAGTTGTCTCCTCCAAAATTAGGTAGCTAGGTAGATGTAGTATTTAGTTAAGTGACCTACTTTCCCCCTAACTAGATCTATCTTTGTTAAGAAGAGCTTTGTGCACTTTTGATCTCCCTACATCATCATCTCCACCATGTGCTCGATCTCGAGATAGAGGTGATTAAAATTTCATGCTTTTGCAAAATGGAAATATGTTTATGTGTGTGTGTGATATGTTTATGGAAATTGTGTGTGTGGCATGAGTTGACCCCAAATTGTGCTTTTGAGTTGCCTATGTTTTGCCGAAATGTCGATTTATTTCTGTTTTCGCGAATTCCGGGCAAACTCTAGATCTATATACGTCCTATTTTTAAGGAAGGTCATGCCAAATTTTTGTATGACTTTAATGCATGCACGCATTTTTATAATCAATTTGTTTATTATTACCGTGCAGAGTTAACGATGGTCACTGGAACGATGCTGGACAGGTGGTTGCGATCGGCGGTGCAAGACATGAAAGAAAATAACTGCACAGAGGTTTTATGTCCGTGTCGAAAATGCAAAGGAATAGTTTGGCTCGACCCCGATGACAATGGTCGTGTCGAAGCGCACCTGCTCATGACTAGTTTCATGGATGGCTATACTCGGTGGATTATTGAAGATGAGGATGACGATGTTGAGGATGCTGATGGGGCATGCAATGATGACATGGGGCAAGACGAAGAGATGATCGATAAAGGTAGCAGGGAAGAGGCCGGACATGGTGGCGGAGAAGGGGCAGGACATGGCGGAGGAGAAGGGGCCGGACATGGCGGCGGAGAGAACGACATGGACTCCAAGCAACAGAGTTCATCAATACTAAGTTCAATCGTGCGTGACCCTCATGTTCACGCATTGCTTCGCAAGGAGACGAGTACTGAGAGAGCTGCTTGTAGAGACGAGGCTAAGCTGGAGCTACTGGTGGTAGACTCGAACACTCCATTGTATGATGGTTGCAATCCTGAGGTGACCCGCTTGAGTTTCACACTCCAACTCCTGAAGACGGAGGCTAAAAACAAATTGACCGACACTAGCCTCGATGAGCATCTCAAGTACCTAAAGGATGTTCTTCCCGCGGGTAATCTATGTCCTACTAGTGTTGATGAGGCCAAGAAGATCGTGTGCCCTCTTGATCTGCCACATGTTAGATACCATGCATGCATCAATGATTGCATAATTTATCAAAAGGAGCACGCGTAAAAAACAAGATGTCCGGTGTGCAATGCTTCTCGATACAAGAAGGCCGGGAAGAAATGTCCACAGAAAGTTGTATGGTACTTACCGATCACTCCCTGTCTCCAGAGGTATTTTGTAGATCCCAAGGAAGAAAAGCTAATGCGCTGGCACGCGGAGAGGAGGAAGACCGACGATGGAGATGATCCGAAGCTGAGACACGTCAAGGATGGAAGCCAGTGGAGAGTGTTGAACAACTTCTATCGGTATTTTGAATGTGTTGCAAGGAACATCGTGCTCGGCGCGTGTACCGATGGCATGAATCCGTTTGGCAATCAGAACACCAACCATAGCACATGGCCCGTGTTTGTATGGATGTACAACCTCCCCCCTAGTTGTGCATGAAATCAAAGTACATTCACATGAGCATGCTTATTCAAGGGCCGAAACAACCAAGAAATAATATTAATTTGTATCTATGGCTACTTCAAGAGGAGTTCGACACGTTATGGAAAACACCGGCCAAGACATGGGACGCCAGCAAAGGCGAGTATTTCAACATGAGAGCCGCGCTGATCACGACCGTGCAGGACTATCTCGGTTACAGATATGTGGCATGCCAGGTGTGCCATGCATATTGTGGATGCACGCGGTGCATGGATGATACGACGTCTCATCAGCTAACGTTAAGGAAAGATGGTGGGTCTGGGAAAATCGTGTACATGGGGCATCGAAGATGGCCCGAAAAGGACGACCCATGGAGAAACCGCGGAGATCTATTCAATGGTCATGCTGAGCATCGAGGACCTCCACGTAACCGGAGCGGTGCCGAAATTGATGATTTGTTGAAAAACTGGAAGGAGTGCCCTGCGACGGCGCAGACGATGAGAAAGGGGCTGGAGCCGCTGCTGAAGGTATGGAAGACGAGGTCTGAGTTCTGGGACTTGGAGTACTGGCAGAAACTCGATACACCTCATTGCCTTGATCAAATGCATATCTGTAAGAATGTCCTTGAGAGCTTGCTCGCAACACTGATGAACATGCCGGATAAGACCAAGGATGGGCCGAAGGCAAGAAAAGACTTGCAAGATTTAAAAATTAGGGAAGATCTGCACATGCCGCCCCATAAAATGTCAGACGAGACAAAGACGGAGACAGAGGTACGGGAGAAGAAGGGCAAGAAAATAAAGAAAGAGGATTATTGCCCCCCTTCTTGCTTCACCTTAAGTCAAGCTGAGATCGATCAATTCTTTAAGTGCCTTACCGGAGTCAAAGTTAGTTCCCGTTACTGTGGCAAGATAAGCAGATATCTAGACACGGACAAGAAAAGGTTCAGCGGGATGAAGTCCCATGACTGTCATGTGATAATGACGCAACTACTACCTGTTTCCCTTAGAGGGATAATGGATAAGCACGTCCGTGACACGCTTATTGGTCTCTGCAACTTTTTCGATGTCATCTCTCGAAAGTCGATCAGTGTGAAGCTGCTCCGAAGGCTACAGGAAGAGATCGCTGTGATA
Organism: Triticum aestivum; assembly: GCF_018294505.1. Classification (NCBI taxonomy): domain Eukaryota; kingdom Viridiplantae; phylum Streptophyta; class Magnoliopsida; order Poales; family Poaceae; genus Triticum; species Triticum aestivum. The sequence continues at coordinate 32,921,452 of NC_057795.1, read as the reverse complement.
TTGAATGAGCTTGAGATGTACTTCCCGCCCGCGTTCTTTGACGTGATGGTGCATCTATGTGTCCATATTGTGGATGACATAATAGACCTGGGGCCGTCATTCCTGCACAACATGATGCCGTTTGAGAGGATGAATGGGATCATCAAAGGATTCGTTCGTAACATGTCCCGTCCGGATGGAAGCATCGTCTAGGGCTATGTGATACAAGAGTGCATCTCTTTCTGTGAGAATTTTCTATATGGCGCAGACCAGCCGCATGGTGTTAGTGTTGGTTTACCCGTTAACAAGCACAATGGGAGGCTCTACGGAGAAGGTCACTACAACGGTCGCAGGGAACTGCACGTGGCATACTCAGATCGACGCAGCGACTTTGACAGAGCAAACTTGGTAGTGGTACAACACCTAGACGAGGTAGATCCTTTTGTGGCACTACACAATGAAATTATCGCAAAGTAGTATCGTGACCGGGGGGTATGTAGGATGGATGCCAAAGTTATTACAGAGCACAACTCCACTTTCCTGCATTGGTTCAAAGAGGATATTATTGCTAATCCCCCGGAGGAGGGCTCTAAGGACGGATTGCTCATATACGCCTTAGGACATGGCCACTCGCCCAACATCGTAACCTATCAGGCATATGATATCAACGGATACACGTTCTACACGGAGGCCAAAGATATGTACAATGATGATCAGAACTCAGGGGTGACGATGGAATGCATGACCGGCAGCGACAACGATGCAACTAAACGATTTTATCGAAGGCTCGAGGAGATCTGGGAGCTTGACTACTCTGGACTACACAACACGACGATGTTCCGTGTTAGATGGGCTAAGAATGTCGAAAGAGAAAGCCGGATTTTCACGACCATGACTATACCCGACGCCAAGAGCGCTACCGTGAATGCTATCGCAAAAAATGAGCCATGGGTACACGCTAAGCACGTGACACAATGCTTCTTCATAACCGACCCGCGCAATCCCAGCCGTGTTTTCATGAGGATAGGCAAAAGGAACATCATTGGAATGGATGGAGTAGCCAACGAGGAAGACTACGATCAGTACGGCAACCCAATGAGGGAAGATGATGATGATGATGATGAAGTATACGTCAAAAGAAGAATCAATAATACATTAACTAAGAAAAATCATACTCCATGCAAAAGGCAAAGTCACAATGAGGGGCTCAATTATTCTTCGACGAACAAGAAGGGAAAGAAGCTGACTCAAAAATGAAAACGTCAACGTTGAGGAACCGTATGTTATCGGTCAAATGATGTAATATATATATATATATATATATATATATATATATATATATACATCTGGGCTATTCTGTTACCCTTTTTGAACTGACGTGGTTCACAGGTTGGACTGACGTGTTTTTCAACCAGAACTGATCTTCCTGCGTGCACGACGGACGGAAACAGGGGATGCAACGTCGAGCTTCCGGTCGTTCTCCGGCGCGATGCTGAGGGCCATTAGTTGCTAGAGGAGACATGTAAGGGATTCTGCACGTGCGCGCGCTCAGCTGGATGTTTTTTTAGATTATTTTCATCCGTAATTTATGTTTACCAGTTTTGGTGTTCTTGGTCGTTTTCCACGCCCGCCATGGAAATCTGTTCTTCGTTTTCTGTTGTTTTACTTTCGAATTGGTGTTGCAGGGATAGATATAAGGACTGTATGAAAAGATTTGCGTTGTCAATTTTGCTTTTTTCAGTTTTTTCCACCGCGGATTCCCATGTTATTTTGTCGTTGGCGGAAGTTGTGTATGGCGGTTGACTGTAAGCTGCGATTTCTTGTAATTCGGTCAAACTGTGTAATTAAGTTGCGTGTTTTTCAGTGTTGTTTTGAATTGCTTCCATATGTGTAGTTGGACTGCTGCGTGTCAAAGTTTTGTTTCTGTGTGTTGACATCGGAGCCGCACCGATGGCTCTCCACTTTGATTATAAAGCCCGCGCCCTTTGTCACTTTCATTCTACGAGCTGCAACCAAAGAAAAGGGAGATGGATCCTGAGCTGGGAGAGGTTACAGAGGAGGAGGGGGATGCCATAGATGTGAGGGCTGCAGTAGCGGAGCAGAGGAGGAGGAGGCGCAGGCGCAGGTAGATGGTGCGACGTGCTGCCGAGGAGGAACTGGAGGCAGAGTTCAACAGACGGCTTGCGCGTTTGGTGATGGATACTTGCAACTCCAATGAATTGGAGCTTCTTTTCCCAGAGGGCAGGGAAAGGAACCATATTCAGATCATTAGTTGGGCTAGGGCGAGAGCAGCCATGGCTCCACATCCATCCACCAGGGCAAAATGGCATCGTTTCTTTGATCGTTATGACTGAAGTAGTGAATATTATGTTTTTAAGATTATTGTTGCGAGGGAGAAGATGTTCGAATGACTAAATGAATTCAACTTTGTTTTTGTCTCTGAATGTGTTGTTTTGTCTGCATATGTTCGACATGTGCACCTTTGAACTGCTTGTTTTTCTGTAATTGAACTGATTTGCGGTCAAATGTTGCATGGCTTGTGTAATAACTATTTCCTACCAGATGGCTGCCCATCTGCCTATTTATTATTTTTATAATCTGCGAGTGTCCGTGACTATAAACGCTATCCATCTTTGTGTGGTGTGTGGCCAAGTCTTCCCCCTCCCTTTTCTTCCTTCTTCCAGAATCAGATCTAGGTTCCTCTCTCTTCTCTACGTTGCCTTTTTCTCTGTTCCTGTGTGTTCGATGGAGGATTGTTCATGCGGATGCCTGGTAAAGATGGCGCGCATAGCTCACGGTTGTGTGTACGAGTCTGGTTTGGAGCTCACTCAGACTTAGCGCCGTGGGCAACTTTCTTGTTTGCTGTACGGCAACCATGGGTTTCGTACACCCTATGTTTGTCGCCTGACAGATGGTGACTTGAAGGAATCATGGGTATGTGTTTCTATTTGTTTTGTTTTCTACTTTCTTGTTGGTTTCTGTTTGAAACCGATGGACTGGATCTGTAGTTTTGTCTTATGAATAGCTTGTCTATATTTTTTTAATTTGGTTTTGTCAGATTTTAACAGTATGGATTTCTGTGTGTATTACTTAACAATATTTTAACTATTTTTTGTATAATCCCTGATCTGTTTATGAATAGATGTTTTTACTGTAGGTGTATTGTTATGTATATTTTTTAGTTTAGTTAGTTCACATGTCTAGTTAGTTTTGTGTTATTGTTTTGGTTCAGATTTTTTCCATTTTAGTTTTTTATGCAAATCGTTACTATATGTGTGTAAAAATTCAGTTATGTCATGTGTTCATTTTGTTTTGTACTCCCATGCCCATTTGCAGAAAATGTCACCCAGGATCAGGATTGTTGCTCCTAGTTCCGGTGTTCTGAAGATGGAGACTTCAGACAAGAATGGGTATCAGTTAATGGATGTTGCCTACCACATCGACTTTGATGGTTGCGTCAACCTAACTACAGGGTGGAAGGAGTTTGCGGCTGAGTCTAGATTTGAGGATGGTGATGTGGTTATGGTTATGTTCTCGAGAGAAGACGACTCTCTGATGTTCAGAATTTATGTGATGTAGGTTTAAATGTGGCAAATGACGCCGGCTATGAGATTTGTGTGTGGTTGATTATGTTGTAGTATTTTTTCTTTTAAAACATTTGCATGTGAGATGGTTGAATTGATTGGTATTATGAGAATGGTATGGAACTAGTTATGTAATGTTTTTCCTATTGTTCTGCTCAATTATAACTGTTTTATTTATACATTCTTTATATTAGTACTGGAACAATTTCTATAGTTGAACTGATGGGCATCCTTTGTTTTGACTGGTATATTTTTCATGTTCATAACTCGCAGACGGTGCTATACGCTGATGATTTTTTTAGAATCCCTTTCTGTTATTGAGTTTGCTGAACTTACATTCTGTTAATGATAGTACTGATCTATTTTAAGCTGTCAATTACCAATCAAATTTGTTTGTTGTATAATATTTTTTCTTACTTTTTTACATTAATTTTGGAGCATGTATTTTTCTTTTTTATAGATGAATAATGATAGTTTTGGTATTTTAAAAAATAAAAGAAAATTAATCTTCGCTGCACAATACTTTTTTTTGTACTTGAACCTTATGAATTGTAATAGTTGAACTTTTTTGTAAATTCGTTTCTGAAAATTTTATTTGCAGTCTTATTTTTTTTTACTTCTTACCATTAAGATGTGTTTGAACTTTTTACAATATTTTTGTTTATTAACTGATTTCTCTTGTGAGTTTTTTTTAAAATTATTTTCATTTTTTATTTTTTGTCGTGTGTGATCTACTGGATTTTTGTAATGGGGTGAAGTTCTTTGTTGGCCCATCGGCCTAGGTCGTTGTATTCGGCCCAATAGCTCGTCCGTGCGCCCTTGCGGCACGGCGGGCGCGTGAGCTATGTGTTTAGTCCCACCTCGCTAGTCGAGGGGGCTCTAGACTTGTTTATAAGCGCAGCCGAGGCTCACCAGTCGAACTCCTCTGAACACTTACCAAAGCGCTTATACAAGGCGCTCTCTCTCTCTCTCTCTTGACCTATGGGCCCTGGACGTCAGGTCCTGCAGGTGTGCGGATTACTAGGGCTTCGCCCACGGGCTCGAGTTCAAGTATCTAGCATTGCCAGGGCCTGCGCCTATCCTTGGGCGTTCAATTTTTGTTGTTGTTGTTTTGGATCTAGTACTTGACTACACCAATAACTTGGACTAGTACTTTTTTGTCCTTGGGTTGTCAAGTTTTTTTGTTTTTTTGTTTGTTTGAATATAGTACTGAGGGGCATGACTTGCCCCGCACTGAACCATATCGAGGGGCATAGTTTTACTGACACATCTTCCTTGTACGGACTTTGCCCCATTATCTATCTTAGGGGGTGTGGGTGCGTGGGGTGGGGGGGGGGTGGGGGGGAAACAGAATAACCGCACTGCGCCTGTCAAACGAGTGGTGCGAGGCCGAGCCGGGGGGAGGGGGGGTCCCGACCCCCCTCCCCCATCCCGGCGAGGCCGAGCCAGCAACGAGGCGTAGCAGGCAACGACGCGGCGTGCCGCGTCATCGCATGCGGAGGCGAGTCTGTAACATGACTTGCCCCATTATCTATCTTAGGGGTGTGGGTGCGTGGGGTGGGGGGGAACAGAATAATCGCACTGCGCTTGTCAAACAAGCCCACTGCCGCGTTAGCGCAAGGCCGAGCCGGGGGGGGGGGGGTGGGGGGAGGTGGGCTCGGGACCCCCTCCCCCATCCCGGCGAGGCCGAGCCAGGAACGAGCCGTAGACGGGGACGACGCGGTGTGCCACGGCGTCGCATGCGGAGGCGAGTCCGTAACATGACTTGCCCCATTATCTATCTTAGGGGCGTGGGTGCGTGGGGGAAACCTGACTTGCCACGCACCGAACCGTACCGAGGGGCATAGTTGTACTGACACATCTTCCTTGTATGGACTTTGCCCCATTATCTATCTTTGGGGTGTGGGTGCGTGGGGTGGGGGGAGGAAATAGAATAACCGAACTACGCCTGTCAAACGAGTGCACTGGCGCGTTAGCGCGAGGCCGAGCCGGGGGGAGGGGTGTCGGGACCCCCCTCTCCCATCCCGGCGAGGCAGAGCCAGGAACGAGCCGTAGCAGGCGACGACGCGGCGTGCCACGCCGTCGCATGCGGAGGCGAGTCCGTAAAATGACTTGCCCCATTATCTATCTTAGGGGTGTGGGTGCGTGGGGGAAACCTGACTTGCCACACACCGAACCGTACCGAGGGGCATAGTTGTAATGACACATCTTCCTTGTATGGACTTTGCCCCATTATTTATCTTAGGTGTGTGGGTGCGTGGGGGAAACCTGACTTGCCACGCACTGAACCGTATCGAGGGGCATAGTTGTACTGACACATCTTCCTTGTATGGACTTTGCCCCATTATCTATCTTAGGGGTGTGGGTGCGTGGGGGAAACCTGACTTGCCATGCACCGAACCGCACGAGGGGCATAGTTGTACTGACACATGTTCGTTGTATGGACTTTGCCCCATTATCTATCTTAGGGGTGTGGGTGCGTGGGGTGGGGGGAAACAGAATAACCGAACTGCGCCTGTCAAACGAGTGCACTGGTGCGTTAGCGCGAGGCCGAGCCGGGGGGAGGGGGGTCGGGACACCCCTCTCCCATCCCGGTGAGGCAGAGCCAGGAACGAGATGTAGCAGGCATCGATGCAGCGTGCCGCGGCGTCGCATGCGGAGGCGAGTCCGTAACATGACTTGCCCCATTATCTACCTTAGGGGTGTGGGTGCGTGGGGGAAACCTTACTTGCCACGCACCAAACCGTACCGAGGGGCATAGTTGTACTGACACATCTTCCTTGTATGGACTTTGCCCCATGATCTATCTTAGGGGTGTGGGTGCGTGGGGGAAACCTGACATGCCACACACCGAACCGTACCGAGGGGCATAGTTGTACTGACACATCTCCTTGTACGGACTTTGCCCCATTATCTATCTTAGGGGTGTGGGTGTGTGGGGGAAACCTGACTTGCCACGCACCAAACGGTACCGAGGGGCATAGTTGTACTGACACATCTTCCTTGTATGGACTTTGCCCCATTATCTATCTTAGGGGTGTGGGTGCGTGGGGTGGGGGGGGGGAAACAGAATAACCGCACTGCGCATGTCAAATGAGCGCACTGCCGCGTTAGCGCAAGGCAGAGCCGGGGTGGAGGGGGGGAAGGACCCCCCTCCCCCATCCCGGCGAGGCCGAGCTAGGAACGAGCCATAGCAGGCGACGACGCGACGTGCCGCGGCGTCGCATGCGGAGGCAAGTGCGTAACATGACTTGCCCCATTATCTATCTTAGGGGTGTGGGTGCGTGGGGGAAACCTGACTTGCCACACACCGAACCGTACCGAGGGGCATAGTTGTACTGACACATCTTCCTTGTATGGACTTTGCCCCATTATTTATCTTAGGTGTGTGGGTGCGTGGGGGAAACCTGACTTGCCATGCACTGAACCGTATCGAGGGGCATAGTTGTACTAACACATCTTCCTTGTATGGACTTTGCCCCATTATCTATCTTAGGGGTGTGGGTGCGTAGGGGAAACCTGACTTGCCATGCACCGAACCGTCACGAGGGGCATAGTTGTACTGACACATGTTCGTTGTATGGACTTTGCCCCATTATCTATCTTAGGGGTGTGGGTGCGTGGGGTGGGGGGAAACAGAATAACCGAACTGTGCCTGTCAAACGAGTGCACTGGTGCGTTAGCGCGAGGCCGAGCCGGGGGGAGGGGGGTCGGGACTCCCCTCTCCCATCCCAGTGAGGCAGAGCCAGGAACGAGATGTAGCAGGCATCGACGCGGCGTGCCGCGGCGTCGCATGCGGAGGCGAGTCCGTAACATGACTTGCCCCATTATCTATCTTAGGGGTGTGGGTGCGTGGGGGAAACCTGACTTGCCACGCACCGAACCGTACCGAGGGGCATAGTTGTACTGACACATCTTCCTTGTATGGACTTTGCCCCATTATCTATCTTAGGGGTGTGGGTGCGTGGGGGAAACCTAACATGCCATGCACCGAACCGTACCGAGGGGCATAGTTGTACTAACACATCTTCCTTGTATGGACTTTGCCCCATTATCTATCTTAGGGGTGTGGGTGCGTGGGGGAAACCTGACTTGCCACGCACCGAACCATACCGAGGGGCATAGTTGTACTGACACATCTTCCTTGTATGGCTTTGCCCCATTATTTATCTTAGGGGTGTGGGTGCGTGGGGGAAACCTGACTTGCCACGCATCGAACCGTATTGAGAGGCATAGTTGTACTAACACATCTTCCTTGTATGGACTTTGCCACATTATCTATCTTAGGGGTGTGAATGCGTGGGGGAAACCTGACTTGCCATGCACCGAACCGTACCGAGGGGCATAGTTGTACTGACACATGTTCGTTGTATGGACTTTGCCCCATTATCTATCTTAGGGGTGTGGGTGCGTGGGGTGGGGGGCAAACAGAATAACCGCACTGCGCCTGACAAATGAGTGCACTGCCGCGTTAGCGCAAGGTCTAGCCAGGGGGGGGGAGGGACCCCCTCCCCAATCCCGGCGAGGCCGAGCCAGGAACGAGCCATAGCAGGCAGCATCGCATGCGGAGGCGAGTCCGTAACATGACTTGCTCCATTATCTATCTTAGGGGTGTGGGTGCGTGGGAGAAACCTTACTTGCCACGCACCAAACCTTACCGAGGGGCATAGTTGTACTGACACATCTTCCTTGTATGGACTTTGCCCCATTATCTATCTTAGGGGTGTGGGTGCGTGGGGGAAACCTGACATGCCACGCACCGAACCGTACCGAGGGGCATAGTTGTACTGACACATCTTCCTTGTACGGACTTTGCCCCATTATCTATCTTAGGGGTGTGGGTGTGTGGGGGAAACTTGACTTGCCACGCACCGAACCGTACCGAGGGGCATAGTTGTACTGACACATCTTCCTTGTATGGACTTTGCCCCATTATCTATCTTAGGGGTGTGGGTGCGTGGGGGGGGGAAACAGAATAACCGCACTGTGCATGTCAAACGAGCGCACTGCCGCGTTAGCGCGAGGCAGAGCCGGGGGGGAGGGGGGAAGGACCCCCCTCCCCCATCCCGGCGAGGCCGAGCTAGGAACGAGCCATAGCAGGCGACGACGCGGCGTGCCGCGGCGTCGCATGCGGAGGCAAGTGCGTAACATGACTTGCCCCATTATCTATCTTAGGGGTGTGGGTGCGTGGGGGAAAACTGACTTGCCACACACCGAACCGTACCGAGGGGCATAGTTGTACTGACACATCTTCCTTGTATGGACTTTGCCCCATTATTTATCTTAGGTGTGTGGGTGCGTGGGGGAAACCTGACTTGCCACGCACTGAACCGTATCGAGGGGCATAGTTGTACTAACACATCTTCCTTGTATGGACTTTGCCCCATTATCTATCTTAGGGGTGTGGGTGCGTGGGGGAAACCTGACTTGCCATGCACCGAACCGTCACGAGGGGCATAGTTGTACTGACACATGTTGGTTGTATGGACTTTGCCCAATTATCTATCTTAGGGGTGTGGGTGCGTGTGGTGGGGGGAAACAGAATAACCGAACTGCGCCTGTCAAACGAGTGCACTGGTGCGTTAGCGCGAGGCCGAGCCGGGGGGAGGGGGGTCGGGACCCCCCTCTCCCATCCCGGTGAGGCAGAGCCAGGAACGAGATGTAGCAAGCATCGACGCGGCGTGCCGCGGCGTCGTATGCGGAGGCGAGTCCGTAACATGACTTGCCCTATTATCTATCTTAGGGGTGTGGGTGCGTGGGGGAAACCTGACTTGCCACGCACCGAACCGTACTGAGGGGCATAGTTGTACTGACACATCTACCTTGTATGGACTTTGCCCCATTATCTATCTTAGGGGTGTGGGTGCGTGGGGGAAACCTGACATGCCACGCACCGAACCGTACCGAGGGGCATAGTTGTACTAACACATCTTCCTTGTATGGACTTTGCCCCATTATCTATCTTAGGGGTGTGGGTGCGTGGGGGAAACCTAACTTGCCACGCACCGAACCATACCGAGGGGCATAGTTGTACTGACACATCTTCCTTGTATGGCTTTGCCCCATTATCTATCTTAGGGGTGTGGGTGCGTGGGGTGGGGGGGAAACAGAATAACCGCACTGCGCATGTCAAATGAGCGCACTGCCGCGTTAGCGCGAGGCAGAGCCGGGGGGGGAGGGGGGAGGGACCCCCCTCCCCCATCCCGGCGAGGCCGAGCCAGGAACGAGCCATAGCAGGCGACGACGCGGCGTGCCGCGGCGTCGCATGCGGAGGCGAGTGCATAACATGACTTGCCCCATTATCTATCTTAGGGGTGTGGGTGCGTGGGGGAAACCTGACTTGCCACACACCGAACCGTACCGAGGGGCATAGTTGTACTGACACATCTTCCTTGTATGGACTTTGCCCCATTATTTATCTTAGGGGTGTGGGTGCGTGGGGGAAACCTGACTTGCCACGCATCGAACCGTATTGAGGGGCATAGTTGTACTAACACATCTTCCTTGTATGGACTTTGCCCCATTATCTATCTTAGGGGTGTGAATGCGTGGGGGAAACCTGACTTGCCATGCACCGAACCGTACCGATGGGCATAGTTGTACTGACACATGTTCGTTGTATGGACTTTGCCCCATTATCTATCTTAGGGGTTTGGGTGTGTGGGGTGGGGGGCAAACAGAATAACCGCACTGCACCTGACAAATGAGCGCACTGCCGCGTTAGCGCAAGGCCAAGCCGGGGGGGGGGAGGGGAGGGACCCCCCTCCCCAATCCCGGCGAGGCCGATCCAGGAACGAGCCATAGCAGGCAGCATCGCATGCGGAGGCGAGTCCGTAACATGACCTGCCCCATTATCTATCTTAGGGGTGTGGGTGCATGGGGGAAACCTGACTTGCCACACACTGAACCGTACCAAGGTGTATAGTTGTACTGACACATCTTCCTTGTATGGACTTTGCCCCATTATTTATCTTAGGGGTGTGGGTGCGTGGGGGAAACCTGACTTGCCACGCACCGAACCTTACCGAGGGGCATAGTTGTACTGACACATCTTCCTTGTATGGACTTTGCCCCATTATCTATCTTAGGGGTGTGGTTGCATGGGGGAAACCTGACTTGCCACGCACCGAACCGTACCGAGGGGCATAGTTGTACTGACACATCTTCCTTGTATGGACTTTGCCCCATTATCTATCTTAGGGGTGTGGGTGCGTGGGGTGGGGGGGGGAACAGAATAACCGCACTGTGCCAGTCAAATGAGCGCACGGCCGCATTAGCGCGAGGCCGAGCCGACGGGGGGGGGGGGAGGGACCCCCCCTCCCCCATCCCGGCGTGGCCGAGCCAAGAACAAGCCATAGCAGGCGACGACGCGGCGTGCCGCGGTGTCGCATGCGGAGGTGAGTCCGTAACATGACGTTCCCCATTATCTATCTTAGGTGTGTGGTGCGTGGGGGAAACCTGACTTGCCACACACCGAACCGTACCGAGGGGCATAGTTGTACTGACACATCTTCCTTGTATGGACTTTGCCCCATTATTTATCTTAGGGGTGTGGGTGCATGGGGGAAACCTGACTTGCCACGCACCGAACCGTACCGAGGGGCATAGTTGTACTGACACATCTTCCTTGTATGGACTTTTCCCCATTATCTATCTTAGGGGTGTGGGTGCGTGGGGGAAATCTGACTTGCCACGCACCGAACCGTACTGAGGGGCATAGTTGTACTGACATATCTTCCTTGTATGGACTTTGCCCCATTATCTATCTTATTGGTGTGGGTGCGTGGGGTGGGGGGGAAACAGAATAACCGCACTGCACCTGTCAAACAAGCGCACTGCCGTGTTAGCGCGATGCCGAGCCGGGGGGGAGGGGGGGTTGGGACCCCCCTCCCCCATCCCAGCGAGGTCGAGCCAGGAACGAGCCGTAGCAGGCGACGACGAGCTGTTCTGCGGCATCGCATGCGGAGGCGAGTCCGTAACATGACTTGCCCCATTATCTATCTTAGGGGTGTGGGTGCGTGGGGAAAACTTTACTTGCCACGCACCGAACCGTACCGAGGGGCATAGTTGTACTGACACATCTTCCGTGTATGGACTTTGCCCCATTATCTATCTTAGGGGTGTGGGTGCGTGGGGGAAACCTGACTTGCCACGCAGCGAACTGTACCGAGGGGCATAGTTGTACTCACACATCTTCCTTGTATGGACTTTGCCCCCTTATCTATCTTAGGGGTGTGGGTGCGTGGGGGAAACCTGACTTGCCACGCACCGAACCGTATCGAGGGGCATAGTTGTACTGACACATCTTCCTTGTATGGACTTTGCCCCATTATCTATCTTAGGGGTGTGAGTGCGCGGGGGAAACCTTTCTTGCCACGCACCGAACCATACCGAGGGGCATAGTTGTAATGACACATCTTCCTTGTATGGACTTTGCCCCATTATCTATCTTAGGGTGTGGGTGCGTGGATGAAACCTGACTTGCCACGCACCGAACCGTATCGAGGGGCATAGTTGTACTGACACATCTTCCTTGGACTTTGCCCCATTATCTATCTTAGGGGTGTGGGTGCGTGGGGTTGGGGGGGAAACAGAATAACCACACTGCGCCTGTCAAACGAGCACACTTCCGCGTTAGCGCGAGGCTGAGCCGGGGGGGGGGGGGGGGGGGGAGGAGCCCCCCTCCGCCATCCCGGCGAGCCCGATCCAGGAACGAGCCGTAGCAGGCGACGACGCGGCGTGTCGGGGCGTCGCATGCGGAGGCGAGTCAGTAATATGACTTGCCCCATTATCTATCTTAGGGGTGTGGGTGCGTGGGGGAAACCTGACTTGCCACGCACCGAACCGTACCGAGGGGCATAGTTGTACTGACACATCTTCCTTGTATGGACTTTGCCCCATTATCTATCTTAGGGGTGTGGGTGCGTGGGGTGGGGGGGGAAACAGAATAATTGCACTGCGCTTGTCAAACGAGCGCACTGCCGCGTTAGCGCGAGGCCGAGCCGGGGGGGGGGGGGGGGGGGGGGGGGAGGTGGGGTCGGGACCCCCCTCCCCGATCCCGGTGAGGCCGAGCCAGGAACGAGCCGTAGCAGGCGACAACGCGGCGTGCCGCGGCGTCGCATGCGGAGGTGAGTCCGTAACATGACTTGCCCCATTATCTTATCTTTATTTTTTTAGGGAAAAAACCAGCATCCTTATGGATAATTTTTTCATTTGTACTTTTTTGATAAATTTTTTTGTACTGTTGTGAGTTATTATTTGTACTTTAGCCGTTTGTTTTCTCCATGTATATATTTTTTTATTGTATTTGATTTTTGGTATTATATTTTGTAACTGGTCAGAGATAGTGGGCTTCGCCACGGTTGTGGGCTTTAGTCGTACGTTTTCTCCCAGTCATCTTTTAACCCTCCCACTCACCTTTTAGCCTCCGATCTTCCCCGTTCCCCTCCTCTACCGTCCCCAAATCGATTCCGTCTTTGTTCTCCTCTTCTTCTCTTCTCGGAGGGGGAGTTGCTACTCTTGTTTCACCGTGGGAGCGTCGGCCGGAGGGCTCAACCCCAGGGGTGGAGGTCCGTGTGCTCTGTTTTGTTCCTTTTGCTCTGCTATTGACTTTGCTTGCCTCCTCTTATGTTCAGATTTTCTCTCTATTTCTAATCTCTTGCTCTCTTTGCTATCCCAGGCTGCACTCGCTAGGGTTCCTTTGCTGTTGAACAAGCATTTGGCGGCGGTGATACTGGATTGCGTGGCCGATTTTGTGTCTGCTGGTAAGAGTTTTGCTTTTGTATGGCGTGCTTCGTTTCTGAAATAGTTCAAATCCCTAATTTTTGTTCATGTGTCTTGCAGATCTGGTTCGGCAGATTTTAGGACTGTACAATGGGTACATCATCCAGTCCGGACAAATTGAATGCAGGTGATTTTCCCTGTATTTTGGATGATGTTTTAATAGATCTGGTTTTTAGGTGGTGCAGTTGTTGCTGTATCGACTTTATAAGTTGTATGTATTTTGATATGTGTTAATTTTGTCCTGGATTGTATGGCGTGTATGGTTTTGGCAGTTGATGCAACCTGCAGACAGGTTGTAGTACTTATCACCTTGTGTATTTTGAACTGCTGTCCTGGCATTTGAATAGGTTGTGGTAGTCAGTGAAGAACTATTATGGTGTTCAAAGAGTTGTGTTTTCTGAAGTTTTTTCTGCAAGTGGTGGGTTCATATTTGTTTTATTAGGTGAACTTATAATGTTCACATAGTTGAACTGATTGATTGTTCTTGTACTTTTTTGCTAATTATGATGTTGTTGCAGATGTTGGAGTGCCGGTGCCTCTGGATTCTGACAAATCTGAACGCTTTCAAGATCTTGTGAATGTTATTTTTGAGACACCAAATCCTCTAGAAGAACTTGCGAATGTTGCTGGTGTTTCCCTTATATTTTCTCCTTTTTTATCAGCCTTTCATTCATATATATGCTTAGTTGCATGAGTTGTTCCTTTTTGTTTGTGTCTGATGCTATGCGCTTTATTTATCTGTGTGTCTGCAATGTTAATTGTGTTTTAATTTTTTATGTGCGTGGTTATGTTATTGGTTTATGCAGTTAATGACAGCCATGGTGTTCCATAGGACATTTCTGATGTTGTTAAACATATTAATGATGGAATGTATTCACTTAATGTTGATGATGGTGATGGTAGGTTGCAGTTGTCTGTTACTTAGTCTCAAAGTGTTGATGGCACTAAGCCTGTTACCCAAGCTGAGGATGTTCCTATGCAGTTACAGCTGGAGGATGAAAGGATAAGAAAGAAGAAGTATGAACTCTATAAGAGAAAGGAATTGGAACGGCGTCAAAAGGCTGCCTGTGTGCCAGAAAGTGATGTTGATGTTGCTGAAGCTCCTAAATGTGTAGGCAATGAAGGTGGTGACGCGGGTTTTTCAACTGTTCATGCCGGATCTGATGGAAGTGACATGCCTGTGAAGACAAACTTGATGCAAACTCGGTTGACGCAAGTGTTTGGTCGTGATGGAGTTAAGGAGAAGAAATCTATTTTGAAGAGGAAGATGTCAGATCGAAATCCTGATGGCACGCAGAGGCGTAGCCCACGTGTGAAAGCTGTTTCCCAACCTGGTAATAGCAAAACTGATGTGGATAGTGTTGCTATGAAAATTGGTCCAAGCAAACTTGGTGGCTCCTCTGTTCGTCGGAGTCCACGAGGTTTGACAAATAAGAAGCCTTCTTCTTCTCCTCTTCAAAAGCGGTCTTTGTTGAAAGAAAATAAGAAGCGTAAAGTTCATCCTGCAAAGGTGAACAAAGGTGTGAAGAAGCGTGCTCGTGTCGAAGCTGAAGATGCTGCATCTGAAGAAGATGATGTTGAAGTTGATTCAGAAGATGAATTTGCAGTGGTATGTGTTTTGTACTGCATGTGACTTGTTAGTTGTACTTGCAATGATTTAATTCTGTTTAGGCTGGTATGCTTGCCAGGTGAGGCCGGTCATTGTTTTGCATCTATATGATTGTGGTACTGGTGTTGTTTTAATAGTTTAACTTGTGCAATCTTTTTTTAACTTACATTCATATGCTTGTTTTGTTTTCTATATTCATTGTATGCAGTGGTATGTGTTTTGTACTGCATGTGACTTACTAGTTGTACTTGCAATGATTTAATTGTGTTTCGGCTGGTATTGCGGCCAGGTTAGGCTGATCATTTGTTTGCATCAATTGAGGTGTGGTACTGATGTTGTTTTAATACTTGAACTTGTGCAATCTTTTCTTTTTCTTTTTTCTTGAATTCATATGCTTGTTTTGTTTTCTATATTCATTTTTTTAAGGTGTGGCTTTTTTGTTTTCATTTACAGCCTGTTAGCGTTATGAGTTCGGTCAAGCCGGTTGGAGGCAATGCCGGAAAAGTTTCCTTGGATGAAGGTGACCAACGGAAATTGAACTTAACTGTGCGATGTTCATTGAGAGAGGTTGAAGATTGTGCTAAATTGCTTGAGAGTCGACATGTGGCTAGGGTTCATGCATCTGGTTTTGGTTCTATCTTCAAGTGGAGGGTGAAGTCTAACATTTCCCGCCCTCTGATGGGAGTTTTGTACCTGAGGATAGATTGTGATACAATGATTCTTGACATGGGTGAGGCTAATAAGAAGCTTCGCATCCCTAGCGACGGTATACAACAATTATTTGGTTTCCCCCATGGTGGTCGTTCTACGCCAAGGCCGTCAGAGGACGGATATGACGATGCTCTGATGAAGTTAAGATCAGAGCTTGACATTAGCAGGGATAAAGATATCAAGACAAAGGATTTGAGGAATAAGCTCAAGGTTCTCGTCAAGGATCCTAGCAGAGATGACCTTGCTTTGAAAGTGTTCTTCATGATTGTGTTTATGAAGGTTGTGTTGCCTGGTTCTGCCTCGCGTGTTTCCAGAGAGGCAGCAATGTTTGAGGGTCTCGTCTTTGAGGACATGGCTAATATGGATTATTGCCAGCTGATGGTTGATGAGCTTAGAAGGGCTGTTGCCAAGTACCAAAATGGTGATACCATGGGGAAGGCAATCACAGGCTGTGCCATAGGGCCTGTACTAATGTACCTTGACTGCCTTATCCGTGGCAAGACTGCGGAGCCTGACATGCGAGTCCCCCGCATATGTTACATGGATCCAGCCAAGCTTTCTGATCTGGTTGATGCAGATTTGATAAAAAAAGGCAATACAGATCGAAAGACTTCGGTGTTTGGGAAGCTTCCGGTGAGTTTTTTTTGTTTTGTGTTTTGCAGACCTTTTTTATTTTAGGTATAGCTATTTTTTGCTGTAGTGGATATGTGTACTGTAGAGTTGTCTGTTTATATTTTGTATGGTTTAGGTATAGTTTTTTAGTACTGTTGTTTAGTGTGTGGTTGAACTAAATAACTTTGTTCAACTGGCTTGTTGGTAAATACTACCAAATTGGCAATGGCAGTTAAAGTTTATTAGTGGTGTTGATTTTAAATCTGTTAATATCATGATTTATTTTTTCCCTATGTGTTGCATTGATTGATTAACTATTTTTCCCTTTTGTTTGTAGTGGAAAACTCAAGAGGAGGTTGATTTTTTTCCGAGTGTATAAACGGCCAGTCCTGGAGATGCCGTCGTCTCAGGTTCCGAAGTTTTCGTCTCTGCTCGATGAGTTGAGGGATGGCCGTGGTGTTGAGGGTGCTGGTTATGCCCCCTGGCCCTAGTAACGCTAGTGCTTCACAGAGGCAGGGCTTTGGTATTGATGTTGTTGTTTCACCGTTGGAGAGTGCTGAGCATATCTTAAGTAATGTGTGTTCTGAGTTGCAAAAGGTCCCAACAACAGTTGAGCGTTTGAGCTGTATCAATGGTATCCTTCCTTAAGGTCATCAATTTAACTCTGAGGAAGCTGTTGACTACATTGAGATGGAGAGAATTTTAATCGAAGATATGCGTGACGGTGCCGCTAATCTAGTTCAGAGCTCGGTTCGTCTGTTGAACAACATGAAGCGTTTCAGAACTACGCAAAACTCTCGCTGCAAGCCATATGAAGAAAGTGCAAATGTTGGTATCAAGCAGTTTGAGCAGGATGAGGCTGCTGCCACCGACAGCAGGGCTGGTGATGGTACTGAGGCTAATGTTTTTGATCACGAAACGAATGATGTTGGCTTTGAGAATCTTGATGTTTATGTGAGTCAGTCCTCGGTGTTTGCAATTTTTACTTTGTTGTCCCGATGTCAGTGTTGTAGTTGAACTTCGTCATGTTCATCTATTTATTAATAATTTTCTTTCATGCAGATTGATCACGATGAGGCTGTTGGCACCGACAGCAGGGTTGATGATGGTACTGAGGCTAATGTTTCTGATCAGCATACGAACGATGTTGGCTCGCAGCACCCTGTTGTTGATGTGAGTCAGTCCTTGTTGTTTGTATGTTTTTACTATGTTGTTGTGCTGTCGGTATTGTAGTTGAACTTCCTGATCTACATTTGTTTATTAATTTTTCTTTTTATGCAGAAGACCAGTCATAATGTTGAGGTTGCTGTTGACGGTGGAGTAAATGATCCATCCACTGATAAGTGCAAGGTTATTTTTATTTTCATTGTTTTTATTCATATTTTCTTGAAATTTCATGCGCACCGATGTGTCTTGCTTGTTCATTTTTGTATCCCACACCGTTTATAGTTTGCAAGGGGGTCACTACCTTTTTTGTTACTGTTGTTTTAATTCCTTGTGTTTATTGTTGCTCATAATAGCATTGTGTTTTTGCCTCATTACATTTGAATCAGGGACCTATTGTTGGCGATGAGCCTTGTTTGCCCGTTGGTGACGCTGCTTTGAATATTAGCAGCAACAAGATCAATGATGTTGCTGTGAATGCTTCCTAGGTTTGTTTTTCTGTGCACCTATTGGTAGCTTTTTTTATTGTTACTTTTGTTCATATTACTCACTTTTTCTGAATTTTTATTTTCGTCACATTACTGATGTTGAGCGTGAGGTTATCCTTAGTGGTGGAGATGATGCTCGTGATATTCCATTGAATAGTGGGCGCAATGTTGGTACCAAAGTTGCTGATGAGGATGCTGGTGTTGCCAGCATACTTGATGCCAAATCGCCTGGTGTTGGTATTGCTGGGAATGAAAATGTTTCTGGTTGTGAAGATTTCCCGTCGGAGAATTTCCCGCCTGGAGGTCTTGATTACGGTGATGCATTGCAAGATGCTTCTAGCGTGGAGGAGGTGCCATCCGATGATGATGATTTACTTCTGTCAATTTCTTCTGGCCCCTTGACGCAGGAGGTGCTATTGTCGTCCTAGGATTTTCTTTCTACAGACCCTGAAAGCGCATCAATATTGGTGTCCTCTCAAGATGTCCCATCGTCAAACCCTGAAACTGGAGGCATAATGGTCTCATCACAGGAACTACCGTCGTCGTCAAACCATGATAGTCCAAGTAAGGACTTGTAAATGGGGCGTACTTCTCAATTTTGGCATTTTGGACATGTTCTCTTGTAGGTGTTGAACTTATTATTTTTCATCATTTTCTGCAAGCAGAAAGTGGTAATGTTGTTAAGGTTGATATGTTTTTCTTTGCTGTTACGAGGTTGCGCACGAACCATACGAAATGGTTAGTTTTGGATTTTGCCCGTACTATTTTTTTGTCTCTTTTTCTTTCGCTCGTATGATTATTGTTGTTGTTGTAGTAGTTTTAATTCATGTAATCTTTTGTGTTTTTCTAGTCACAAGCCGATGTTTCAAAATAAAGAATGTGATGCCAGTGTTGGTTCTATTGCTAAAGCGTTTGTCCCCACTGGCATGCTCAACTCAGACAGTGCAGATGTTGTTTTATATTCTCTACGTCAGAAGTACCGAGACACTGACAAGTTGATAGTTCCCAGATGGGTGACAGTCAGTATTTTGCTTTTTTGTAAATAGGATGATAAGTTGTTTTGCCAATTTTCTAACTGTTGTTGTTCTTTTTGTACAACAGACCAAGATCCGTGATGGAAATATTGATTCCAATGTGCTAAATTGGTTCACGAGATCAGGTGCTGATGGTTTTGACCAAGTAGGTGAACTTGGACTTTTTGTACTCATTAACTTGAACTGTCATGTTTTCTTTACAGTTTTGAGAGGTGGGGGAATGAACTTGATCTGTGCTTCTTTTACACCTGCACTTATGAATGATCTGTGCTTCTTTTATTAAAGCTGCACTTATTGTTGCAAGGAAATTGAACTTATTATGTGATTTGTATCGCAGTGGATATAAATTCTTTATGATTATGTGATTTTTTGTTTGTACTTATGAATTTTTATTTCCCTCTTTTATTTATTGTTTCAAGGCTAAATTTTTTGTTTCATTATGATTTGGTAAATTAATTAAACCATACACTGAAACTATGTAAAACATTTCGATGCAAAAACAAATGCGATCATAATCGCAACCAATGTAACAACTGATCCAACGGCATAATGATACAAAGCATCGGTATGAATGGCATATTTTCTAATCTTTCTAATCTTCAAGCGCATTGCATCCATCTTGATCTTGTGATCATCGACGACATCCGCAACATGCAACCCCAATATCATCTTCTCCTCCTCAATTTTTCTAATTTGTTCCTTCAACAAATTGTGTCGGGGAAGCTAATCCACCAACACCTATGGGGACAGGGCCCCCTTTCGGTTCGGAGGGAGGCGGAGGTCGCACAAAGAGCGGATCGAGGCAGTACACGTGAGCAGTTTTACCCAGCTTCGGGCCGCACGGATGCGTAAAACCCTACTGCTGCTTGTTTGTGTGTATTGAGTTCTTGCTCAGGAGCGATGGACGCTGCCAGACTGAGCGTGAGAGTGTTCCTGATGTTTCGAATGAGCCGAACCCGGCCCCCAACCCCTTCTACGTTGCGCCTGGGCCTCCTTTTATACTTTCAAGGGGTCACCGACAGGTGGCAACGTAGACTAGAAGGGTAAAAATGGAAAAGGATGCGGTAGGTGCAGCTACCGGTACTGTGGACATAGTGCACCCTACCTAACTCTGACGGCAGGGGACAAGGTCATTGAATGCCTGTCTGAGTTGCCTAAACAGTGCAAAAAGTGACCTTTAGGAGCGCCACCGTTTGCCACGATGGCCTTCTCTTCATCTCCGCTTGCCACCGCGCACCACTAGCTGCACAGCCTCCTGCCACGTGTGCTTGGGAGAGTCTTAGAGCGACACGTTAGCAGGTGTGCTGGAGCGTGGGCACGAAGTGGGGGTTTCCCGTGGCAAGCTCCTTGCCGCGGTCGTCGTCTTGTCGTGTTTGGGAGCTTGCTGCTCACCGGGCCTTGCCGGGACGTAGGGCGCGTCGCGGCAAGCTTTCTTGATATGCCTTGAGTGGCCTTCCCGGCAAGCTCCTCTTGCCGGGGTCTTGTCTCTTCCCGGCAAGCTCCTCTTGCCGAGGCCTTGGTTGGCCTTCCCGGCAAGCTCCTCTTTCCGGGGCCTTGGTTTGAGTACTTTGTTCTTGAATGGTCTTCAAGGGAACCACGGAGGGTCTTGGCGGTCACCCGGCAAGCCTTGCCGCAGGATGCTGCGACTGCCCGTGCACGAGTTCGGGGTACTAGGGTACCCCTACTCTAGTACACCGACAGGAGCCCCCGGGCCTAGGCCATACACGGTGCCGAGCGCTGTTGGGCCAGGCCCAAAACAGTGCATGGGCACGCACGGCCTAGGTCACGCCGCATATCTCTCCGCTCCCACCGCGCACGCCCAAAACGGCACGCGTCAAACGCGGCGTCGTGGGTGACGCGGGTGGCGTGCGCGGGGCTAAGCCCCTCGAGCATGTGTCAGGCCACGATGATGGGGACGGTTCACGCCCTCCTCCCTAAACGGAGGTAGGCGTGGGGGCGTGGTGCATTTACTGGACGGGGCCGGTGCGCGGTTTTCGGGACGTCCATTCCCCACGATCACGGGGCGGAGCGAGGCCGCCTCATACTTCGCCTTGGTTCTGCATCTCCACCACGCGGCTCCCATGCGCTTGGGGTCGCGGACGGTGGAAGTGGGAAACTGGGCCGTCGCGAGCACAGGCAGCGGGTTGGCCTCGACTCCCTGCTCTTCCCGTGCCTTGATTCGCTGAGCGGGGTGGCCGAGCTCCCACCTCGCTCATTTATAAAGAGCGGGAGGGGAGCACAGAAACCCGCACTCTCTCATCTCCTCCTTTCTTTAGCTTTTGTTCCCCTTTCTCTCATTCGCCATGGAGAAAGGGAACCCAGGCCCTTCATCGGTGGCGGCGAGGGTCGCCGCCAGACAGTGCATCACTCCCTCTCCCGCGCCCGTGGTGGCAGAGCCAGCCATAAGGGGAAGAGGGAGGGGGCGAGGTCGCGGACGAGGTCGAGGACGAGGTCGGGGCGCTCGGGGAAGAGGCGGGCGGGGCGGCGCGCCAGCTTCGCCTCCGCCGGCGGCTCCTCCCCCCACGGCGGTTCATATAGGGGACGACCCTTGCGAGTTCTTCAACAAGCTGCGCCGGGCGCCTCGTCGTCGCCTCCGGCTTCCAGCTCCGTTTGCGCGCGCGATGGAGTTGGACCCGCCCGAGACACTGAGACTGCGCATGAGGGGCTGTGGGATCAGCGGCACGCGAGTCCGTGTTGTATTCCCAGCCCCTAATGTGATGTATCTTGATCGAGGGTGGAAGACGTTCGCGCGTATTCCCAGCCCCTAATGTGATGTATCCACAGCTTGACGTTCGCGAGTCCGTGTTGTCAGGTCGGAGTACGAGGGCGTGGTGCCCTCGACAGCGTGCTGACGTCCTGCCGCCCCGTCTTCGAGCCCCGCTTCCAGCGCCGACATCGCCGTCCAGCCTTCGGACGGCCCCCGGGATGTTCTCTTGGTGTCTTCTGGCACCCGTAGCTCGCCTAGGCGCTCCTTTTGCCCTTTTCGCCTCCTTGACCTGCCTCCTAAAGAGAGGGATAGGAAAGGGATTACGGGCATCTTATCTTTTTAATTTGTAAGCCTTCGGGCCTTAGCTGTATCTAAAACTTGTAATCCTTTCTTTCATGTTTTTCATCCTCTATGGACTGTACCTGAGTGGGATGTTTTTTAATGAAAAGGGGATGCTTGCCGGGTTATTTGTCTCGCGAGTTAAACCCACGCCAAGGAGCAAATCCTTGGTATCCCTCGGACAGACATTTCATCTTCCGGCAACAGGCCCTGCCGCCTTCCCACGTCGCTCGACCTTTCTCACGCCTTTGACGGAGGCGGGAACGAGGTGGGTGCGGTCTCCTCGTTTCATCCCTTTGCTGCCGCGACTACAACCAAACTTGGCCCCGGGAATGAGCCCTAGGGCCTAGAGTTGAGGGAGCACGGCAGTTTTCGGGAAGAAACGCGGTTTCGCATTCCCCAGTCCATAAGAGGATGCATGATGAGGGATGAAAGACTTATCTGATATTGCAGCCCCCGACAACTCTGGTTTGCCGTGGACGATTCTTGGCACTCGCAGCCCCCAGCGATACTGGCTTCCGGCAAGCTTGTTGCCGAGAAGGCTTTTATCTTCAGCAGAGAACTTTGATGTTCTCGATGCCGGCTTCCGGCAAGCTTGTTGCCGAGAAGACTTTTATCTTCAGCAGAGAACTTTGACGTTCTCGATGCCGGCTTCCGGCAAGCTTGTTGCCGAGAAGACTTTTATCTTCAGCAGAGAACTTTGACGTTCTCGATGCCGGCTTCCGGCAAGCTTGTTGCCGAGAAGACTTTTATCTTCAGCAGAGACCTTTGACGTTCTCGATGCCGGCTTCCGGCAAGCTTGTTGCCGAGAAGACTTTTATCTTCAGCAGAGAACTTTGATGTTCTCGATGACGGCTTCCGACAAGTTTGATGCCGAGAAGACTTTTATCTTCAGCAGAGAACTTTGACGTTCTCGATGCCGGCTTCCGGCAAGCTTGTTGCCGAGAAGACTTTTATCTTCAGCAGAGAACTTTGACGTTCTCGATGCCGGCTTCCGGCAAGCTTGTAGCCGAGAAGGCTTTTATCTTCAGCAGAGAATTTGACGTTCTCGATGTCGGCTTCCGGCAAGCTTGTTGCCGAGAAGGCTTTTATCTTCAGCAGAGAACTTTGACGTTCTCGATGCCGGCTTCCGGCAAGCTTGTTGCCGAGAAGGCTTTTATCTTCAGCAGAGAACTTTGACGTTCTCGATGCTGGCTTCCGGCAAGCTTGTTGCCAAGAAGGCTTTTATCTTCAGAAGAGAACTTTGACGTTCTCGATGCTGGCTTCCGGCAAGCTTGTTGCCGAGAAGGCTTTTATCTTCAGCAGAGAACTTTGACGTTCTCAATGCTGGCTTCCGGAAAGCTTGTTGCCGAGAAGGCTTTTATCTTCAGCAGAGAACTTTGACGTTCTCGATGCCAGCTTCCGGCAAGCTTGTTGCCGAGAAGGCTTTTATCTTCAGCAGCGAACTTTGACGTTCTCGATGCCGGCTTCCGGCAAGCTTGTTGCCGAGAAGGCTTTTATCTTCAGCAGAGAACTTTGACGTTCTGGATGCCGGCTTCCGGCAAGCTTGTGGCCGAGAAGGATTTTATCTTCAGCAGAGAACTTTGACGTTCTCGATGCTGGCTTCCGGCAAGCTTGTTGCCGAGAAGGCTTTTATCTTCAGCAGAGAACTTTGACGTTCTCGATGCTGGCTTCCGGCAAGCTTTTTGCCGAGAAGGCTTTTATCTTCAGCAGAGAACTTTGACGTTCTCGATGCTGGCTTCGGGCAAGCTTGTTGCCGAGAAGGCTTTTATCTTCAGCAGAGAACTTTGACTTTCTCGATGCCAGCTTCCGGCAAGCTTGTTGCCGAGAAGGCTTTTATCTTCAGCAGAGAACTTTGACGTTCTCGATGCCGGCTTCCGGCAAGCTTGTTGCCGAGAAGGCTTTTATCTTCAGCAGAGAACTTTGATGTTCTCGATGCCGGCTTCCGGCAAGCTTGTTGCCGAGAAGGCTTTTATCTTCAGCAGAGAACTTTGACGTTCTCGATGCCAAGAAGATTGGTCTTAAGGGCGTTGCCAGCCCCCAGGCCATAACTGCGTTTAAACATGACAAGTGATTAGCATCTGAAGTGCACTTAACTCACTTGCAAATTTTGAGTTCTGCTACATATTCCCTATGCCTGCTGGAATGCTTTCCGGTGCGTACGATCCAGCCAGCAGCGCTTGAGGGAACGGGCCCTTAGCGGCTATTCAGGAACGTCGCCTCCCGGAAAGGTTTACCTTCTTGGTTCTAGCGCAACCGCACAAGTTGCTGAGCGGACTCGAGGCAACATGGAGCGCAACTAGCCCCGAGAAGGTTCCTTGGCATACAGGTCTATGCAGAAATCTCAAATAAATAGTGCATGGTATCTTCCTGTTCAACCTCTCTTTGTACGTCCACCCTACGCTTTTAAGGAACTTGTCGGTGCAGGCACCTTTGCCGCGAGCGCCGAGTGTGGAACTTCAGCAGCCTGCTGGCGGGGTCGCTACCGACAAGCAACCTTGTCGCAACTAGTCGCGGCTCACTTAAGTTGTTGAGCGGACTCGAAACAAAGTAAGGGCGCAACTAGCTACGAGTTGGTTCCTCCGCGCACAGGTTTTCCATACAAAGAACAAGATCTCCGAGGCGGATAACCTTATATAGAAAGGAAATATCTAAAGTTTCGCATGACTTAGCTTTTCTGTTGCCGCACTGGCGTCGTTCTTTTGGTCGCCTGCTTCTTAGGAGCCATGACGATGAAGAACAGCTGAGCCTTGACGAGGACGGAACGGCTGCCTCCGAGTCCTTCTTCTTCGGTGGCATGTCGATGAAGACGATGAAGATTTAGCTCGCGTGCACGCCGGATTGGGTTCGCACGATCTCGACGCCCCCTACCTGGCGCGCCAGAGATGTCGGGGAAGCTGATCCACCAACACCTATGGGGACAGGGCCTCCTTTCGGTTCGGAGGGAGGCGGAGGTCGCACAAAGAGCGGATCGAGGCAGTACACGCGAGCAGTTTTACCCAGCTTCGGGCCGCACGGATGCGTAAAATCCTACTGCTGCTTGTTTGTGTGTATTGAGTTCTTGCTCAGGAGCGATGGACGCTGCCAGACTGAGCGTGAGAGTGTTCCTGATGTTTCGAATGAGCCGAACCCGGCCCCCAACCCCTTCTACATTGCGCCTGGGCCTCCTTTTATACTTTCAAGGGGTCACCGACAGGTGGCAACGTAGACTAGAAGGGTAAAAATGGAAAAGGATGCGGTAGGTGCAGATACCGCTACTGTGGACACAGTGCACCCTACCTAACTCTGACGGCAGGGGACAAGGTCATTGAATGTCTGTCTGAGTTGCCTAAACAGTGCAAAAAGTGACCGTTAGGAGCGCCACCGTTTGCCACGATGGCCTTCTCTTCATCTCCGCTTGCCACCGCGCACCCCTAGCTGCACAGCCTCCTGCCATGTGTGCTTGGGAGAGTCTTAGAGCGACACGTTAGCAGGTGTGCTGGAGCGTGGGCACGAAGTGGGGGTTTCCCGCGGCAAGCTCCTTGCCGCGGTCGTCGTCTTGTCGTGTTTGGGAGCTTGCTGCTCACCGGGCCTTGCCGGGATGCAGGGCGCGTCGCGGCAAGCTTTCTTGGTATGCCTTGAGTGGCCTTCCCGGCAAGCTCCTCTTGCCGGGGTCTTGTCTCTTCCCGGCAAGCTCCTCTTGCCGGGGCCTTGGTTGGCCTTCCCGGCAAGCTCCTCTTGCCGGGGCCTTGGTTTGAGTACTTTGTTCTTGAATGGTCTTCAAGGGAACCACGGAGGGTCTTGGCGGTCACCCGGCAAGCCTTGCCGCGGGATGCTGCGACTGCCCGTGCACGAGTTCGGGGTACTAGGGTACCCCTACTCTAGTACACCGACAAATTGTTTTCTTCTTCAACTAAATTTAACCTCTCGACAATAGGGTCGGTTGGAATTTCCGGTTCAACAACCTCCTAGATAAATAAAATCTATGTCACGTTGGTCGGCATAATTGTCATAAACAATAAATGAACCAATAGTTATGAAAAGATAATATATACCACCTCCGAATCATAGACAGGATGAGGGCCGACGGGGGCGGATACCAAAACCATCGCACTATATAAGATGCAATAATAAAAGTAAGAAAATTATACAAGTATCTATATAAATATACAAGTAAGAATTTTTTTCCTTTCAGAAAGAATATAAGAACAAGAGGCTCACCACGGTGGTGCCGGCGACAAGATCGGCGCGGGCGATCGACGGCGGTGAAGGCGGGGACGGGACGTGATGGACCGCTAAACCTAGACAAATATTGAGGAAAATGGAGCTTGGAGGTCGATCTTGGAGAGGAGAAAGCTTAAGTAGTGTGGCTCGGGCATTCCATCGAACACCTCGTGTGCATAGGAGGTGAGCTAGAGCACCACAAAGCTCTCCCCTCACCGGCCACGAAAAACAGAGCACTGGGAGTGCTCTGCTCGCAGGGTAGATATAGGAAACTAATTGGTCTCGGTTCGTGCCACGAACCGGGACTAAAGGGCAGCCTTTGGTCCCGGTTCAAGCCACCAACTGGGACCAATGGTGGTGGGCCAGGAGCAAGGCGCATTGGTCCCGGTTTGTCCCACCAACCGGAACGAATAGGTCCAGCCGAACCGGGACCAATGGCCCACGTGGCCCGGCCGGCCCCCGGGGCTCACGAACCGGGTCCAATGCCCCCATTGGCCCCGGTTCTGGATTGAACCGGGACTAATGGGCTGACCCGGCCTAGACCATTGCCCCCTTTTCTACTAGTGCCTGCTTCAGGGCCTTTACGAGAATGGAATTGAATCAGATAATGATTAATCAAGCATGATAATTAATTAATGATACTGAAACAAGAATTAAAGAGATGGTAGCTAGATAGTACTACTTAATTACTTACCTTTGGTCGATGCCAAAACAGCTTTTGAGGCCAGTCGCCTGGAGTCACCTTGATGAACATGGCCCGCCGGAGAAGAAAATTAATAAAGGGCTTATTAAATAGTTCATATCAGGAAATCACGAACTAATAATAGGCCGAGATATATATAGTTAATAATGATTAAAATTACTTGTTGACTATCCCCTTCACGATGGTGAAGTCTTTATCTTCTTTAGTTAGTGAGTCCTGTAATTCAACTTTTCCTTCCTCAACTTTAATGTCTATCAAGACCCATTGCCAACTGCATGCGCACACATTTGCATGTCTTAATTAAGCGGGCATGTGCATAAAATTAATCAACTATCGTAAACCGTATACACTTAATTCTTAACATCTAGCTAGCTAGTAAGCAAAAACAGAATTTGTAGTACAAGACAGTGTGACTCACGGGAAGTTGTAAGGAAGTAGTATATCTTCATTGCTATTGAGGCGCTTCATGAACTCTAGCATGCTTTCCTCTACACCTGCTTTATAAAATGGAAGCTTTCATATGTCCTCATTAATGGTATTTGGGTCAATGAACCCAATGCCATAGCGTCCATATTTTTTCATTTCATACATCTTCATCCTGCATATAATACCACAGAAAAGAATATAGTGAGGATAATTACATGTAATGATTGATCAAAATTATCACTACATAACTAGCTTGAGACTTAAGTTACAGAAAGAAATCACTTACAGACAATAGCAACTGACAATAGACTTGTCGAGTGCGTCTTGATTGTATAACTGAAATAGTTCTAGATACTCAATGGCCAGAGCTTTGTCACGGTAATAATGCTCCTCCTTGACATTCACCATGAGGGACACTCGATTGGAAATCTTGGTAATGTTCGTCTACCATTAATGCAATTCATACATTCTCGCTGGGAGGTCCTTGACCTTGTCTGGATGGACCAATGGTTGGTCCCGGACATATTTCCATTTTATTTCTGATTCTCTAAGCGGAGACATGGGCTCGATTTTGAGGAGTTGTCCAACAGAGGTCTTGAGCATTTCAGCCTGCATTATATGCTCCTCCGTTATTACCACATCGCCCTGATGGGGAACGCTAACGGTTTGCCCACAATAATATTTGGCGCGTGTACTCCTCTCATGTGTTGTTGGCACAACAAGCGGGGGATCGCTTGCGCCGCCTGTTCTCCCAGCTGGGGAACGGTTTTCCCGCATTTTTTGCGAGCTGCTTGTTGGCTCAAGCTCGAGCTTGCTTCCTTCTGTAGCTGTGCTCGATGTAGCTTCCTGATTTGACGCTCATAGTCTGAGTCAACAGGCTTGGGAGCTGGTGCTCTAGCCATACGAATGAATTGGTCAATCGTTTTCTCAGGCACTTTCTCCTTTGGCTGCGGTGCCGTTTTTGGTCCAAAATGGGCGTCCACTTTGGCCTGCACTATGGCTGCGTTTTGCTCCTCGGTCATGTCGTAAGTCCTTTGAGGAAGAGCAGCGAGGCTTGGACCATATTCATATCGCTTGTCTCCGCCTATACTTCCTGTACTACCTCGACTCGAATCGCTACACACCATAGCTGCGACGTGTCTCTTCTGCGATTGCTGAGACGACGGAGATAGCTGACGTGGCTGGCGCTGTGCCGGACTTGAAACAAGAGGAGTGGCCTGATGCTGTGCCAGACATGAAGGAGGAGGAGTCTGCTCAAGCGTTCGGGGACTTGGAGGAGGTGGCGGACTTCAAGGAGGAGTCGGCTCACGCGTTTGTGGACTTGGAGGAGCGGGAGTCTGCAGACTCTGTGGCGGACTTCGAAGAGGAGTCGGCAGACGACGTAGTGTCGGTGGACTTGGAAAGATGATGCAATCCTTTCTCCATAGGATGATACAATGTACAGCCTCTCCCAGTGTGTGCTCGCCGTCACCTCCAGCAATGTCAAGTACTAGCATCGAATATGGCTCCGCCACTTCATCAACCATGACACAAGCATAATCCTCTGGAATCGGGATGCAATGGAAGGTTTCTTTAGGGGTAATTGTGAAAGCAACGCCGTCCGCCACCTTCATGGATATGTTCTTCATTTTGGAGTGTAGCTCACAGTTAGTGTTCTCTATGATGTCATCCACAGGGTGGTATGTATTCAGCAGTGTGTCGCCCGGGGCAGAACCAACGCTGCTTCTCGGCATGGATGGTACGGTGCTATCGAATGATGGACGATCATCCGCTTGCTGCTGCCGCTGCTGAGGCCCCCTTTCTGGCTAAGTGAGTCGATCTACTGCTGCTGCTGCTGGAATTTGAGTGCCAAGTCCGCGTGCCTTGCTTCTAGGCCTTGAAGGCGTTCTGCGTCCTGCTTCCTCTGATCCTCCTCAAGCCTCCTCTTCTTCTCCTCCTCCATCTTCTTTCTTGCACGGGACCTGTAGTCGTGATTCCAGTCCGAAAAGCCCTCATACCAGGGAATAACGCCCATGCCTCGTGTTCTTTCCGGGTCTTCAGGATTTCCCAGGGTGCGCGTAAGCTCGTCGTTCTCTCTGTTGGGCGTGAACACCCCCGCTCATGCT
The DNA here is from genome assembly GCF_018294505.1 of Triticum aestivum. Taxonomy (NCBI): domain Eukaryota; kingdom Viridiplantae; phylum Streptophyta; class Magnoliopsida; order Poales; family Poaceae; genus Triticum; species Triticum aestivum. Next base: position 32,892,005 of record NC_057795.1, on the reverse strand, counting down.
TCTTCTATTGCGTCAAGTATCTTTTGTTCGGCTCCTTTTAGACTTGCCTTCTTCGAAACCAGGCCTGTCTTCGGGTCCAACGCCCCCCCATGTGCATAGAACCAAGTTTTGCACCTGGGGGTCCAGCTCCTAGTAATCGGAGTGACCCCTGCACCATCCATCTCTTGCTCAGACTTATCCCACTTAGGCATTCCCACCGCGTAGCCACCTGGACCCAGCCTATGGAACTGCGTCTTTTTTGCGGCATTGGCCTTGTTTTTTATCGACCGTTCCTTAGATATTTCTGAATCCTTGAATTTCACGAAATCGTTCCAGTGTTCTCTTTGATTCTCCAGTGTTCCCTTGAATTCTAGAGTCTTCCTTTCTGCAGCGAGGTAGTTGGCCCATACAGTTTTCTTGTGGGTGTTGAATGCAATTGCCATCTTCTTAAGATCAGTGCCATTCACTTTGTCCACATCTGCTTTAGTGAAATAATCTGGTGGGGGTGAAATGTTCCATCAGAGAATCCCAAAGGTCTTGTTTGGCTCTGTCGTCGACCCAAGTAACACCTGGACGTTTAGTCTTTGGCTCTTTCCATTCTTGAATGGAGATCGGGAGTTTGTCCTTCACAAGAACTTCGCACTGACGAGCCCACTTGTTTGCAATGTTCTTAGGCGATCGGGTTCGCCACTAGGTTTGACAGATTCGATGTTGTACTTTACACCGTCCTTCAACAATCTGCTCGGGTCTCGCTTTGTCCTGCTGTCTGTAGAAGCAGATTTGCTCGACCCGGAGGGCTGAAAAGAGGGAAGATCGATTCGTTCATATATCTTAAAATAAAAAAAACATGTGATGATCACCAGATGACTGCTTATATAAATATACCTCGCCGGTAGTCTTTGTTATTTGAAGATCAGCATTCTCTATGTCATCATAAACATTGTTTGTGTCATCATAATCAGAATCATAGTTCATGACTTCATCAGCTCGGTCCTCGAGATCGAATATCTTTTCATCACCCTCTCCGGTATTGTTCAGATATTGGGAGCCGTCATCTGCTTCATTCAGATCATCTAGCCTGCCAGTACTGCGTATGATGTCGAACAATTCCTCTTCTCTGTCTCTGTCGGTATTGTCCGCCATAGCTTTTACTTAACTAATACAGAGGAAATATAGAACAATTTAGTATTCAAATTAATTACAATGCATGGATGCAACCAATAAGGAAAAATTGAATCATATAGTACATAATATATATGCATCGTCTCGATTAATATATATCTCAAATACATCATCATCTCGAATAATATATATAATCTTGAATAAAGCATCTCAAATATTATATATCGAATACATCACTGGCTAGGTACCTAATAAAGAATGAGTACTATAGAAGAATCTAGGGCGCCACTCGCGGTTCCTGGGCATGGGCGATGGACATCCAAAGAGAAGGAACCATCACAGGATCATATCTCTGGTCATCTGCCCAAAGAACCTGCCAAGTAGTGGAGAACCTGACGTCGTCCATAGCAGCCATGTAGCGATGGACGTGCTCGTCTTCCTCCCTGACACGGTGACGCACCACCTCCGGCGGGGCCGGCTGCCTCTGCACCAAATGTGGCCCACGTGAATGCCACCAAAGGAGATCAGGTTCGACGATGGGACCCGAGGCCGGGTTCCTCACCAAGCAGCACGCCCCTCCAGGTAGGACCTCCCAGTGCCAGCCCCACGGAGCCCAGTCCCGGACATGGGTCCTCTGAAGCATGACGTTGTCACGAACGGGTCAACGGCGAGGATGCGGGCCGGGCATATCGTCGAGAACAAATACTATATGCCCGCAAAAAGTAACATTAATCTAACATTCTATATGCAAATTCTGACAATTTGACATTAATCTAATTCATCTAGCTAAAACTAATTCTAAAATTTCTAACATTTCGTATTATATAACTAACATTTCTAATATTTCTATAAGTAAAAAATAGAAAAATTGATAACATTTTTATAAATATTTCTATAAATAAAAAACAGGAAACAATTATAACATTTATAATATTTCTATAACTAAAAAACAGGAAAAATTTATAATATTTCTATATAACTAACATTTCTGAAAATATTTCTATAACTACAAAACAGAATAATTTCTAACATTTCTATAACTAAAAAACAGAAAAAATTCTATAACTAAAACTCTATAATGTGTGTGTGTGTAGTCTGTAATGTGTGTGTGTGAACATGGCGGCCGGGGTGAGCTCACCGGTGAGGCGATGACGGGGCGACGGGACGGGGCGGCGACGACGGGGCGGGGCGCGGCGACGGGGACGACGGGGAAGGGGACGGCCCGGGCGGCGATGTCGACGGGGGCGGCGACGAGGGGCGGGGACGGCCGGGGTCGGCGACGAGGGGCGGGGGCGGCGACGTCGACGGGGACGGCGTCGATCGGGGCAGGGCGGCGCGACGGAGGGAAGACACAAAGAGGGAAAGTGGATTTTTTTCAAATGTTCTATATATAGGATGGACCTTTAGTACCGGTTGGTGCCACGACCCGGTACTAAAGGTCTGTTTTGGCCAGGCCAAGCGGTGGGAAGCGCCCCCTGTCGGTGTCAAAACCGGCGGATCTCGGGTTGGGGGTCTCGAACTGTGCGTCTAGGCGGATGGTAACAGGAGACAAGGGACACGATGTTTTTACCCAGGTTCGGGCCCTCTCGATGGAGGTAAAACCCAACTCCTGCTTGATTAATATTGATGATATGGGAAGTACAACAGTTGATCTACCACAAGATCAGAGAGGCTAAACCCTAGCTAGCCTATGGTATGATTGTTGTTCGTCCTACGGACTAAAACTCTCCGGTTTATATAGACACCGGAGAGGGCTAGGGTTACATAGAGTTGGTTACAATGGGAGGAGATCTACATATCGTATCGCCAAGCTTGCCTTCCACGCCAAGGAAAGTCCTATCCGGACAAGGGACAAAGTTTTCAATCTTCTATCTTCATAGTCCGGGAGTCCGGCCAAAGGTCATAGTCCGGCCATCCGGACACCCTCTAATCCAGGACTCCCTCAGTAGACCCTGAACCAGGCTTCAATGACGACGAGTCCAACGCGCAAATTGTCTTCGGCATTGCAAGGTGGGTTACTCCTCCAAATACTTCATAGAAGATGTTGAACACAAGGATAGTGTTCGGCTCTGCAAAATAAGTTCCACATACCACCGTAGAGAGAATAATATTTACACAAATCTAATCTGCTGACATATTCCGCAGTGTGACATCATGCCACAGCCAAGCCTTTATTCAAATCGTTTTACCGTCCCACCTCAGCGTGCTTAGCGAGGCGGTTTCCTTGGCACATCTTGTCAAAGTAGACATCGTGTCCCCTTATTCTGGGATTCTCATCAATACGGGCGTGGGTAACCCAACTGTGCCACCCATCGTGGCGCTTGGGAGATAAGCGAGTTTTATTAGGCTGGTGGGGCACACAGTTCCGGCCGCCCATATAAGGGGATAAGGATCCGCCCTTTCAATCTACGCCTTCTTCCTCCTTTCTTGTCCATTTCGGCGCACTCGAGCTCCAGCGCCCAAGCCTGCTCTTCCCACCTCGACCCTCTCAAATCATGTCCGGAGCGGGAGGTAGATGGATGGCCTCCACCATCACGGAGGGGCACATCAAAAAGTTAAGGAAGGCCAGATACTTGTCTGACGACGTCGCGCACCGGCTTCCAGATGAGGGGCAACTCATCCCCACCCCTGGGCCCCATGAGCGGGTGGTGTTCCTCACCCACTTCCTCCGCGGACTGGGCTTCCCACTTCACCCATTTGTCCGGGGGATCGTGTTCTACTACGGCCTGGATTTCCATGATCTGGCCCCGAACTTCATCCTCAACATCTCGGCATTTATCGTCGTGTGCGAGGTCTTCCTCTGCATCAAACCCCACTTCGGCTTATGGCTAAAGGCCTTCAACGTCAAGACGAAGGTCGTGGGCGGCCGACAAGCAGAGCACGGAGGCGCCATGGTGGGAAAGATGGCCAATGTCACATGACTCGAGGGTACCTTCATGGAAACCATTAAAGGGTGGCAATCGGGGTGGTTCTACATCACCGAGCCGCGTGACCCTGAATGGGCAGCGGCCCTCGAATTCCGATCTGGCATCCCCACACGGCTCACCTCATGGAAAGAGATGGGCCTTTCATGGGGTAATTCGGCAGCGGTGACTGGACTCCAAACCTGCATCAAAGACCTGATCGACAGGAAGGTTAAACTTGTCACCGTAGTCCAGGTCATGCTCTTCCGCCGGATCCTCCCATGTCAACGACAGGCTTTTAATTTGTGGGAGTTCGATCCGGCCCAGCGCCATACTTTGTCCAGGCTCTTCGACACAACGCACGAAGATGCCTGGAAGGTGCTTTTCAAGAGCTCCGAGGTTCACCCTCCCATTACCAAGGATCGTGGATTCTGCGCGAAGCGCCAAGCCACCACGGTAAGCTTAATTTACCCATTACATGGTACTTGCTTTTCATAGTTTGACTCTATGCGAGATCTAAACTCCCATTCCTTTAACAGGACTGGCAGGAGAAGGCCGGACAGATCGACTGTCCGGCTCCTTTGCCCGAAGGCCCAGCAAACGCCCGCTTGGCAAAGCTGCTGGTTCCAGCACCTCACGTGGTGCTGGAGAAGAAGGCCAAGAAGAAGGCCACGGGGACTCGAAAGAGTTCCCGACGCCTGGTGGTGTCGGATTCATCGCCCGACGACCCCGAAGCACCCTCCGCCTCCGAAGACGAGGAGGAGGAAGAAGAAGCCTCTCCCCCTCCAGCGGGGGGAGGAAAGAAAAGGAAGGCCGCCCCAACTGGGGAGGCCAGAGGGTCCAAGAAGGGGAATACCCTTCTTCCGGACTACGGCTCCGACGCCGACGACGGCGGAGAGGAATGGCCATCTAGGGACAAGCCCCTGGCAAAATCGTAAGTATCCGGATACCAGAATAACTTGTGGCGTTCCTCTATTGTACAATACCTTCTGATGCCGAATTCAATCATGCAGTCTGCCCAAGGCTCAGCTCGGCGATTTGTCGAGCGGCTCCCTGGATTCGTCGGATGTGAATAGCACTTCACTCCCGACAGCCTCCTCCCCTCGCCCTACGGACGATGCCGAGGTGGAGTCCCAAAAGGGGCTACATGTCGGTGTACTACAGTAGGGGTACCCTAGTATCCCAAACTCGTGCACGGACAGTTGCAGCATCCCGCGGCAAGGCTTGCCGGGTGACCGCCAAGACCCTCCGTGGTTCCCTTGAAGACCATTCAAGAACAAAGTACTCAAACCAAGGCCCCGGCAAGATGAGCTTGCCGGGAAGGCCAACCAAGGCCCCGGCAAGAGGAGCTTGCCGGGAAGGCCAACCCAGGCCCCGGCAAGAAGGTCTTGCCGGGAAGAGACAAGACCCCGGCAAGAGTAGCTTGCCGGGAAGGCCACTCAAGGCATACCAAGAAATCTTGCCGCGACGTGCCCTGCGTCCCGGCAAGGCCCGGTGAGTGACAAGCTCCCAAACACGACAAGATGACGACCCCGGCAAGGAGCTTGCCGCGGGAAACCCCCACTTCGTGCCCGCGCTCCAGCACACCTGCTAACGTGTCGCTCTAGGACTCTCCCAAGCACACGTGGCAGGAGGCTGTGCAGCTAGGGGTGCGCGGTGGCAAGCGGAGATGAAGAGAAGGCCATCGTGGCAAACGGTGGCGCTCCTAACGGTCACTTTTTGCACTATTTAGGCAACTCAGACACGCATTTAATGACCTTGTCCCCTGCCGTCAGAGTTAGGTAGGGTACACTGTATCCACAGTAGCGGTAGCTGCACCTACCGCATCCTTTTCCATTTTTACCCTTCTAGTCTACGTTGCCACATGTCGGTGACCCCTTGAAAGTATAAAAGGAGGCCCAGGCGCAACGTAAAAAGGGTTCGGCCGGTTCGGCTCATTCGAAACACCAGAAACACTCCCACGCTCAGTCTGATAGCGTCCATCGCTCCTGAGCAAGGATTCAATACAACACAAACAAGGAGCAGTAGGGTTTTACACATCCGTGCGTCCCAAAGCTGGGTAAAAACCGCTCGCGTGTACCACCTCGATCCGCTCTTTGTGCAGCCTCCGCCCCCCTCCAAACCGAAAGGGGCCTTGTCCCCATAGGTGTTCGTGGATCAGCTTCCCCGACATCTCTGGCGCGCCAGGTAGGGGGCGTCGAGGTTGTGCGAACCTGATCCGGCGTGCGCGCGAGCTAAATCCTCATCGTCTTCATCGACATGCCATCGAAGAAGAAGGATTCGGAGGCAGCTGTTCCATCTGCGTCACTTCCACCGCCTCCGGAGCAAACGGGTGGTGGAGTGGACGCCGGCAGAAGAATGGGCGTCGACGAGGGAGCCCTCAGTGCGGCCAAGTCCAAGGACAAGGCGGCACAGACCTCGGCGTCCATGCGCGCACCGCGTCCCTCTCAGGAGGCGCAGGACCAGCAGCGTCATGGCGTTCGCAGCGCCATACGACCGCTGGGCCAAGATCAAGCTGGTGGTTCTCGTGGTGCTCAAGACCAACATGCACGTCAGCATGCTGGCTCGAGCGAAGTACGGTCCCCTGGACGGGGCATTGCTCCTTCTAACGTGGTTAGGAGTCCGAGCACGCCCCGCTCCTCGCACCGTTCACCTCCGCCGCCCACCACTCTAGCAGAAGCCTTGGCGCGAGCTCAACTGCTCCTAGACTATCCTCCGACGGCGGACAAGACCGAGGAATGGAGGGCCACTATCCAGAGCCTCATCGGCTTCGCCAACGGTGACACTGCGCGGCAACCAAGCACCTCTCTGCCACGGCAGGACAGCCGGACGCGAGCCGATGGCAACAAGACTGGGGGAGGTGCGACTTCCATGCACTCTCCGCTACGAAGGCCAAAATCGCCGACTCGCCGGGTCCACCCCGACAGCGGCTCCACCGCGTCGTCGGACCCACGAGCTCGTCGCGACCAGCGCCAAGTTCTCCATGAACGACAACAAGAAGACGCTCGAACCCGCATCGAGCGCCAAAGAGAAGCGCGACGTCAATCCGACAAGCACGCTGGGCCCTCTGTTGACATGCGTGCGCCAGGGGAACCAGGCGATCTGCCGTACGTGGTAGGTTGTCCTGCGTTCACCCGTGAGCAGCGCAAGTCCAGTGGCCCAGCACAAAGAATTTCAAACCAGACGTACCAGAGAAGTACGACGGCAAGGCGCATCCCTCCGAGTTTCTCAGCATCTACACCATCGTGGTGCAGGCTGCCGGGGGATGGGACGACAAGATCCTTGCCAACTACTTCCCACTGGTACTCAAGCCCAACGTTAGGTCCTGGCTCATGCACTTGCCGGACAATTCCATCTCCTCTTGGGCAGATTTATGCCATCAGTTTGTCGGAGCCTTTACAGGTGGCCACAAACCACATGGCCAAGAGAGTGATCTTCATCTGGTCGCCTAGAAGGAAGGAGAGCCACTGCGCAAGTACATTCAGAGATTTAGCCGTGTACAACACAACATCCCAGACGTCCACCCCGCCGCGATCATCAGCACGTTCCATCAGAACGTGCGAAACCGAAGGATGAGGGAGGAGATGGCGATGTGTAATATTAGAGACGTCAGCGAGCTTTACGCCCTGGCCGACAAGTGTGCATGCGCTGAAGAGGGGAGGAGGCTCCCCGGAGATGATACAGGAGCAGGAGGATCTGACAGTGAGGATGCCGCCCCGGCAAAGAAAGGCCGGCGGCGGAACAACAGAAGGAGGAAGGGCAAGGAAGTGCTAGCTGTCGAACAGTCCAGCAACGGAGGTGGCGCCAAGGAAGCTAAAGGTGGTGGCTCCGGCAAGGAGGCCCAGCCTGTGGCGGCCACCGACAAGCAGGACGGCTCCGGCAAGCAGTATTGCAAGATCCACCGCACCAAGGGCCACGATCTCCAGAGTTGCAAGAAAGTTGAGCAGCTCGTTGAACTGCAGAAAGCTGAATACGAGCGACGCGACAAGGAGAAGGCCCAGGAAGGTGCTGGAGGATCCGGCAAGAAACGTCTCGGCCGAGGAGGACGCCGCGGCAAGGTCAAGCAGCGGCAAGGAGATAGGCCTCCCCGCGGCCGCGACAAGGATGAAGATGACGACGATGACGAAGACACGGATGATGACGAGGCCGATGAGCAGGAATTTCAGAAAGCCACAGAGGTCCTGTGCGTTGACGGTGGCGCTTCTCTGCATACTTCGCACCGCCAACTCAAGCAGTGGATGCGGGAAGTGAATGCAGCAGAGCCATCCATAGAGTCACGCAAGCCCCTGAAATGGTCCAGCACGCCTATCATCTTCGACATTGAGGATCACCCTGATCGCGTAACTGCGGTCGGGTGCTTGCCGATGTTGGTTTCACCAACTATCCGCAACCTCAAGGTCACGAAGATGCTAGTTGACGGCGGGGCCAGCTTGAATCTAATCTCCTCCGCGGTCCTTCAGAAACTCCAGATCCCTAACAGCGAGCTCAAAGAGACCGGCACATTCCAAGGAATCAGCCCGGGAAGAAGCAAGCCGAAGGGAAAGATCACGCTGCCGGTCACATTTGGCAGCGAGCTGAATTTCAGAACTGAGAGGGTCACATTTGATGTTGCCGATTTTCCATTGCCCTACAATGGGATCCTTGGCCGTCCAGCGCTCGCCAAGTTTATGGCAGCCTCTCACTATGCATACGACATGCTTAAGATGCCAGGCCCGATAAGTGTCATCTCTGTCCCCGGCGACAAGAAGGATGCCCTTATCTGCGCCGACAAGATCTACCGGGAAGCAGCAGCCACAGCTGATCACAACACACTTTCCGCTGAAGCTCCCGGGGGGAAGAAGAAGACAAAGTCCGGCAAGAGCTCTGATGCCCACTCCGGCAAGCGCACCTCTTCGGAGTGCTGCGCTACCGTCGAGGACGCACCATCGAGCTCCACCGACAAGTGCAAGCAGACGATGGCAGCTCCACCCGAGACCAAGAAGGTGTCCGCCAAGGAGGACGGCACTGGTGGTACTTTCACCATCAGTGCCACGCTTGACCCCAAATAGGAAAGCGCGCTCGTTGCTTTCCTGTGGGCGAATGTCGACGTGTTTGCATGGCAACCGTCTGATATCCCCGGTGTTCCCAGGAAAGTAATCGAGCACCACCTTGCCGTCTATCCTCATGTGCGGCCCGTCAAGCAGAGAGTCAGTAAGCAAGCAGTGGAGCACCAAGAGTTCATTGCAGAAGAGATCAGGAAATTGGAAGCAGCAGGCCTTGTCAGAGGAGTGCTCCATCCCATGTGGTTGGCCAATCCTGTAGTCGTGCGCAAGGCGAACGGGAAATGGAGGCTTTGTATAGACTTCACTGATGTCCATAAAGCTTGTCCCAAATATCCATTTCCCTTGCCGCGCATTGACCAGATTGTTGACTCCACAGCTGGATGTGATTTGCTTTCATTTCTTGATGCATACTCAGGATACCATCAAATCTTCATGGCAGAAGAGGATGAGGAAAAAACCGCATTTATCACCCCTTGTGGCACATACTGTTTTGTACGGATGCCCTTTGGGTTGAAGAATACTGGCTCAACATTGCAAGGATAGTCCATGTCGCTTTTGAGCCCCAGATACACAGAAATGTGGAAGCCTATATGGATGATATAGTGGTCAAGAGCAAGGACAAGGCTACCCTGATCCAAGATTTAGAAGAAACTTTTGCAAATCTGCACAAGATCAACCTCAAGCTCAACCCCGAGAAGTGCGTGTTTGGAGTCCCTTCCGGCAAGCTTCTCGGTTTCTTTGTGTCTCAGCGGGGAATTGAAGCCAACCCCGACAAGATCAAGGCCATCGAGCAGATTGAAGTACCGAAGCGCGTCAAGGATGTGCGAATGCTTGCCGGTTGCGTGGCTGCTCTCAGCAGGTTTATCTCTAAGTCTGCTGAGCACGCTCTGCCGTTTTTCAAAATATTGAAAAAGGCAGGTCCAATGAAATGGACTCCGGAAGCGAAGGCCGCGCTGCAGGACTTGAAGAGATACCTGTCCTCCACTCCAATACTTGTCGAACCTAAGCCACAAGAGAAGTTGCTGCTATATCTGGCAGCAACCAATCAAGTGGTTAATGCTGCGTTAGTAGCGGAGAGGGAGGCGGATGATGAGCCAGCGACCGCGACAAGTTAATCCTGCGACAAGCAGGGGGCTTCTCCGACAAGCTCTGGCCCCGACAAGGTTGAATCTGCGCTGACGTGCAAGGAGGTGCAGAAGAAGATGGTGCAGCGCCCAGTTTACTTTGTCAGCTCCCTTCTCCAGGGGGCTAGGTCGAGGTACTCTGGTGTGCAAAAATTGCTTTTCGGCCTTCTCATGGCCTCGAGAAAGCTGCGCCATTACTTCCAGGCACACGAGATCACAGTTGTCACTCGCTTTCCGCTGAAGAGGATACTGCAGAATCCAGAAGCAACAGGCAGGATTGTCGAGTGGTCGTTGGAACTGTCAAGCTTTGGCCTCAAGTTTGAGAGCACTGCAACGATCCAAAGCAGGGCATTGGCAGAGTTCATAGCAGAATGGACGCCAACTCCAGATGAAGAAATTCCAGAGACGAGCATCCCCGTCAAGGAGACAAGCAAAGAGTGGCTGATGTACTTTGATGGTGCCTTCTCGCTGCAAGGCGCCGGTGCTGGCGTGCTGCTTATCGCACCCACCAGAGAGCACCTGAAGTACGTAGTCCAGATGCACTTTCCCAAGGAGCAAGCAACGAACAATACCGCAGAGTATGAGGGTTTGCTTGCCGGCCTCAGAATCGCAGCCGACCTTGGGATCAAGAAACTCATTGTAAGGGGTGACTCGTAGCTTGTCATCCGCCAAGTGAACAAGAACTATCAGAGTCCATTGATGGAAGCTTATGTTGATGAAGTAAGGAAGCTAGAAGCACACTTTGACGGCCTGCAAATGGAACACGTTCCACGAGCTCAGAACGACATTGCTGATGGCCTGTCAAAGTGCGCTGCACTAAAGTTGCCTGTGGAACCAGGGATCTTTGTGCTCAAGCTGACTCAACCATCCGTGACACCATCAACTGGACAAAATAAGAAGAGGAAGTTGGTGTCTGGTGACTACTTTCCGGCAGAGCTTCCCGAAGCCGCCGCCAAGAAGGTCCCCAAGATCGACGCCAAGAGTGCTGAGGAGCAGTCTGCTCCGGCGAAACTCTTGGTTTGTTCCGTTGAAGCAAACGCTCCCGACAAGTTTTGCTCCGGCAAGCTTGCCGGGGAATATCACGCTCCGGCAGAGCCGCAGGTTCTTGCCGTGGAAGCGGATGTTCCCGCAGCAACAGATACGCCTTTAGTCCTTGTTGTCGAGCCACAAGCTCTAGCATGGGCGCAGCAGATTGTCCGTTTCCTTCAGACAGGAGAGCTTATCGAAGAGCAAGAAGAAGCGGAAAGAGTAGCCCGGCAGTCAAGTATGTACAAGTTTGTCGACAACACACTGTACAGAATGAGACTCAACGGTGTGAAATTGAAGTGCATTCGCCGGGAAGATGGACAACAGCTGTTGGCAGAGATACATGGAGGCATATGTGGTCACCACATTGGCGCAAGAGCAATTGCCGGCAAAGCATTCCGACAAGGTTTCTTCTGGCCGACAGACCTCCAGGATGCAACTGCACAAGTAACCAAGTGTGAAGCGTGCCAGTTACATTCCAAGCAGATACACCAGCCAGCTCAAGCTCTCCAGACGATCCCTTTATCCTGGCCATTTTCGGTCTGGGGGCTCGACATCCTCGGCCCCTTCCCCCGAGCTGTCGGGGGCTTTGAGTTCTTGTACGTTGCAATCGACAAGTTCACAAAGTGGCCGGAAGTGGAACCAGTGAGGAAGGTGACAGCACAGTCAGCAGTCAAGTTCTTCAGGTCGATTGTTTGCCGTTTCGGGGTTCCTAACAGGATCATCACCGACAACGGCATGCAGTTTACGAGCCGCACCTTCATGCAGTATGTCCAAGATCTTGGCGCCAAGATCTGCTTTGCTTCTGTTGCTCACCCGAGAAGCAACGGTCAAGCGGAGAGGGCAAACGCTGAAGTGCGGCGAGGCCTCAAGACCAGAACTTTCGACAGGCTGCACAAGTGCAGAAGAAACTGGATCGTGGAGCTGCCGGTGGTTCTTTGGTCGATCAGGACGACGCCAAATCGAGCCACTGGCCAGACACCCTTTGCTCTAGTCTATGGAGCAGAGGCAGTTCTCCCCATGGAACTCGTTTACGGGTCACCTCGAGTGCTCGCTTATGATGAGCTCGAGCAAGAGCAGCTGCGACAAGATGACGCGCTGCTCCTTGAGGAAGACCGTCTTCAGGCTGCTGTGCGAGCCGCTCGCTACCAGCAAGCTTTGCGTCGCTACCATAGCCGCAAAGTTAAAGCCAGGAGCTTCGAGGAAGGCGACCTTGTTCTTCGGCGTGTTCAGTCCGCCAAGAATTCCAACAAGTTGATGCCGAAGTGGGAAGGCCCTTATCGGGTGAAACGAGTCACTAGGCCCGGCGCTGTCCGCCTTGAGACCGAAGATGGCATTCCGGTGAGCAACTCCTGGAACATTGAACATCTTCGTAAGTTTTACCCGTAAGGCGCGGTTGTCGGAAGCTTTTCCGGCAACCACCTTTTGTACAAGTCTTGCCGCTGTTGCATGTAATCCTTTGTACAAAGCCGGGCGCAGACCCCGTGCACGAGTAAAGCTCATGTGCCCCGCACATCTTGTCAGTTTTTTTATGCTATAATCCTTTTTCGCATATGTTATCTGACACTTTGTGCAGCACTAGACCCCGATAAGCGATAACGAGCCCAAGGCTCCATATCATTTTATTTCTCTTTTTCTTTCTCAAAAGAAGGAAGGTTCTCTCGCCCACAAGGTTTACCGGGGGGGGGAGGAGAAGATAATGGTGTGGACCAGGCCGTTCAAGAAAGTTTGTCCTTGCCGGGAAGCAGACGACAAAAAAGCTAAGTTGCTAAAGCTTGAGCAATCAATTTTTTAAGTTTTTGAGTTATTTTCCTTGAACGACCGTGCTTTGTATGGAAAACCTGTGCGCGGAGGAACCAACTCGTAGCTAGTTGCGCCTTTACTTTGTTTCGAGTCCGCTCAACAGCTTAAGTGAGCTGCTAGCGACCTTACTTTGCTTCGAGTCCGCTCAGCAACTTAACTGGGCCGCTAGCGCCCTTACTTTGTTTCGAGTCCGCTCAACAACTTAAGTGAGCTGCAACTAGTTGCGACAAGGTTGCTTGTCGGTAGCGACCCCGCTAGCAGGCGGCTGAAGTTCCGCACTCGGTGCTCGCGGCAAGGGTGCCTGCGCCGGCAAGTTTCCCTAGAAAGCGTAGGGCAGAACCATACAAAGCCAAGAGTCGAGTAAAGGAAGTAACACAGCAATTTTCCCGAAAACTGCCGTGCTCCCTCAACTCTAGGCCCTGGGGCTCGTTCCCGGGGCCAAGTTTGGTCGTAGTCGCGGCAGCAAAGGGATGAAACGAGGAGATCGCACCCACCTCGTTCCCGCCTCTGTCAAAGGCGTGAGAAAGGTCGAGCGACGTGGGAAGGCGGCAGGGCCTGTTGCCGGGATTTGCTCCTTGGCGTGGGTTCAACTCGCGAAACAAATAACCCGGCAAGCATCCCCTTTTCATTAAAAAACATCCCACTCAGGTACAGTCCATAGAGGATGAAAAACATGAAAGAGAGGATTACAAGTTTTAGATACAGCTAAGGCCCGAAGGCTTACAAATTAAAAAAATAAGATGCCCGTAATCCCTTTCCTGTCCCTCTCCTCAGGAGGCAGGTCAAGGAGGCGAAAAGGGCAAAAGGAGCGCCTAGGCGAGCTACGGGTGCCAGAAGACACCAAGAGAACATCCCGGGGGCCGTCCTAAGGCTGGACGGCGATGGCGGCGCTGGAAGCGGGGCTCGAAGACGGGGCGGCAGGACGTCAGCACGCTGTCGAGGGCACCACGCCCTCGTACTCCGACCTGACGGCCTTGTCGCCAGCCCTCTTCCCCTTCTGCAGCCTCCCTACGCCAGCCGCCCGAGGAGACGACCCCGGGGAGTTCAAGAAGCCGGCGACACGGATGATGGGGTGGCCGGTGCCGCGCGAAGCGGCACCCGACGCCTAGTCGGACCCGCCACCCCGCCGCCCGCTACCCTCATCGTCGTTGTCGCTCTCCTCCTTGCCACTCTCGCTCGAGGAGGAGCCTTCACTGTCGGAGGAGCTGTCCACGCAGCACTTCGCCCGAGTGCCGAAGCACCTGAAGACCTTGACGGAGAGGAGATCGCCCTCCATCAACTTAAAGTGGAGGGTAAACCCCTCCATCAGGCTGTGGATACGGGCGAACGTCTTCCACCCTCGATCAAGATACATCACATTAGGGGCTGGGAATACAACGCGGACTTGCGTGCCGCTGATCCCACAGCCCCTCATGTGCAGTCTCAGCATTTCGGGCGGGTCCAGCTCCATCACGCTTGCAAACGGAGCTGGAAGCCGGAGGCGACGACGAGGCGCCCGGCGCAGATTGACGAAGAACTCGCAAGGGTCGTCCCCTATATGGACCGCCGTGGGGGGAGGAGCCGCCGGCGGAGGCGACGCCGGCGCGCCGCCCCGCCCGCATCTTCCCCGAGCGCCTCGACCTCGTCCTCGACCTCGTCCTCGACCTCGTCCTCGACCTCGTCCGCGACCTCGCCCCCTCCCTCTTCCCCTTATGGCTGGCTCTGCCACCACGGGCGCGGGAGAGGGAGAGATGCGCTGTCTGGCGGTGACCCTCGCCGCCACCGAAGAAGGGCCTGGATTCCCTTTCTCCATGGCGAATGAGAGAAAGGGGAGCAGAAGCTGTAGAAAGGAGAAGATGAGAGAGTGCGGGTTGCTGTGCTCCCCTCCCGCTCTTTATAAAGGAGCGAGGTGGGGGATCGGCCGCCCCGCTCAGCGAATCAAGGCACGGGAAGAGCAGGGAGTCGGGGCCAACCCGCTGCATCTGCTCGCGACGGCCCAGTTTCCCACTTCCACCATCCGCGACCCCAAGCGCATGGGAGCCACGTGGCGGAGATGCAGAACCAAGGCGACGGATCAGGCGGCCTCGCTCCGCCTCGTGATCGCAGGGAGTGGACGTCCCGAAAACTGCGCACCGAGCCCGTCCAATAAATGCACCATGCCCCCACGCCTACCTCCGTTTAGGGAGGAGGGCGTGAGCCGTCCCCATCATCGTGGCCTGACGCATGCTCCAGGGGCTTAGCCCCGCGCCTGCCGCCCGCGTCACCCACGACGCCGCGTTTGACGCATGCCGTTCTGGGCGTGCGCGGTGGGAGCGGAGAGGTATGCGGCGTGACCTAGGCCGCGCATGCCCGTGCACTGTTTTGGGCCTGGCCCAACAGCGCTCGGCACCGTGTATGGCCCAGGCCCGGGGGCTCCTGTCGGTGTACTAGAGTAGGGGTACCCTAGTATCCCGAACTCGTGCACGGACAGTTGCAGCATCCCGCGGCAAGGCTTGCCGGGTGACCGCCAAGACCCTCCGTGGTTCCCTTGAAGACCATTCAAGAACAAAGTACTCAAACCAAGGCCCCGGCAAGAGGAGCTTGCCGGGAAGGCCAACCAAGTCCCCGGCAAGAGGAGCTTGCCGGGAAGGCCAACCCAGGCCCCGGCAAGAAGATCTTGCCGGGAAGAGACAAGACCCCGGCAAGAGGAGCTTGCCGGGAAGGCCACTCAAGGCATACCAAGAAAGCTTGCCGCGACGCGCCCTGCGTCCCGGCAAGGCCTGGTGAGCAACAAGCTCCCAAACACGACAAGACGACGACCCCGGCAAGGACATTGCCGCGGGAAACCCCCACTTCGTGCCCGCGCTCCAGCACACCTGCTAACGTGTCGCTCTAGGACTCTCCCAAGCAGACGTGGCAGGAGGCTGTGCAGCTAGGGTTGCGCGGTGGCAAGCGGAGATGAAGAGAAGGCCATCGTGGCAAACGGTGGCGCTCCTAACGGTCACTTTTTGCACTGTTTAGGCAACTCAGACAGGCATTTAATGACCTTGTCCCCTGCCGTCAGAGTTAGGTAGGGTACACTATATCCACAGTAGCGGTAGCTGCACCTACCGCATCCTTTTCCATTTTTACCCTTCTAGTCTACGTTGCCACCTGTCGGTGACCCCTTGAAAGTATAAAAGGAGGCCCAGGCGCAACGTAAAAAGGGTTCGGCCGGTTCGGCTCATTCGAAACACCAGAAACACTCCCACGCTCAGTCTGATAGCGTCCATCGCTCCTGAGCAAGGATTCAATACAACACAAACAAGGAGCAGTAGGGTTTTACGCATCCGTGCGGCCCGAAGCTGGGTAAAAACCGCTCGCGTGTACCGCCTCGATTCGCTCTTTGTGCGGCCTCCGCCCCCCTCCGAACTGAAAGGGGCCCTGTCCCCATAGGTGTTCGTGGATCAGCTTCCCCGACACTACACCAGGAGGAGGTGGTCCTGGAGGCGCCGCAAGGCGACCTCCCGGACTCTAGGTCCAAAGGGGATAAAGCCCCAGAGGGATCTAAGTCCGGCCCTGGGCCGGACACCGCTCCGGAACCTTTAGTGATTCCGGAGTCCGGTAGGCGCCGCCCTCGCAAGAAGGGCAAGCCTACGACGCCGGCGGCCTCCGTCCAACTGGAGGCGCCGGACAATTTGCTGGAGGTGCTTAACGGCGCCTCCATCGACGAGGAGCACCGCACTGTTATGAGTGCGGTGATTCAGAAGGTTCAGTCCGCCAAGAGTGGGCTGACAGAAGCCTGTACCAACCTTCTAACAGGCTTTGAGGTATGTGTTTAAAACATATAAAAATGTTACCTCATAGACAGTAGCCCCTGATGCTCAGTTTGGTGTTCGGAAAGAAAAACCGGACTGAGGATCTAAAAGGATATACGCAGGAGTCTAACAATAATAATGTCAATATGGGAATGCAGGCTGCACTGCTGACCTCTGCCGCACTGACTGCAGAGGTCGATGCATTGAAGCAGAGCCTCGAGCGGTCCGAGAATGAGCTCGGCCGTGCTAAGAAGCAGCTCGAGGACAAGGACGGTATGTAAGACCTTATGTAAGTATATAAAAAAATACCTGATTGCAAATAATGACAGGACCAATGTGAATGTTGCAGGGGCCACAACTGAGGTGGCGGCCCTGAAGGAAGCGCTGTCCAAGGCCAGAGATAATGCGGCCGTGGAGCGCATTAAGCGGGAAAAGCAAGAGGCGCGGGTGGCGGAGGTGCGGCAAGAGCTCGATGCTCTCATGAAGAAACACGAGGGCTTAGAGCTTGACTCAAAGACGCGAGAGTCCGAGCTTGCCACGGCACTTGAAAGCGCCAAGTTTGCCAAGGCTGAAGCCCAAAAGGCCCTTCAGGAAATTGAGGCAATGAAGAAGATAGCGGCGGGCAAGGCATTCTTTATGCAAAGCAAGCACATGAAAGTAAATTACCTGTTACTTACCTGAGTCTGGAGCTCTCCAGGAGCATTCGCAGATCTGCCCCCCAGTGTATCAGATGCCGCCGCATTCTATTGGTCTGAGGAGGGAAGCTCAACGGAGAAAGTGTTCTGGTCCCAATACGCTGAGGCTGGACTCCCGGTGCCCCTGAGCGACCAGCTGAAGCAGCTGGTCGAGCTCCATAAGGCAGCCGAACAGGCCATGAAGGGCCTAATAGGCCGGCTGTGGCCTGGGGAGGCCATGCCTGGGAGTTACTTTGGGCTGGTGCGGCAGCTGGTGGATGCATGTCCATGGCTTGAAGTCATCAAGCACTCCGTATGCATCGAAGGTGCCCGTAGGGCCCTTGCCCATGCCAAAGTGCACTGGGGCAAGCTGGATGCGGAGAAGCTAGTGAAGGATGGGCCACCAAAGGGGAAGGAGCATCGCCGGCCCGAGATGTATTATTAGGGTGTCCTGAAGGGTGCCCGTCTTGTAGCGGACGAATGTACAAGGGATGTAATTTTTGACTAAATTCGCTCGTTTTTATCCTCTGCGCTGAAAACTTGTTCATATGCGCTAAGCAACGCTGTTTGAATTTAAAATATTACCTTCTGTGTGGCCGTTTATTAAATCTAAGAGATGCAAGTCGTCGGCTTCTACCCGCATGCCACGAGTGCTGGGGTGTTCGGGATAAACCTGAGCGCTCTTGTTCCCATTCTTGGGTCCATCGAGGGAGGCGCTCAGCGTAACGAACAAGGCAATCAGACTTATAATGCTTTATCAGTCTCACTTAGCCATAGAATTCTATAACTTTAAATTTCAGCGAAGCCCCTAGTATTCGGAAGACCGAGTTCGGGGCGCTATCCAAGCCTAGGCCAGACAAAGCCAGCTCCTCGCTCTAAGCGGCATAAGTCTTTAAGGACTTGAAAAACCTCTCGAACAGTGACCGGTCTCTCGCCCTATCATGACAGTCAGTTTTAGCTTTCTCTACTGAGGTGTTAACCCAGCTCAACTGGGGCACAATTGCAGTAGTTCTCCCAGCGCTACCATAGCCGACATAGTGGAACGTAAGGTACCAAAACATGGGAGCCGGGCAAACCCAACTATCGACCCAAGACATGATTCGGAGCCGATGCATATATTGCTATAAGTTCGGGGTGTCACACTCATGAGAGTGTTCAGTCTTCTCACACCGCATTATGGGGTACTTAAGCCCCTGGTGTATTGGCCGTACCAAAGTGTACGGTTGCATAATGTCATAACTAAACATATTCGTATAAAAAATGAGTGCAATAATAGACAAGAGCTATGTATTGTTTATTAAACGGGCTGCTATGAGAGCAGAACGATACAAATAGTGCGGTAGGCAAGAGATGGGATTATTTCACATGTCCCCCTCCAAGGGCAAGCTGTGAGACTTTATGTAAGACAGGTATTTAGCTCGTTATAGAGACCACCTGGGAATTTGACGTGGCTTGTTGTCTCCCTGGCTGTTGCGTCGTGTGTTCGACGATTGTAATGCTGGACAGGCCTTCCGAATAGTGGAGTCCTGAAAGTATATAAAAATTGAAAAAATAGAAAAAAGAAATGGCAAAATCGGGAGCCCCTTGTGCGGTTGAGCCGCAATCTGGGCGTGTCGTGGTTGTGCCCCTCCCCTTATGCCCATGGTATTTCCAGAGCGTAATTATGTATGTGTGGTACTGGTATCGCAATTTCGCGAGGACTGGGATTGGGGCCGCACTGCTATGCTTGCTCGGAACGTGCCAGACGGTCTTGTTGTAGGTTACTTCGGGCGTGCTTGACGTTGTCCGGACGTTTAACAACCGGACTGGAGAATTGCCTTGAGAGGCTACTTTGTACTTCCGCCGCCAGGGCCGCCGTGTGCTCCTCTGTTCGGAGAGAGCGTTCAGTGTTTTCATTGAACGTAATGATTCCGCGAGGGCCTGGCATCTTAAGCTTGAGATATGCGTAGTGCGGCACTGCATTGAATTGTGCGAATGCGGTTCATCCGAGCAGGGCGTGATAGCCACTACGGAACGGGACTATGTCAAAGATTAACTCTTCGCTTCGGAAATTATCCGGGGATCCAAAGACCACTTCAAGTGTAACTGAGCCTGTACAGCTGGCCTCTACACCTGGTATGACGCCCTTAAAGGTCGTCTTTGTGGGTTTAATCCTTGAGGGATCTATGCCCATTTTCCGCACTATATCCTGATAAAGCAGGTTCAGGCTGCTGCCGTCGTCCATGAGGACTCTAGTGAGGTGAAATCCGTCAATGATTGGGTCTAGGACCAATGCGGCAAATCCGCCGTGAAGAATGTTAGTGGGGTGGTCCCTTCGATCAAAAGTGATCTGGCAGGAGGACCATGGGTTGAACTTTGGGGCGACTGGCTCCAACGCATATACGTCCCTGAGCACATGATTCCGTTCCTTTTTGGGGGTGTGGGTTGCGTATATCATGTTCACCGTCCGCACCTGTGGGGGAAAGCCCTTCTGTCCTCTGTTGTTCGGCGGCCGGGGCTCCTCCTCGTCATCGCTATGCAGCCCCTTGTCTCTGTTTTCGGGACTTAACTTGCCTGCCTGCTTGAACACCCAACAATCCCTGTTGGTGTGATTGGCTGGTTGTTCGGGGGTGCCGTGTATCTGGCACGAGCGATCAAGTATCCGTTCTAAACTGGATGGGCCCGAAGGATTTCTTTTGAATGGCTTCTTCCGCTGACCGGGTTTAGAGCCTCTGAATCCGGCATTGACTATCGTATCCTTAGTATTGTCGCCGTTAATGTGGCGCTTGTGCTTGTTACGTCGGGACATGCCATTGTTGTCCTTGGTATCCGAATTACCAGGGCTCTTGGTCATGTTATTACTACGAGCCAGCCAACTGTCTTCTCCCGCGCAAAAGCGGGTCATGAGTGTTGTGAGGGCTGCCATAGATTTCGGCTTTTCCTGTCCTAGGTGCCGGGAAAGCCATTCGTCTCGGATGTTATGTTTGAAGGCTGCAAGGGCCTCTGCGTCCGGACAGTCGACTATTTGATTTTTCTTGGTTAGGAACCGTGTCCAGAATTGTCTGGCCGATTCCTCTGGCTGCTGAATTATGTGGCTTAGGTCATCGGCGTCTGGTGGTCGCACATAAGTGCCCTGGAAGTTGTCAAGGAATGCGCATTCCAGGTCCTCCCAGCAACCAATTGACTCTGCTGGCAAGCTATTAAGCCAATGCCGAGCTGGTCCTTTAAGCTTGAGTGGGAGGTATTTGATAGCGTGTAGATCATCACCGCGGGCCATGTGGATATGAAGGAGATAATCCTCGATCCATACCACGGGATCTGTTGTGCCATCATATAATTCGATGTTAACGGGTTTAAAACCCTCGGGGATTTGATGATCCATTACTTCATCTGTGAAGAACAGTGGGTGTGCGGCGCCTCTGTACTGGGCTATATCACGACGTAGCTCGGATGAGCTTTGTCTGTTGTGTTCGACCTGGCCGTATTTGCCATATCCAGTGTGACGGTTATCGTCACGTGCCGTGGGGCGCCCGCGCGATCCGTAGATCGATCTTGTTTGCCTTGCCTTGTCCTCCAATATGTCTCGCAGGTCCGGCGCGTTTCCCCGTGCCTTGGTACTTTTTCATCGGCGCCGGGGATCGGCTTGAGTTGAGGGCCGAAAGGCCTCTCTGTCGCGGCCACGGGGTGGCCAATCGGCCGCATCATACGCTGGTGATGCAGGTTTAGTCGCTTCCTCCTCTAGTTGGGGTAGCAGCCTGCGCATTGGGTAGCTCTTGGAGGGGCGTTCGAGTTTGTACTCTTCATCCGCCAGTACTTCAGTCCATCTATCGGCTAGCAAATCTTGATCAGCTCTAAGCTGCTGCTGTTTTTTCTTGAGGCTGCTTGCCCTGGCCATAAGCCTGCGTTTAAAATGCTCTTGTTCGACGGGATCCTCTGGCACAACGAATTCGTCGTCGTCGAGGCTTGCCTCGTCTTCAGAGGGAGGCATATAATTGTCGTCCTCGACCTCTCTATCTGCCACTCTCTTATGAGGGCTAGCTCCACCCTCCTCCTGTGTTGAAACCGGCTGGACGGGGTTTTCTTCGGCACTGTCCAGGTGTTATTGTCTCTGGTGCCGGAATCACAGTTTTTGCTGTGGCGGGATTTAGAGCGGCGCCGCCGACGTTGGTGTTTAGGCTATTTCTTGGAGGGGTCATCCTCCGCTGTTCCATCGCCATTCCCTTCCTTTGGGGTGTCCACCATGTATATGTCATATGACGAGGTGGCTTTCCAGTCCCCTATAGGCATTGGTTCTTCATCGTCTCCTTCATCGGCGTCCATACCGTCGATGTCTTTGGAGTCGAAGTCGAGCATGTCGGTTAAATCATCGACAGTGGCTACGAAGTGGGTGGGTGGTGGGTTTCGAATTTCTTCATCGTCCGCATCCCAACCTTGCTGACTGTAAGTGCATCTAGTGCCACACCTAGTTGGTTTTGGAGTATTGACGACAAAGTTGGTTGAGGGACTAATGCATTTGTGAGAATTGCAGGATAACGCAGGTAGTGTCCCTCATTGATTCGGTTTACCTACCGGAGATGATCCCTAAAAATGTATGAAGACACTGAAGACAATGGTGGTATGAGAAGATATTCATATTGAAGACTATGACATGAGAAGACATTGCGTGAAGACTATGGAGCGCGAAGACTGTGTGGATTCGTTGCTTCCTGTTCTTCTTTGTTGAGTCATAGGAACCACCGTACTGTTAAGTGGGGTCCAAGTGAACTAAGTCAGAGTGACTGAAGTGATGCTCAACTCAAATCCTATGTCTTCGAGCAAAGACAGTGAGAGAAAACCTTATCTAGAGGTGGATGAGTCAGCTTTGCTTGTAGCCCAAGTAAAGTTGCCGCGTGTGTTTGAAATCTGACCGTTGGAACACGTGTCAGTTCCTCAGTGACCCGGGGTCATTTTGGACAAATCAGGTCAGGTTGCCTAGTGTCTATAAATAGCCCACCCCCTACACCATAAATTGGTGGCTGCTCAGAGTTTGTACACGGCTTTTGTCGTTTGAGAGCAACCCACCTCGAAGCATTTGAGAGAGAGAAAAATCCTGGCGAGGACAAAGCCCAAACACCCAGAGCCAAGAGTGTTAGGCATCACTGAAGTCTTTCTGTCTGTGTGACCTGAAGACTTATTACACTTGAGGACTGTGTATCCTCCAGCCGGTTAGACGTCGCGTTCTGAGCATCCAAGAGTCATTGTGGATTGCCGGGTGAACAAAGTCTGTGAAGGTTCGGAAGTCTACCTTGAAGACTTACCAAAGTGATTGGGCGAGGACTAAGTGTCTTTAGCTCAAGGGGGATAAGGTGAAGACACGGTCTTGTGAGTTGAATCTCAGCCTCCCTAACCAGACGTATAGTTGTCACAGCAACTGGAACTGGTCCAACAAATCCTGTGTCTTCAACAAGTGACTGGTTCTATCTCTTCCCTTCTTTACTTTGAGTTTGTCTTCGTGAAGTCATTGCTTATCTGTCTTATTTGATTGACTTCATTTCTTGACTACTATTGTTGATTGGCTTCACACTATCTTCCATCCTGATCCTACTACCTAGCTGCTATTAGTCTTCGTACGTTAACGCTATTGCATACTTGACTATGGCTTGCTTGTTGTAGTCTATCTTCTGCTGCATATCAATTAGGTCATTTCTATTGTTTGTCTTCGAAACTTCCACGTTTTGAAGACTTTGATCAAAATCACCTATTCAACCCCCCTCTAGTCGATAACTAGCACTTACAATTGGTATCAGAGCAAGGTACTCCCTTGTTCTGTGTGATTCGGTTTAACCACCTGGAGTTTAGCTATGTCGACTGCAGGGATAATCAAAGTCTCCGCTGCTTGCCCCTTGTTCTATGGAATAGAATATCCCTACTGGAAGATTAAGATGCGCATGCATCTGGAAGCCATTGATGTCGACCTCTGGTATGTCGTCAAGAATGGCATTCCCAAAACTGGTGAAGGTGTCACTCCTACTGATGTCAAGAAGTTCATTCAACTGGACTCGACTGTAAAGAACATCATCTGTGGTCATCTGACCAAAGGACAGTATGGCCGTGTGAGTGATCTGGAATCGTCAAAGCTAGTCTGGGACTGGCTGTCCAAGGTCAATGAAGGCGTCTCTACACAGAGAGACCAGAGGATCAGTGTTCTTCACAATCTCTTCAATCGCTTCAAGAGAAACGACAATGAAAATGTCCAGCTCACGTTTGATCGCCTCACCGACATCACAAATGAGCTTCAGGCTCTCGGCGCCACTGAGATCACCAAGCATGAAATTGTCAAGACACTGTTGAGATCACTTGACACCTCCTTTGACACCCTTGCCCTCATGATACAAGAACGTCCTGACTTCAAGACACTCGATCCGTCTGATATACTTGAGAGGCTCAACACACATGAGTTCCAGCTTTCTGAGAAAAGAGATATCTATGGCCCCAACTATGGCCGAACTCGTGCTTTGAAGGCAAAAGTTGTTTCCTCATCTGAAGAAGAAGAATCTGACTGCGGTTCTGACGATCTTGAAGACATTGGAAGGGAGCTTGCTATGCTTGTGAAGAAGTTCCAGAAATTCACCAAGAAGAAAGGCTTCAGAAAGTCTTCACGATCCAGTTCAAGAAATGATGAAGCTTCCTCTCAAGACAACAAGAAGAGAACATGTCACAAGTGTAAGAAGCCTGGGCACTACATCTCTGAGTGTCCTCAGTGGGACAACGAGAAGAAGAAGAAGACGAGCAAGGAATATGACTCCGATGACAAGAAGAAGAAGAAATCTTCGAAGTCTTCTTCCAAGTCCTCATCAAGGTCTTCATCTCACAAGAAGAGCCCATCTGGCAAGGCTCGTGCTTTTGTTGGCAAGGAAATGGATTCAGAGGAGGAGTCTGCTTCTGAGGAGGCAGAGGTGGAATCTGAAGCTGAGTCCGACTCTGGTGTTGCAAGTCTGGCTCTGGCCACAGCCTACGTCGCAAAGTCCATCTTCAACACTGAAGACAATGACTCCCACACCAATGCTGATGATGACAAGGACGATCCTGCTCCCACCTACTGCTTCATGGCACGCGGTACCAAGGTAAAATCACGCGATGCTTACTTTCAAACATCAAGTGAAGATGACTCTGATTGTGAATCTAAACCCAGATACAAAACACTTGCTAAAATTGCTACTGAACAACGAAGGGCTATGGAACATACTCAAAAACTGTTAGACAAAAGCGATGACCTGTTGGACGCGGAAATGACACGTTCACAGTCCTTAGTTGAAGACATAAAAAATCTTCATGCTAAGTATCAAGAACTCGAAAGTCTTCATGAGACGCTCTCAACCACTTATGAAAAGCTCTCCTATGATTATCTTCAAAGGAAGCAAGAGCTTGAGAAACTGAAAGTGACTCATGAAGATCTTCAAAAAGAGAATGAGTCATTTCGCGGTCAACAGATCAGTCCCGCTCAGGATGAATTTGAACCACCATGCTTAAAATGCATTGAGCGTGATAATGCTGCCTCTGTTGCTGAATGTTCCACTGTTGCTGCTATTTCATTGTCTTCAACTACTGATGTGGTTACTAACCCCTCTGCGGAGGATACCACTAGTATTGCTGATGAAAATGCTAGGTTGAAGACATTGCTTGAAACAGGGATGTACAAAAGTTTGAAGGGACATCAGACACTCTGCGATGTCCTCAAAAAGCAGACTCTGAATCGAAACCCTAGGAAAGAGGGGTTTTGGGTTCGAGAGGAAAATGAATGCTGATGGTTCCTATTGGAAGCGTGAGAAGTATCCCAAAACCACATGGGTTGCTGCAAAGGAACCTTCAGTGGATCCATCCACTTTATCTGGATTTACCTGTGTTAATCCTATTATCATTGATGAATCCTTAAATGCAAACTATAAACTGTTCAAAAATCAGAATGGTGAAGTGTTTGCCAGGTATATTGGTACTAACTGCAGGAATGGACCTCCTATGAAGAAGATCTGGGTTCCCAAAAGCTGCCTTGAGAATCTTCCAGTGAATGTCATCATGACACCACCAGGGAAGAAGACAAACCCCAGACCAAAGGCATCATATGGTCCAATGGCTACTTACGAACACAGGACTCACTTGAGTCACCCTAACGCCAATGTTTTGCAGGGAAATCATACTCAGACTCATGAATATAAGCATGTGTCTTCAAACCGCTATGTTCATAGAACTAAGAACTTTTCTGCTTATTTACATGAGTATCATTCATTTCCTGCAAGGCTATTTGCTAGGGCTTCAAAGCCGAAATTCTCAGATGCTGCACTTAGACTCATTGCTTCTAAGCCACCCCTGAAAATGTGGGTGGTGAAGAAGAATTAACTCTCTTTTGCAGAATGTGGTCTCCAGCCAGCAATCAATGGCGTCCGATATTATTCCACATATGAATCTCTTATCTGTCATATTGTGCGTTCTAATCTTGATCTATGATGTGATAATCCTAGTATGCATAAAATGCTTATGCTTCACAACATACCTTGTGAAGCCTATCCTCCTAACTGCACTGTAGGGCATGTCACCAAAAGCTTCAGAATGGATTATTGACAGCGGATGCACTAATCATATGACTGGTGATCGAAGTCTTCTCATGGACTCAACCTTACGTTCATCCGACAAGAGTCAAATCACATTTGCTGACACTGGATAAAGTGATGCTTGTTGAATCCCTTGGGTTCAACTTAATGTCTGTCTCAATGCTTTGTGACTTAAACATGATTGTGCTATTTGGAAAATATTGTTGCCTTGTACTAATGGAATCTGACAAATCTCTAGTCTTTGAAGGATATAGGAAAGATGATCTATACGTGGTAGATTTCTCAGCAGGTCCACAGCTTGCCGTATGTATTCTCACAAAAGCTTCAGAGTGCTGGCTCTGGCATCGACAGCTAGGACATGCTGGCATGAGGAACTTACACTCACTTGTCAAGAAGAAGCATGTCATTGGCATCGAAGATGTCAAGTTCAAGAAGGATCATTTGTGTGGTGCCTGTGAAGCTGGAAAGATGACAAGGGCAAAGCACCATTCGAAGAAAATCATGACAAACATCTCAACCCTTCGAGCTGTTACACATGGACTTATTTGGACCTACTCACTACTCCACCCTCACAACAACTGCCTGTCTCTATGGCTTCGTCATTGTTGATGACTACTCAAGATACACATGGGTTCATATAATTCTTTACAAGACTGAAGTGCAAGATGTCTTCAGGCGCTTCGCAAATCGAGCAATGAACAATTATGGCGTGCAGATCACTTGATCTGTATCTGGATACAATGGGAATCACTCATGAGTTCTCTACTCCGTACACACCTCAGCAAAATGGCATCGTTGAGCGCAAAAACAGAACCCTCATTCAGATGGCTCGAACAATGCTAGATGAATACAAGACACCAAGAAAGTTCTGGCCTGAAGCTATTGATACAGCCTGTCACATCATCAACCGTGTTTACATCCACAAGCTTCTGAAGAAAACATCCTATGAGCTCCTTACTGGCAAGAAGCCAAATGTCAGTTACTTCAGAGTATTTGGAGCTAGATGCTGGATCAAGGATCCCCATCACAAGTCAAAATTTGCACCTAAGGCTCACGAAGGCTTCATGCTTGGCTATGGAAATGACTCACACTCCTACAAAGTCTTCAACCTCTTTCTGTATAAGATCGTTGAAACTGTGGATGTGAAATTTGATGAAACCAATGGTTCACAAAGAGAAATTCTGCCAAGCACACTAGATGAAGCTCCTTCCAGTGAATCTATCAGGCTAATGGGAACTGGTGAAATCATGCCTTCTGAAGCACAGCCTAAAGAGGAACTTATCATCTCTGCATCAAATCAACCTGAAGACAATGCTCAGACCGAAGACAATCCTCCCAATGATGACAATGATCAGCAAGAACAATGTCTTCGTCCTGTTCATCCTCGTGTTGCAAATGAAGTACAAATCGAGAAGATAATTGACAGCATCAACGCGCCTGGTCTGCTTACTCGGTCAAGAGCAACATAGTTAGCAAACTTCTGTAGGCACTTTTCATTTGTGTCAATATCAGAACCCAAGAAAGTTGTTGAAGCTTTCATGGAACCCGAATGGATTCAAGCCATGCAAGAAGAACTTCAACAGTTCAAGCTGAATAATGTTTGGGAACTTGTCAAGCGACCTGATCCTCGTATGCATAACATTATTGGAACAAAATGGATATATCGAAACAAGCAAGATGAGCATGGTCAAGTCGTCAGAAACAAAGCACGTCTTGTGGCTCAAGGATATACTCAAGTTGAAGGAATTGACTTCGATGAAACATTTGCTCCTGTTGCTAGACTTGAAGCCATTCGTATACTGCTAGCCTACGCTAATCATCACAACATCTTGCTATATCAAATGGATGTAAAGAGTGCATTTCTCAATGGCAAGATTGAAGAAGAAGTATATGTCGCACAACCACCTGGCTTTGAAGATCCAAAACATCCTGATATGGTGTACAAGCTAAACAAAGCACTGTATGGCCTCAAACAAGCTCCTCGTGCCTGGTATGATACAATCAAAGACTTCCTGAAGAGCAAAGGCTTCAAACCTGGATCCCTCGATCCCACACTCTTCACGAAGACATATGATGGTGAACTGTTTGTGTGCCAAATATATGTGGATGACATAATCTTCGGCTGCACCAACTAGAAGTACAGTGATGAGTTTGGGTACATGATGCAAGAGCAATATCAAATGTCCATGATGGGTGAGCTGAAGTTCTTCCTTGGTCTTCAAATTCGTCAGCAACGAAATGGCATCTTCATATCTCAAGAAAAATACCTCAAAGATTGTCTGAAGAAGTTTGGAATGGAAGACTGCAAAGGCTACACGACGCCAATGCCAGCCAAACACCATCTTGGTCCCGACGACAATGGTAAAGAGTTCGATCAAAAGGTATACCGCTCCATGATTGGTTCTTTGCTTTATTTATGTGCATCTAGGCCAGATATTATGCTTAGTGTTTGCATGTGTGCTCGATTCCAAGCGGCACCAAAGGAATCGCATCACTTAGCTGTGAAGCGAATTCTTCGATATTTGGCTTACACCCCAACACTCGGATTATGGTATCCCAAGGGCTCAAAATTTGATTTGGTTGGATTCTCGGATGCTGATTATGCTGGTGACAAGGTGGATCGCAAGTCTACATCAGGCACATGTCATTTTCTTGGTCGATCACTTGTCTGTTGGTCTTCAAAGAAGCAGAACTGTGTATCACTCTCAACTGCTGAATCTGAATACATTGCTGCTGGATCCTGTTGTGCTCAGCTTCTATGGATGAAGCAAACTCTCAAGGATTATGGCATCAACCTGAAACAAGTACCTCTCTTCTGCGACAACGAAAGTGCCATCAAGATAGCCAACAATCCAGTCCAGCACTCGAAGACAAAGCACATTGAAATACGTCATCACTTTCTCAGAGATCATGTTATGAAGAAAGATATAGATATCATGCACGTCAACACTGAAGAGCAACTGGCAGATATCTTCACAAAGCCCTTGGATGAGAGAAGGTTTTGCAAGTTACGGTGTGAGCTAAATATCTTGGAATCCTCGAATGTCCTGTGATCAGGCACACATCCTAACACTTATGCATGTTGATGACTTAGATGTGCAACACACAAAGTAATGTATATCTTCAATCAATGAAGATTTACACTCTGAGTGTGAATACATTAACATGGAATTTGACTTCGGAGCGCCACGATAATTGTGCGCCGTGTCTGGGTCTAATACTTCCTATACGGTGGGTAACGCCACCACCAACTTTCTCTGTTTGAAGTGTTTCACTCATGGCGTTATATTGCAATAACTTCGCATTTGGTTTGTCTTCAGTTTCAATTTATCTTCATGATCTTCTACACTATGATGATTTGATTGCTTTCTGATATATATATATATACTAGTGTTCTGTCCTCTACAGCATTCACTTATAGCTATGTCTTCAAGATTGGATCTTTTGAACTAAGTGAATGTGATCGGACCCTAACCTCTCTATGCTTCCTATCTCAAACTCTATCTGTCCAAATCATATGCATTCTATTGAAACTGTCGAATGTCTTCTCTGCGTCCTAGTCAGCAGAAGGCAAAGAGACAAACATTAAATCTGTTTTAAATGACTTATCATTATTTATGAAATCCAGAGAAGCCGGAACAACTCTCCGACATGCCTGGCGGGCGTGGGAACGTCGGACAATTGTAAGTATGTTGCATGCTTGCCACGTACCCCTCAGATGTGAACCGCCAGGGGCACCAGCGTAATTGCGCTGTGTCTCTCACCTACTTATAAATACTTGTCCCCTACGGTAAAGAAATCCTTCTTCCACCTCTCCACCTCCGTCAAAACCCTAGCGCCACCGCTATCTCGCGACGACGCCAGCGACTAAGCGCTTAGCTGCCGCGACTTCTCCGACGCCGTCCTCACGCCGGCCGCGGACATCGTCCTCTCTGCCGTCGCCGTAGGTGTCCTCCGTCGCCAAGTTAGGGCACGGTGGGCTGAACTGCTCGGTCTCCTATTCTTCCCATCTAGCAGTTCTTCATGCGGTAAGTATAACTCTATTTTTACCACCTTTTTGATCTTCAAGATTCATCCTGTTTACCAAAAGTTGTTTCTACCTATTCAATGTTAGATCTATTCTGTCTGCATCTCATACTGCCAAGTCAATTCACTTAGATTTCCTGTCTAGTTTGATTCCTCACTTGTACTCATTCACGGATTGGTACAAATCTGGAACCAACTCACCTATATAAGTGAATGTCTTTGCATCATGAGGTCAATATCTTCAAACTGATTTATCTTCAAAATCTCTGAGAATGCATATGACCTCTTCCCCTTCCCTCGCATCTCTAATGATGTCACAGGTACATGTCCGTGGGAGAATCCCTTGGTTCTCATAGTCTGCATTCGTTTGCAGTATACTTACAGCATCATATCAATTCTCCTGAAGCCAGTTCCTTCTTGACCAGCAAGCGTAAATCTCTGAAGCCTCTGAACGTATTGAAGCCATTCAGCTTGAAGTTCATGGATGCAGAAAATTCAGCAAGGAAGGGTGGCAGACAGCATCGTGGGGGAACATCAAGGGATCTGCCTGATGATCTGGTAGAAATGTATAAAACAGATCCTAAAGAAAATTACAGTCAGCGCAAGACTCGAATCCAATGGATTTGACGCTATTGGGCTGAACAGTGGTACAAGTACAAGTTCGTCACCCAGGAGTACGCAGAGAAAAATGCTATCAAGAGCCCCTGGGGTGATATTCTCTATCGAGGCCTTCCCCCCAAGAACAAAGCTGAAGCCATTGTGCAAGAATTCTATCCTTGCATGGTCTGGTGTCGTGACAACAATCTCTTCAAGCGCAACTTCCAGTTTGCTAAGGCTTCGGCAAAGGAAAACAAGAAGTCACGGGGATTAGACTTCAATCCTGGTCCCTCTGCTGCCCGTGATGATGGCACACATGAAGCTGAAGAAAACAGAATTGGCCCCTTTGCAAACCTTGATGGCCTCATCACTTACATCTTGGTCCAAGGTGCCAAGGTAGATCATTCTGATAATGATGCTGACACTGATGAAGCCCCAGCTCCTCCTTCGAAGCCACAGAAGCAAAAGAAGCTAAAGGCTTCTAAATCAGCACCTCCAAAAGCTTTATGCGCGAAGCCTCTGGTCACTGCACCTCCTGAAGCCAGTGTGCAGTCTGAAGATCAATCCCGTATCTCCAAGAAGACGAAAAAGAAAAAGCAACTTGTCAGGCATACTGATCAAGCCCTGACTCCTGCCGCCATTCTGCGTGAAGAACCTATTGATCTGTCAAGTGATGAAGATCTTGCTGATGATGCTCTTGAGCAGCTGATAAAGAGCAAGGAAGAAGCAGAAATCTTCAACAACTTGCCTCTCTTTGATGTGGCCATCATCCACAATTTCATTGATGAGTGGTTCGACACCCCCAATGTTAGCTTTGAAGATTTACAGCTTCCCATTGGCCTCAGTGTCGCCTTCAATGGTGCCATTGCTTCTGAGCTGGCTCTCGCTCAGCGAATTGTTGAGCTCAAGAACAAGATTGATTATGAGAAGGCTCAATTCAAGAAGCATATGGCCAAGCTAAGTGTTCAAGATGTCCGAAACTTCAAAGTCATGCTGCATGAGCTTAAAGAAGCTTTTCTGAAGAAGTGCCAAGAAGCTCAAGGCTCTCGTGAGCGCATGAAGCATTTGGCTGATAAGTGTGTGCTTGCCTACAATGAGGCTGAGAAGCGCAAGTCACTTGGCCATCCTGGCATTGACCACAGGATGGCTGGAAGGAAAAAGAAGAAGCTTTTTGCTGACCAGCTTGCACCTTCAAGCCAAGAAGCCCCACGCATTATCTTCCCGAGCAGCATGACTGGCTCGAAGCCAAAGGTCACCACAACCGCTTCTGAATAGAAGAAGATGAGGGCTGCCGAGCCTGAAGCCAGAAAGAGGAAGAACACCGAAGCCTCTGATGACGCTCCCTCCAAGAAGAAGCGCAAGACCAAGAAGAGTCGGGCTGCTCCCACTGAGCCCATTGTTGTTGAACCCATCTCAGTGGTTCGTCCTGCATCTGCATCCCAAGAACTTCGCATGACTGTTCATGAGCCTGCTTCCACAGAGGCTCCTGAAGCTGAAGATATACCAGCAGCTGAACCCACCGCTGCTGAAGACATTGGTCATGATGACAATGTTGAAGATGATGAAGTTCTTCCTCAGATCGAATATAATGTGGTATCATCGCCTGTTCGTACAAACAGAGAAAACATCAGCATTGGTCGTCCTCTGACGCCAATTGCTCAGGATGCATCGTGGGCTGATCACCCATAGCAACAAGACTCCCCCAGTACTCCCCGACAACAACAAACCACACCATCCGTAAAAGTTGAAGAGGATGAGGACCTGCCCACTCCATCTCCAAAGGCGTCGCCTGTACTTCAAAGGCTTCGCAAAGGACCAAGGCCTCAAGTCCCTCGTCGAGCGTTCCAGAAGGAGAAGTGCACCGTCAACCTGTTGCACGTCAAGTGCTCTTTGAAGCCACTCCAACTATGAATGTCTCTGTGTCTGAAGCACAACCTCCTGAAGACAATCCGGCTGCATCAGCCGATGAGGAACGTCAAGAAGAACATGTCCAAACTCCCCCCATGCCTGAAGAAACAGTTCATGAAGTGAACGTGTCTATGCCTGACCCTCCAGCTCCTCAAGTGGAGGTTGAAAATCCTGAAGCTTCCACAACCAACGCAAGTGAAGCCAATGACATTGTCATGGCTGAAGCTAATGTGGAGCTTGAACCAACCAGTGTGCCTGAAGCTAATGAGGCCACTGCACCTGAAGCTAATGAGGTAACTGCTCCTGAAGCACCTGTTGTGCAGCCTGAAGCCTCAGCTGCTGCCACTGCTCCTGTTCCGCCCCCAAGGCCCTATACAATCGATCAAGCATACAACCATGGCGAGCTAATCACAGTAAGATGGCCCGTTCTGGTCCCTCTGCCTAGTGTCTCTGGTCCTCAATTTGACTATCACATTGAGCATAGGCCTCAGGTCCAGAAGCCCAAGCCAAGACTGCCAAGGTTTCCTTGTACTGCCACCTTTGTCGGGTCTTTCAATGCAAATGGCTTCAAGAGCCACAACACATTCTTTGACAGCTTGAAGAACCCCTACACGAAGCCAAGAATATCATCAGATCGGTTCTGGAGTCATCAGCAATGAAGCTATTACTCATGTGTTCTGTATGATCAAGGGCGCATTTATCCTCATATGTGCCTCGACACTGAAGCCATTACTGGACTGCCCTGCTTAGAAGAAGCACATGACTGCTTTCGTGATGCTGGGCTGCTTAGTTTTGTCACAGATAAAGAACACTGGAATGAAGAGCTATTGCTTCAATTCTATGCTACTCTGCACATTCACGGCTACAACAGAGATACGAAGACATGGGTTCTCGAGTAGATGACCGAAAATGTTCATCATGAAGCCAAAGCTATGGATATCATCGAGCTTACAGGGCTAGCCACTCCTGGAGAACTATATGAACCTGACTGTCTGCTACACCGCAATGCTGTAGAGAGTATCTTCCATAAGCCAGAACCCAATATGAGCCAGATGTTGAGCATGATGAAGCCCTTGCCATCTGTCGCTGAATATCCAACATATTTCTTCGTTGAAGACCTTGAGTATCTGCCTCGCACCATATATCATATCATCAGGCAAACTCTATGGCCTGTCAAAGGACATTCATCAGCGTCCAAGCTTGAAGGAGCTATGAAGACTTTGGTCTTCTATATTCTCAATGGCATCAGCTTCAACACTCAAGAGTTCTTCATTAGGCAACTTGCTGCTTCCGGCTCTGACCTATTTGGTCTGAAGTTTTATGCTCCATGGGTCATGCGCCTCATCAAAAGACACTCATCTGTCAACTATCAGCCCTATACTCGCAATCATATGATCTTTCTGCCATAGGTTGATATGTGAGTTGAAGCTATATACTCTGACCCTGCCAAGAGGCCTCTTTTTCTTCAGAATGCCGAGCACCAAAGCTTCACTCAGCCTATTGAAGGTGTTCAAGCAGCGAAACGAATCTATCCTTTGGCTGGAAACACTCGTCTGCCTCATCGAGCACCCACTGAAGCCACTGAAAGCACCATTGCACAAAGGCCTTGGAAGCGTTCTCGCGTTCTCAATGACCGAGAACTTCTTGTGGCCCTTCATCAGAAACAGGATAAGCATCATTTCTGGCTCAAGAGACAGATGCAAAGCCTCTTGGTGGATGTCAATCGCATTCGCAACCCTGTCACCAAGAATGCCTTTGTTTCTCATGAAACTTGCCGGCGATCATGAAAGAGTTTGACCCTGCTCAGTGCTGAAGCTGATCTTCAAGACGATGGCTTCAATGAAAGATTCCAGTTTGACTCCAGTCCTCCATGGACTGTTGTCCTACGTCGTACTCCATCTCTTGAAGACTCTGAATATTCTTCCTCCGCGGCAACGGTAAATGCCAGAGTGATCGATGATGAAGATGATGCTACTGCACCACCTCCTACTACTGCGCGCATCGACACTGCACCAAGTTCATCTGCACCGCCACCCAACGACGACAACCCTGCTGCTTCACCTACTCATGTTGACGAGTAGATGCTCTATGTCTTCAAACCTTTTTGGTCCTTACTGACAAAAGGGGTGAAGCGTATAAGTTGATAGTCTTCAAGCGGGTTCATATGGGCGGTTGCATTATATTTTGTTGCATGCTTACAACTCTTGCCTTTTGAAACATTTGGTTCTCTGAGTTGTAACACCTAAACTTGATGGTCGTCTGCTACTTATTTGCTTCACTGTGATGCGATGATAAATTCCGCATGTGCGATGATAACTTCCGCACTTAGATCATTCTGCAGATGTCCATTTTTCATTATGCATGTCATTCTACTTGCTATATCAGTTCATGCATGATAAATTATCTTCATAAGTTGAAGTGGATCTCCACAAGTACAACCTGCCATGTGCATTTGCATTCCAAAAGCAAATTACCTACATGCACATCTTCAGGGGGAGCCCTTGCAACTTATGAAGACTATTTCCTATCCTTACAATTTCACATATTTATCCCCGTTGAAAACTTCAACCAGTTTGTCATCAATCACCAAAAAGGGGGAGATTGTAAGTGCATCTAGTGCCACCCCTAGTTGGTTTTGGAGTATTGACGACAAAGTTGGTTGAGGGACTAATACGTTTGTGAGAATTGTAGGATAACGCAGGTAGTGTCCCTCATTGATTCGGTTTACCTACCGGAGATGATCCCTAAAAATGTATGAAGACATTGAAGACAATGGTGGTATGAGAAGATATTCATATTGAAGACTATGACATGAGAAGACATTGCGTGAAGACTATGGAGCGCGAAGACTGTGTGGATTCGTTGCTTCCTTTTCTTCTTTGTTGAGTCATAGGAACCACCGTACTGTTAAGTGGGGTCCAAGTGAACTAAGTCAGAGTGACTGAAGTGATGCTCAACTCAAATCCTATGTCTTCGAGCGAAGACAATGAGAGCAAACCTTATCCAGAGGTGGATGAGTCAGCTTTGCTTGTAGACCAAGTAAAGTTGCCGCGTGTGTTTGAAATCTGACCATTGGAACACGTGTCAGTTCCTTAGTGACCCAGGGTCATTTTGGACAAATCAGGTCGGGGTGCCTAGTGGCTATAAATAGCCCACCCCTACACCAAATTGGTGGCTGCTCAGAGTTTGTACACGGCTTTTGTCATTTGAGAGCAACCCACCTCGAAGCACTTGAGAGAGAAAAAAATCCTTGCGAGGACAAAGCCCAAACACCCAGAGCCAAAGAGTGTTAGGCATCACTGCAGTCTTTCTGTCTGTGTGACCTGAATACTTATTACACTTGAGGATTGTGTATCCTCCAGCCGGTTAGGCGTCGCGTTCTGAGAATCCAAGAGTCATTGTGGATTGCCGGGTGAACGAAGTCTGTGAAGGTTCGGAAGTCTACCTTGAAGACTTACCAGAGTGATTGGGCGAGGACTAAGTGTCTTTAGCTCAAGGGGAATAAGGTGAAGACACGGTCTTCTGAGTTGAATCTCAGCCTCCCTAACCAGACGTACAGTTGTCACAGCAACTGGAACTGGTCCAACAAATCATGTGTCTTCAACAAGTGACTGGTTCTATCTCTTCCCTCCTTTACTTTGAGTTTGTCTTCGTGAAGTCATTGCTTATCTGTCTTATTTGATTGACATCATTTCTTGACTACTATTGTTGATTGGCTTCATACTATCTTCCATCCTGATCCTACTACCTAGCTGCTATTAGTCTTCGTACGTTAACGCTATTGCATACTTGACTATGGCTTGCTTGTTGTAGTCTATCTTCCGCTGCATATCAATTAGGTCATTTCTATTGTTTGTCTTCGAAACTTCCACGTTTTGAAGACTTTGATAAAAATCACCTATTCACCCCCCCCCTCTAGTCGATAACTAGCACTTTCACTGACCATAGTCCGGCCAGGGCTCTCCTGATAAAGAGAGAGACTTTAGTGAAATCAGGATGTCACCAAAGGGCAAGTGCTGAAAGATGTCCACGGCGGTGAACTCCATGATCGGAGCCCCATTGGGCTCGATCAGAAGGGGTGCGGAAGATTCGGAGCTCCGAAAGGAGTCCGGCACCTTCGAGTCACAAGCTTCACAAAGGACAAGGCTGGTATTCGGCTCGATAGCCGTAGTGATTGCAGCCCCCGAGGCGGCGTCCAACTGTCCATCCCCAATTGGCGCGGTCGGCTCCGAGCTAAGCGTCGGAGCGGACACCTGAGCGGCGCTCTGGGCATTGTCCGGCGGCAGAGCTAGATCATGCCCATCGTAACAGTGCGGCGCGCTCGGCCGTGGCTCGAATCCGTCGAAGATCAAGTCCCCGCGGATATCAGCCGTGTAGTTCAAATTTCCAAATCTGACCTGATGGCCAGGGGCGTAGCTTTCGATCTGCTCCAGCTGGCCAAGCGAATTGGCCCGCAGTGCAAAGCCGCCGAACACAAAGATCTGTCCGGGGAGAAAAGTCTCACCCTGGACCGCGTCGTGGTTGATGAACGAAGAAGCCATCAGGCCTAAAGGTGACGACACAGAGGAACTCTTAATGAAAGCACCAATGTCGGTGTCAAAACCGGCGGATCTCGGGAAGGGGGTCCCGAACTGTGCGTCTAGGCGGATGGTAACAGGAGACAAGGGACACGATGTTTTTTCCCAGGTTTGGGCCCTCTCGATGGAGGTAAAACCCTACTCCTGCTTGATTAATATTGGTGATATGGGAAGTACAAGAGTTGATCTACCACGAGATCAGAGAGGCTAAACCATAGAAGCTAGCCTATGGTATGATTGTTGTTCGTCCTACGGACTAAAACTCTCCGGTTTATATAGACACCGGAGAGGGCTAGGGTTACACAGAGTCGGTTACAATGGGAGGAGATCTACATATCGTATCGCCAAGCTTGCCTTCCACGCCAAGGAAAGTCCTATCCGGACACGGGACGAAGTATTCAATCTTGTATCTTCATAGTCCAAGAGTCCGGCCAAAGGTCATAGTCCGGCCATCCGGACACCCCCTAATCCAGGACTCCCTCACCCCCCTTTAGTACCGGGTGGTGGCTCCAACCGGTACTAAAGACCCCTCCCCCTTTAGTACCGGTTGGTGCCACGACCCGGTAGTAAAGGGGTGCGCTAGCGCAGTGCGGTGCGGCAAGTTTAGTCCCACCTCGCTAGTCGAAGGGCTACCGCACTGGTTTATAAGCCCCAGTGCGGTAGCTCTTTCAAGCTCCTCTCCTAATCAGGCCTACTGGGACAACCTGTTCAGTGCTGCCCTGTGGGCCTACTGGGCCTTTGTGGGCCTGCATCCTGGCCCAACAGAAGGTTGTGTTTCTAGTCGTATGCATGCCGCTTTGGCCCAGTAGGCGGGCTTTTTTATTTTCTTAATTTTTTTTGCTTTTTTTGTTTTATTTATTTTTGAGTTCTTTTTTGCTGTATTTAGAGTTTCTTTCTGAATATTTTTGCTTTAGGTGCAAAAAATTACAAACTTTCTATTAGTGCCGGTAGTTTTCAAATTTGAATAGTTTAAATTTTGAATTATTTGAAATTTGTGTGAATCACTAGTTTGTGAATAACTTAACTTTGAAAAAAGATTTTTCAGTGATTCTTTTTTCTTATGTTTAATATTATTGTGTTTTATCATTATATTCAATTTGGAAATGCTTAGGTTATTTAAAAAATGAAATGTCTTTGTAACAGATGAGTTTTTTTTAAATGTGAACTTTGGGGCAAAACCCCCACAACATTTCAAAACTTTATTAAAACCAGGCAACAGTTACAACAACATGATTACAAGAGGTAACCAAGCGTAAAGAGAAAACAAAAAAAGAGAAAGCTAAAACTTAAGGTGGCAGGAAAGAAATCCACTTAAGCAAGTCATCCTTGTAAACAGATTTAATTCTGTGCTGCATCAGAGTTAAGTCATGCTTGAAAGCTCCTCTCCATTTATTGAAACTTGCCCTCTCACCTCTGAAGACCTTGGCATTTCTGATGATCCAGATATTCCAACAGGCAATAAACACTACTTCGGTGAAAAAGGGCTTGTTAAAACTTCTCCTTGCTTGGATGACCAAATCAGTCATAGAATTTCCAGCCGACCAATCAATCTGCAAATAATTCCAAACTCTGATACTGAAATTGCAGTTGAAAAAGAGATGGTCTCTGGTTTCTCTTACTTGAAGGGGGTAGAGCCTACAAGTAACACCATCATCCATGTGCCAGTGCCTCCTATCAACCATATCCTTAGTGTTGAGTCTGTCCATGATGAGCATCCAAGCAAAAACCTTGATCTTAATAGTGCAAGAGGATTTCCAGATCCAGCACAACAAGTGGTTGAAAGTTTCATTCTGGAAAGCATGACCATAGAACAACTTAGGTTTGTAAACCTTTGATGAGCCCTGCCATAACCATAAATCCTTACAAGTATCATCTCTTCTATGGGAGGCTAACATATCTCTTATTAAGTTTACCTCATCAAAAGCTTGAGCTGACAAAGGTAGGTGGAAGTGTTGGTACAAGTCCATTGAATTGAAAATATCCTTAATAGAGATCCATGGATCCTTGGCAAAAGAGAATAATCTTGGGAATCTAGACTGCAAGCTAGAAACTTCATTGCCAAGATTCCAATTGTCAGACCAAAAAAGAGCAGTGTCACCAGCATTGACATGCACCCAGGAGCAGTCCCTAAAATTCTGCAAGACCTTGCAAATATCTTTCCACCAAAAAGAGCCACAAGAAGTTGTTCCCTGGGGCATTCCATCATAATAATATGAATCCCAAATTAAGGACACCCAAGGAAGGTCTTTCCTGTTCATCCGAAACCCTGATACTTCGAAAGAGATAGTAAATGCATGAAAGAATTTGTTTGCACATAAAATTTCTTCGCGTTTCAAATGCCAAAACACATAACTACCCTAACTATTATAGAGATTCCCTCCTGGGTGTGAAACACAGAAGAAAGTGATGATAGTGAAGCCGATCACATCCCGGATCTTTGGTTGTGAAACTTTTTCTTCGCGTGTGTCCCTTTGCACAGTAGCCATGGAAAATCTTCATCATTTAACTGGATGCTCGGGTCAATATTGACTGCGAATGGAGCAATTTCATCAAACTTTTCATAATCTTCTGACATGTCTGTCTTGTCATCCACTCCCATGATGTTTCTTTTTCCTGAAAGAACAATGTGGCGCTTTGGCTCGTCGTATGATCCATTCGCTTCCTTATCTTTTCTTTTTCTCGGCCTGGTAGACATGTCTTTCACATAAAAAACCTGCGCCACATCATTGGCTAGGACGAATGGTTCTTCTCCATACGCAAGATTGTTGAGATCCACTGTTGTCATTCCATACTCCGGGTCTTCCATTACCCCGCCTTGTGTCATATTGACCCATTTGCACCGAAACAAAGGGACCTTCAAACCACCTGCATAGTTAAGTTCCCATATGTCCTCTATGTAACCATAATATGCTTCCTTTCCTGTGTTATTTGATGCATCAAAGCAGACACCACTGTTTTGGTTGGTGCTCTTCTTATCTTGGGCGATCTTGTAAAATGTATTCCCATTTATCTCGTACCCTTTGAAAGTCATTATATTCGAAGATGGTAACTGGGACAACGAGTATAGTTCATCTTCAATATCGCCATCATGCATGGCATGTTTCTGCAACCAACCAGCAAAAGTCCTCGTTTGTTCACGTGTAATCCAGTCGTCAGACTTCTCCGGGTGTTTGGAGTGTAGAAAATTCTTGTGTTCCTCCATATACGGAGCCACCAAGGCGGAATTCTGTAGAACTATGTAGTGTGCTTCAGTGAGAGAATGCCCGTCCATACATATTATTTGATCCACTCCTAGCGTGCCTTTTCCATCCAGTCTGCCCTTATGCCGCGATTCAGGAACACCAATCAGCTTAAGGTCAGGAATAAAGCCAATACAAAACTCAATGACCTCCTCATTTTCATGGCCCTTCGTGATGCTTCCTTCTGGCCTAGCACGGTTATGAACATATTTCTTCAAGACTCCCATGAACCTCTCAAAGGGGAACATATTGTGTAGAAATACAGGACCCAAAACGTTAATCTCTTTGCAAAGGTGAACTAGGATGTGCGTCATGATGTTGAAGAAGGATGGTGGGAACACCAACTCAAAACTGACAAGACATTGCACCAAATCATTATGTAACCTTGGTATGATTTCTGGATCGATTACCTTCCGAGAGATGGCATTGAGGAATGCACATAGCTTCACAATGGCTAAGCGAACGTTTTCCGGTAGAAGCCCCCTCAATGCAACCGGAAGCAGTTGCGTCATAATCACGTGGCAGTATTTGCTTCAGAGGTGACTTTAGGTTCTGGAACTTTTTCTCTGCCATATTTATTATTCCCTTTATATTTGACGAGAAGCCAGACGGTACCTTCATGCAGAGTAGGCATTCAAAGAAGATTTCCTTCTCTTCTTTGGTAAGAGCGTAGCTGGCCTAACACTGATGTATGCCGTCTTTTCCGTGCATACGTTGCTGGTCCTCCCGTGCCTCTGGTGTATCTTTTGTCTTCCCATACACACACAAGAAGCCAAGCAGGGTCACGCAAAGATTCTTCGGCACGTGCATCACGTCGATTGCAGAGCGGACCTCTAGGTCTTTCCAATAGGGCAGGTCCCAAAATATAGATTTCTTCTTCCACATGGGCGCGCGTCCGTCAGCGTCCTTCGGAACAGCTTGTCCGCCAGGATCCTTTCCAAAGATTACCTTCAAATCCTTGACCATATCATGTACATCAGCACCAGTACGGTGGCGAGGCTTGGTCCGGTGATCCGCCTCACCTTTGAAATGCTTGCCTTTCTTTCTTACGGGATGCCAGCTCGGAAGAAATCGACGATGACCCAGGTACACATTCTTCCTACAACTCTTCAAATATATACTGTCAGTATCATCCAAACAGTGCGTGCATCCCCGGTATCCCTTGTTTGTCTGTCCTGAAAGGTTACTGAGAGCAGGCCAATCATTGATGGTCACGAACAGCAACGCCTTTAGGTCAAATTCTTCCTGTCAGTGCTCATCCCACGCACGTACACCTGTTCCATTCCACAGCTGTAATAGTTCTTCAACTAACGGCCTTAGGTACACATCAATGTCGTAGCCGGGTTGCTTAGGACCTTGGATGAGAACTGGCATCTAAATGAACTTCCGCTTCATGCACAACCAAGGAGGAAGGTTATACAAATATAGAGTCACAGGCCACGTGCTATGGTTGCTGCTCTGCAACCCAAAAGGATTAATGACATCTGCGCTTAGACCAAACCATACGTTCCTTGGGTCACCTGCAAACTCCTCCTGTACTTTCTCTCGATTTTTCTCCACTGCGAACCGTCAGTGAGTACTCTCAACTTTCCGTCTTTCTTACAGTATTCTCTGTGCCACCGCATCGCCTTCGCATGCTCTTTGTTTGGAACAAACGTTTCAACCGTGGTATTATTGGAGCATACCACATCACCTTGGCAGGAATCTTCTTCCTCGGGCGCTCGCCCCCCACATCACTAGGGTCATCGCGACTAATCATATAATGCAATGCACCACATACTGGGCAAGCGTTCAATTCCTCGTACGCACTGCGGTAGAGGATGCAGTCATTAGGG
Source organism: Triticum aestivum (assembly GCF_018294505.1). Lineage (NCBI taxonomy): Eukaryota > Viridiplantae > Streptophyta > Magnoliopsida > Poales > Poaceae > Triticum > Triticum aestivum. The sequence continues at coordinate 32,849,831 of NC_057795.1, read as the reverse complement.
CATGCATGTATCTTCTGCACCTCTAACCCTAGAGGGCAGACAACCTTCTTTGCTTCATACGTACTCTCGAGCAATTCGTTGTCCTTTGGAAGCATATTCTTTATCATTACCAGCAACTTTCCAAATCCCTTGTCAGATACACCATTCTCTGCCTTCCATTGCAGCAATTCCAGTGTGGTGCCCATCTTTTTTTTTGTCAGCTTCGCAATTCGGGTACAACAATTTCTTGTGATCCTCTAACATGCGCTGCAACTTCTTGCTCTCCAAATCACTTGCGCAGTTTCTCTTTGCATCGGCAATGTCCCGACCTAGATCATCAGCGGGTTCATCTGATGCCTCTTCTTCAGCTTATTCCTGCATTGCCGGCTCAGCTTCTTCCTTCATTGTTGTATCATCGTATTCAAGGAACCCATGGCCAGGATAGATGTCGTCGTCCTCTTCTTCTTCATTGTCTTCCATCATAACCCCTCTTTCTCCGTGCTTGGTCCAAACATTATAGTGGGGCATGAAACCGGACTCAAATAGGTGGACGTGAATGGTTCTTGACGTAGAGTAATTGCGACCATTCTTACAGCGAGCACATGGACAAGGCATAAAACCATCTGCCCACTTGTTTACCTCAGCGGCAAGCAGAAAAGTATCACTACTAGGGAAAAGCCTATACACAGAATCTTATCAGCAGCGTGCTTTAAAATAAGACGCTGCTGCTAATTAGCAGTAGCGTGCTCGGGAGTAACTCGCTGTTGAAACCAATATAGCAGTAGCGCGCCCGCTCAAAGAAGCACTACTGCTATAATTCCCACGAGGCCGCCACGAGGATAGATATAGCAGCAACGCGTTATAACGACGGGCGCTACTGCTACGTTGCATAGTAGCAGCGCATTTCTGCAATAAGCGCTACTGCTAAATTTACTACAAAAGTTTAGCCCCATCTCCTCTATCCGATCCTCTCACACAGTCACACACTAGCTCACTGGATCCCCTCTCAATCCCCCGCGCCGGTCCACCCCCCTCGCCCCTCCTCCGTCTGCGCCACCGTCACCTCCTCCTCCTTGCTGGACTCGGTACCGGCCTCCTCCTCCGTCCCCCCTCTCCACTCGCCGCTGGCCGGCCCCTCCTCGCTCCGCCTTCCTCCTCTGTCCTTCCTCCACTGGCCGCGCCGGCCGGCCCCTCCTCGCTCCGCCTTCCTCCTCCATCCTACTCTCTTCTCCCTCCTCGAGTCGCCCCTCCTTCTCCCTCCTGCCCGCTACATTTTGATTTAGTAGCTAGGCTATTTCATATGCAACATTTTGATTTAGTTGATATGATTTAGTTGATTTAGTAGGCTAGTTGATTTAGTTGACTTAGAACATTTTGATTTCGTTGATTTAATAGGCTAGTTCATTTAGTTGATTTAGTTGACTTAGAACACTTTGATTTAGTTGATTTAATAGGATAGTTCATTTAGTTGATTTAGTTGACTTAGAACATTTTGATTTAGTTGATTTAGTAGGGTAGTTCATTTAATTGGTTGATTTAGAACATTTTGATTTAGTTGATTTAGTAGGCTAGTTGGTTTAGTTGATTTAGAACATTTTGATTTAGTTGATTTAGTAGGCTAGTTGATTTAGTTGACTTAGAATTTTTTGATTTAGTTGATCATTAATCCTTTGCTCATATTGCTTTAGCAAAAATGGCGCCACCACCACCACCACTATGTCGACTGTGCAAGTCAAGATGAGCCAGAAGCCTTGCAACTGGCAAGCTGTTCGGCATCTACTTCCAGCCGAGTTTTCGTCATGCGGCGGTAAGAAATTAGATGAAATGTAATAACTATTTTGTTTTTAGTGTTGGCATTACTGCATTTTTTTCATTTTGCTTATTTCACACAGATCGTCCCATGCAATGTGAGGCTGAAAATCAACAAGCTGACAGGAGACACTGTGACAGTTGAGGCTCCTGGGGGGCCATACACTATGGAGGTCGAGAAAGGACGCAATATGTCGCAGATTGGAGGAGATGGATGGGCCCGTTTCGTCACTCGCATGCGTCTTACTGGTGGTGAGTTGATCAGCTTCTCCTTCTGAGCACAAAGACCCAAGCTAGCTATCATTTATCTCAACCTGGTGGAAGATGATGAAGATGACGAAGATGATGAAGATGATGAAGATAATGAGGACCCACTCAATGAAGATGATGAGGACCCACTTCATGAAGCCATCGTAGCTCAAAGAACAAGGCTGAGTGAGGAGGAGGTGTCCAACCTGTGGGACATAATTCCGCCACGTGCTGACTTTGTCGGGGTGCCATTCGTGACTCGCTTGACAAATACCATGGTTGATTGACATGATATGGTATGTTATACTTACAAATGCAAATTATCCGATGAATTACTTAGTGTACAGTCCAATGATATGGTATGTTGTGTGGAATCTAGTCGATGATATGTTTTAGTGTAGAGTTCGATCACATGCTTATTAGTGTAGAATCTAACGAAACTACTAATAGTGTAGATAATCCATATGTACTTATTTGCGAGGCTATTTATTAATTGATATGTTTTTCTTATTCTGAAATTGGTAAAGAGCATATCTGTGAGTTATGGTATCGAGCCTGATGAAGAAGGCTCGGCTGGACTATGCCTTACTGCAAGGGGCTCCATCACAACATGTACTTACCGCGTGGACACGGACGGTCGCACACACTTAAACTCGATTGGGTGGAAGAAATTCCTCGATGGCAAGAATCTTTGTGTTGGACAGGCCATCCTAATTACTATCAGGAACACCAACCGCCCAGGCTTAAGGATGATGATTGTCTTCGATATCATCTAGAACTACATATGTGTGTGTGGCTATATCATCTAGAACTACATATGTGTGTGTGGCTATATCATCTAGAACTACATATGATGATCGTCGTCAATATCATCTAGAACTACATATGATGATGGCCGTTGATATGACCTTGTACTGCTTGAGGATGCATGTTGACTATGCATGAAATTTTTATCTAGTACTCCCTTCGTTCCAAATTCTCATCGTGGTTTGAACTAAAACCACGATGAGTAATTTGAAACGAAGGGAGTACAACCTAGTAATGGTTTATGAATTTGATATATACTAGCAGTACCTAGTATCTAGTATCTGAAAGGGAAACTGAAAGGGAAAGGGGTAATGGGAAAATGATGAAAGATATAGCAGTAGCGAGGGATAGCGAAATCGCTACAGCTAGGTAATAGTAGCGCGTTCTTAAAAAGCGCTGCTGATATCGTAAACAGTAGTAGCGCGGGTAAGGGCCGCGCTACTACTATGAGTTAGCTGTAGCGCCTTATTAGTAGCGTGTCCACCCGCGCTACTGCTAGCCTCAAAACCCGCGCTACTACTAGGGTTTTCCCTAGTAGTCTATGCACGCCATTAATGAACTCGGGAGAGCATCGGTCATCATACATCCATTGTCGTCTCATATCTTCATTATACACAACACCGAATAGACCAAATTAATACAAGTTCATACATAAAGTTCATACATAAAGTTCATATACAACACTTAATTAAATGCAACATACAAATAACTCTCTAGCTAAAGAATTTAAATGCAACAACAAATGCGATCAAGATCGCAACTAAGGTAACAATTGATCCAACAACATAATGATACCAAGCCACACTATCAATGGCATATTTTCTAATCTTTCTAATCTTCAACCTCATTTTCTCCATCTTGTTCTTGTGATCATCGACGACATCGGCAACATGCAACTCCAATTCCATCTTCTCCCCCTCAATTCTTTTCCAGTTTTCTTTCAAATACTCGTTTTCTCTTTCAACTAAATTTAACCTCTCGACAATAGGGTCGATTGGAATTTCCAGTTCACATACCTCCTAGATAAAAATATCTATGTCAACTTGATGGGCATAATTTGTCATAAACACGAAATGCAACAACTAGTTTTAAAAGAGAATATACCACATCCGAAACATAACAAGGACGAGGGCCGACGGGGACGGATATCAAAACCATGGAACTATGTATAACAAACAACGTTCGGGTAAGACAATTATACGAGTAACTATATATGCATATCACACAAACATCAATTTGGTAATGTAAAACATTCATGAACAAGAGCCTCACCTACATATGCCGGCGACGGGACGGTGCGGGCGATCGATGGTGGTTACGACGGAGATTTAGAAGGCACTAAGTAAACCACACCTACATATGCAAACTAAGTGTTATTTGTGACCTCTAATTGCATATAAATCAAATACTAGCAAATATAATTCCTGCCAAATTAATCACTATACAAAGCATTGCAAGAGCTAATCTAGCAAACAGAGTTGAAAGGACAAAGTTGCTAACCTTTGTGATCATTTGAATGGATGGGGGCCTTCAAATCTTGACAAATTTTGGGCAAAATTTGTGAGGAGCTCGAGGAAGAGAGGGGAAGAACATAGGAAGTGAGGGGAAAGGGGAAGAACAGAGTGGCTCGGGTGGACGAAGGGTTTATGTACGTCGACCTTTAGTACCGGTTCATGGCACGAACGGGTACTAAAGGTGCTGGACAGGCCCCAGACTGACAACATCCTACCACCACTCTCTTTAGTACCAGTTCGTGCCACGAACCGGTGCTAAAGGTTCGCCACTAACCGGTACTAATGAGAGCGGCCGGCTAGCCATTGGAACCGGCACTAATGGACACATTAGTGCTGACTCAAAATCAAACTGGCACTAATGTGTCTCAGATTTGCCCCTTTTTCTACGAGTGGCAGATAGAACTGACGTTCATAGTATGCACATGATCTTTCATGGGTTGTTTCATGAGGTGTTTTAGCAATGGAATAATGTTGTTATATATCTGTAGATAGAACCGACTTTCTGTTCATTCAAGAGTAATGCACATGATTTGGCCATGTTCAGAATGAGATGTAGAGCACAGAAGGAGATTTAGTTTGGTTTAGAGTTGATTGCTTAGCCAATCACCAGAGTGAGAAATTCAGTTGCTATCAACTGAATTTGACATTATAATTTATACCGTGAACTGAATACTAACACATTTGCAATAAATTAGGACTATACAAACACTTCTACAGTTCTGAACACTTTTCACAAGATGAATCTCTTGATCTTACAGTAAATATTCAAGTCAGGACTACACTTTTAAAGTTCAAGATACTCTTGTAAATTAAACCTCAGCTTTGAATGTTAACTGAACTAGTAAATCTTGTCTTTCCTAAAAACTGAATTTGTATATTCAGTCGTTGCTAAAGAGAAATAGTAAATCTTATCAAGTCTTTTTGTATGGTGGCAAGATGACTAGATGGATTCAAATAAATCTAGCTAATTCAAATAATTCCAAATTAATACAAACAAATCCAATTATTCCAAATTAATTCAAATAATTAAGAAGAAGAAGAAGAAGAAGAAGAAGAATATAGCTAATTCCAGTATTTGAGATAGTTCATCTGAGATGTGCTCCACTTCCTGACTGGTGTTTGCCATTTTAAGCAGGTTTTTGCTCTATGGATCTGCTGGAAAAGGTTGATGATGTTTCCTGTCAAGATAGCAGGACTAGTTGCTCTTGGTGCATTTACTGATATCTTGAACATTTGGTACCCCTGAACATATGAGCATTAAGCATTTTTAGTACCCCTGAAAATTTGTTGTATCAAAATATGTAGTGTCAAAATATGTATTGCTATCGTATCTGCCACTCCATTTGCTTCTCGGAAGCAGTGCAAAATATGCAGTCATTTGTTTGGAATCCATAGCTATAGCATGATTAGGTCCATAGTAATCTTGGATAGGATAATAATTAATCACTGGATTATTTTGGAGGCCTTGAACTGGAAGAAGGGGCATCTTGTTCAAGCCTGAACTTTTGAACTAGTAAGAAAATTCAAATAATTCAAATGTTTGAGATATATTGTCTGACCTGAATATTGGTCTGCTTACTGAATTGGGTTCCATGCAACTCACACACATATACACAAGAACTACACATTACATACACAAAACATACACATGACGTACTCCTATCCTTTTCTTTTCCTTTCCCTTTCCTTTTCACATGACATACACATGACACATGACATACTCCTATCTACTCATTTCCTTTTTTGATAATGGCCTTGGTGTCAGTAATGAGCTCAGGACTGCAGTATACACTGATTATTTCCTCTCCAGCATCCTGTAGACGGTCCTTATGCAGATGCAACATCTTGTAGTTGTTTCCTCCTTGATCTTTCATCACTTCGACCATTACTGCTTGAAACATCATAAAGCTTTTCAACAGTTTATGGCATCGTAGTTCTCAAACTCCTCCTCTACACGCTATACCAATTCCTGGATATTCATAGGTGCTCTGCAGTCGGTTAGGGATTGGAGGGAGCAGTGGAAACAAAGATCTAACACATTGAGCTCAGGACTGTTCGGTGGTTGTTGCAATAGTCGAATATCCAGATCTGTATGTTCCACAACTTCTAGAAAACCAGCATCGTTGGGGAGGACATGTGGTGTTGCATTATCTTGTTGAATGAAGATCATTGTGTCCTCGTCACCATCAAGCCATTTGTCTTGTATGGCAGGGATTACTTTATTGATCAGGTAATCTCTGCACACAAGCCTGGTAACTTTCACCGGTCTCAACTCTATTGTCCCCCTATCTCTATTCTGGCTTGTTTGTTGTGCCTCGGTCCCTACCACGAACGGCCAAATGCCAAGTTTTCCATCGAATGTCATATCACCATCTTCATTGTAGCGAGGTTTGGCCATAGCTGTTAAGAACATTACCTTCCCAATGCTATAAGTATTGTGCACAGTTCGATTTGGTTCTTCTTCTCCAGGCAGTACGTAGTAGCTACTCATCACTCGAGTCATGTCATACCACATCTCATCTATATGAACCATATTTTTCATTGGCTTGAAACGAGGCCAAGGACTTGATATCCATCTTTCATCTATCATAGATAGCCAGAACTTTAGTCTCGCTATCTTGTTTTGTGGCTTGAGGGTGGGTTTGATGGTGCTCGTGATGCGTTTCAACTCTTGCAACTCAAATCTGTCGTGTAGGGTTCCTCTTGCAAGAGCCCCGATAGTTCCTCTTCTGTTCAGTGGGATTGTCGTTGTTCTCGCCAGATCTATCTCTTTTCTTTTTCTACCATTGTTCTTCTTTTTAGTTGAAACATCAACTTCTTGGCCTTCTGCAAGTTGTTCTTTGGCTTGATTCCATATTCTTGTAACTGTTTGCAGGTGAACATTCAGCATAGTCGCAATGAGCACCATGTCATATAGGTCAACATGTCCATCTCTAAGCTTGATTACTCGTAGAGAAAAGTAAACACGATATCTCTCCTCGTATGTCAGGTCTTTCCCTCTTGGATTGCCTTGTGCATTAGCTTCTTGAGGTTCTTCCATTTTTTCTTGTGCCTCTTGAGCATCTTCTTGTGCCTCTTGACCTTCTTCTTGTGCCTCTTGACCTTCTTCCTCTTCAGGAAATCAATTCAATTCAATGTCTTCATCCTCCTCTTCTGGGATCAAGTTCAAATCAATAGCTTCACCTGGCTGAGCTTGTTCTTCTTCTTGAGCTTCATCTTCCTCTTCCGGGATCAAGTTCAAATCAATAGCTTCACCTTGCTGAGCTTGTTCTTCTTCTTGAGCTTCATCCTCCTCTTCCGGGATCACATTCAGATCCATAGTTGTGTGCTCTTGTCTGACCTCATAACAAGCGTATACAAAAGATGAATGGTTAGCATATAATTATAACACAGTCATTTTGGTAACTAGAGGAACATGATGGCCCTCCTATTCAAGTAAAGCAAGAAGAATCTAACTTAACTCAAATAAATTCCAACTTAATTCCTATTGTCATATCTTTTTTTATTATATGTTTTTTTTCTTTTTTGAGTACAGTAGTTGCTTGCTTAGTAAAGTGTTCTAGACATCAGGGTAGGAGTTAACTGAATTTACACTACTGATAACCAAATGTAGAAGAAGAATGTGCTAACTGAATTTACACTAAGGGAAGCAATCCAGTGCTAGAAAAACAAAATTGTCATTTACACTTGACTGAATTTACAGTGTACTGAATTTGAGTACTTACAGAAAATTGCTGCTGTTGTCAAATTACTCAACTCTCCACGGTAATGATTTCACTATCCTAATGCTTGCTGTCAAAACTACTCCATACACACACTATCAAAACTGATAAGATGGTGGTGGAGGTGGGAATAAATGTTCCACAACATCTGTTGGAGTAGAAAATAAATGTGTGTAGTTTGCTCCACAGCAACTACACACACTAGAGTCACTTTGTAAATTTTGAACTAACTCAAGAAAAGTTAGGTAGAAAATTATCTAAAGATTTTATCCGAAAATTATCCAAAGATTCAGTTCACTTCTGATAACATTTAGTTAACTGGTGAAGATTGGACATGGAGGGACACATTCAGTTAACTTCTGTGTTAACTGTATCTTTTCTGCAACATTCCCGCAGACTACATGATGCATCGTTGGTGTTTTTACATCAGAACAGAAATGTGATTTTAATGCTAATGCATCTTTGTACAGCCTTTGTCCTGGATTATTTCTCTAGCTTTGTATCCACTAACTGAATTTCATCTACAGCTTGAGAACAGCAAATTCAGACTCATAGCAACAAATTGAACATCAGCAGTAGCAGAGGCGGGCGGGGCAGGCTCACCAGCAGAGGCGGGAGTGGCAGTGAGGCGAGGCAGGAAAAGTCAAAAACTGTATCAGAGGTCCGCGCCGTCGGCGTCGCCTACCAGTTGCAGCATCAGAGGCGGGAGTGACCGGAATTGTCCACGGCGCCGGCGGCTGAAGCAGACAAAATCAGAAGCGCCGGCGCGTGAAGCAGACAAAATCGGGGGCGCTGGTGGGCCGCGAAGGTGGGCGGACGTTGGCGGCGACCGTGGGCTACCGTGGGCAGCGAGCTTCAAGTGGGCCGGCGGCATAGCTCGAGGCGAGCGCCTGTGCAGGTCGCCTTCATGGCGCATCATGCAGGTGGGAAGCCACGGTGCAGGTTCAAGCGGGCGGCGGCGCTGTTGTTGGTCGCGCGCTGGGACGCGGCGCAGGTCCAGGCGGGCGGCGGCGCAGGTGGGTAGCCGGCGATAGCTGCAAGGCGCGGGCGACGGGGGAGGAGGAAGGAAGGAGATGGATTTCTTCGTGACGTGTTTTTTTTTTGAAAAAAAAACAAATACACTGCCCGGTGGACAACTTTTCCCGGACGGAGGGAGTACTACTTTCTAAAGAGATTGATAACTAAACATACACCAGTAGGACACCCGTGCGTTGCCACGGGCTATATTAGCGACTTCTTTTTTACCGTTAAAGCGCTATCCATTTTGTTCTTCTTTCCTTCTCTCAACTAAAAATGATTTTTGAATTTAAAAATTATAGAGTAGAACTTATACAAAATGTGCTACAAAAATATCATCCTGTGTTTAAAACCATAGGACCGGAGATCTTTAATAAGGCTATGAGAAATACATGCAGAAGGCAACATAGTACTAAAGGTGACCGTGCTTCGCCACGGATCCAAGAAAGACATGAAAGTCAAACAATAATAATTTGCTCATACACATTATGTGTAATTTAGACATAGATCAATTCAAGTTCAAAAAGAATAGTGATGAACAACGATGTTGTCATAATTTTAATCACAACATATGTTTGAAATATTTTTTTGGTTATACAAAAACAAACAATTATAACATGCTTCTTTATAAAAATTAGAACTATTGCTTCCAAGGATGACTCCCTAGGCACGCGAATCAATCTAAAGCTGCCTTTGAGTAAACTATGATGACAAGGGGATTTCAACCAAGAACCATAATTTGCTTGATACCCACAAAGGTCAAAACTATTCTTCACAACTTCAAAAAAAAGCTAAATATAATCCAAAAATAGTTATAAAGAGAGGTTAGTTAGTAAAACTAAGCCATGACTACAATATGGAAGGGGGAAATGATTGTTTTTATCCCAAAGATGAATACCCCAGTATCATAAGCAATAGCATTGTGCAAGCATCAACTGCAATACAAATAGCAGTAGCCTCTCAATCCCTTGCTATCTCTATACAGCTCTTTACTACTCTCTTTTGTTCCTCTCCCAAGGAGGTGCAGTGAAGTTTAAGTCCTACACAGGAAGGAGGTGAAAGAAGATAGTTTGGCGGTTGGGTACGTACCATGCTTACCAGTCGGTCGTGGGACTTTATGTCGGACTTCCAACCAAGCAGCAGGCACGCCACCTCCAGCCACCACTCGCAGGTTGTCATGTATAGCACCGTGTGAGCTCCTCAACCCTGCCCACGCCCCCGGCATCCGGGACCAACAGCCGCATTGTCATGTTCACCAATGGCCTAATCCCAAATGGTAAAGTATCAAACATTATGAGGAGTGTCCTAATCAGCCCTCTAGATACTTCACTGATTTAAGAATCTTCCCTAATATAACATATTTTGAATTTCCTTTGCACATGTTTGACTGAGATAAATTTTGAACTTCCTTTGCCCATAGTAATATATCTGAATCAGCGCCCGCAGAGAATGTAATTTCCATCATAGGTAATCTATAATGGAGTATCATTTTCAGAAAATAAACAACATACTGACCAAAATATATTAAGAAATAAACTGTACAAGATTCATCTTATCCTATGCTTGAAAAGAGCCTTTCCAATCATTTTATTGGTTCATCTGTCTCTAGTAAGGCACAAGCCAACTTCCCTCTATTTGTAGTCTGTAGAAATGATCCCACTGTAAGGTTGAGCAAGCAAAAAACTCAAATATTGCTGGACATGTTCTAGAAATTAAACATTTTAGTAAACATGCTTGACCTGTAAAAAGCCTTGGGTCTTTCTCGGTTTTCTAGTGCAGAGCTCAACAACTGAAACTAAAAATACATGTTGGGTCGAGACAAGCTGAAACATAGCTTAAAGCATATCACATGAAACATTAGTCTATCCTATGCCATTTGGGTGTGGTGGTGTGGGGAGATAGAGTTCATTGTCACTGCTCACTGAAGGTTGATAATATCATTGGAATTTCAATCGTGTGAAGTACATAAGCTAATTTCAACCCTTTGTCAAAAGCCATAATGAAAGCAACCACATCACATCCCATGAGATAGAAGATTAGAGAACTTACCATCAAATGGAAACCAGGACTGGTTCTCCTTCGTCGGATGTTGGTAGATGACGTCAAAATCGGCGCAAGTCATACTATGCCTCTGATGCGTCGGACATTACCAAACGAACAACGGTGGCTTGGCCAGTTCACGAACCCATGGCGTGCACTCCTCGTTGACTCTCGTTCCTTCGCCGGCATCTTAGGTCGGGCATCAAGAACAGTCCCCCATTGCCGCTGAGCACGGCCTCCAACGTCACAACACCAAAGTTGCAAATTGTCTTAATTGGACTACAGCACAGAAAACATGATTCAAATCGCAGATTATAAATATGCAAGAGAAAACTATATTGCGCTATCGGATATACCAGACAATCTCTGTCTTTTCCGTGCGGCACACAACAAAGAATGCTAGATTTTGATCGATGCCTAGTATATGGATGATCGTGATCCAAAATTTGTACTTGTTCAACTATCATTTTATAAGCACCTCCTGTAAAAAGTCTCCTATAGAAAGTAATGTTACTGATGGTTAGGTAAAAATGAACCACATAAAAATCAAGGTTGTACTATTACTGATAGATAGCTAACATGAACCATAAAGGACTTTAAAATAACCTGGTTTAATCAGCCGTATCTCCTTGAACATTGAGCAGCTCCACACGAGTGCCTCCCCTCCTTCACCTTGAAAGATAGATGCCAGTAAGCAATGGGTAACTAAAATCTGAGAAAAAAGATTAAGAGATAGTTAGATCAACAGATAATTCATAGATGAGGTCATGAGGCTGCTAACCAAATGCTCATGTCAACCTGTAAATGGCCTTGATACGGTATAATGAAAGTTCCGGAACTCAATTACATGTTGCAGATACACATAACTCACACTTGAATGACCGCTAAAATGAGAAAAAAATATCTCACATAAAAATATCAATAGCACACCCCTCATGTGCCCATACCAGCACACCAGTATTAAAGGCCTATGCAATCCTGGGACTTGGGAAAATTTCCACAATTTCACTTCACACTTCCCGATAAGAACAATGCAAACATCGAAGAAACTGACTCCAATGCCGAAACTATTTCTGGGTCAATACAAAAAGGAAGAAAAGACTTGGGAAAAACATTAGTGATTCGCAAAAGGAGATGTGGAAACAGTAGCACACCTTTTCTGTCACACTTTTTTCTAAACGGATTTTTTGTCACACTGCAGTGTGTAGCAAACTTCTTTGATAAAAAATTGTCAATCCGTTGCCATGAATCCCCGACTTGATCCACATAGTATTTGTTCCCCGTGATCGCCAAAAAGAAAAGATAATTGTCCATGCGTTGCTGTAGGGAAAAAAGCACAATTGGTGTGTATTTTCTATCAGGAAATAGCTTTCAAAACAACGGCAAGACATGCTAAATGCATACCTTTTGATCAAGTAAATCAATTGTACAGCAAAAATAATCATCAAATGTGTGCACTTCCCCTGTTCTGCCAAAACTGCCTTAAATATTTAATGCATCACCCCAAAATTGAAACAAAAAACAAGATCATTTTTTTACTCATATCAATGCAGTGTAAATCTTAAACAACCAGTGATTCGAAATGGCCATTAACTTTTGGTTAAATATAAGTTTTTCCTACAGACGTTTGTGGTACTAATAACGTTAAAAGATTTAGTGCAGTGCATGTAGTTCTTATAAGAAGAAAATACATGTTCATCCTAGTTAATAGGTAAAACTAAGCAAAAAAACAATTGTAGCGATGCACTGCTAATAAATATTACAAAATCAATAGTTGATAATAACATGCTTAAATGGCCATCTATAACATGAGGCTCCTCATGTCAGGACTATATATTTTGCTTATCTCAGTTCATAATTAACATGTAACCTAAGAGCTGGGAAGGGAAGTGAAAAGATGCGGTCGGTTCATAGTCCATACCAATAAAAGAAAGCAACTGCAGTTTCTCTCAGCTCTTATCCACTACGAACCTCAAATCATATATCTGAATCTTGTTTCCCTATTTCTGCAGAATGCCGATTATACAAAAAAAAGTAAGAAAGCACGCAAATAAGTGCATATAGTAATCATACTACAGGAAAATAAGATTCCACACTAATAGATCTTAGGTGTAGGAATAGCTTGAATGCATAGTATAAACATCAAGTGTACGATCTCACCAGGAGAAACCAAAACTCCACTGGGAATCTAAGATTCTCAAGTACAAAAAGAATACATACCATCCCCGTCGTGGTCACATAGAATGAATATCTGCTTCAAAACCCTCACACCACGGATGGTAGAAGACCTTCTGCACTTGTGATTCCTAAACAATCTGTTATAGTAAACCTACTCTACTCGAGCATAGTATCTAGAACTCTAACGAACAATCAAAATTACAAAAAATATGCACTGTTGGAATATTACGTGAGGCTGAGCAACTGTTAGAACAATCAACAAATTGACATAATAAAGTGTTACGAATATAAATTGATACAATAGGGGTCTTTTTGATCTCAGTCTGGCGGAACGCATAGCACTGAAATTTCAATGCAGGTCACAATCCCATGGAACGATTGGATGATGGGTGCCATCGTCTTCTCAAGGATGTTCTGTTGGTCGTCCCTCAGGTCTGGCTTGCACACCAATCACAGGCGCCTTCAACTGTAATAAAAGAATCATTGGACAGCAGAGATGAAGACCGACAACCCTGGGAATCACCAACCATGCCCGGACCAAACCTGCGACAACCACAAACAACCATGACGACGGGATCAATACCGGCGCAAACACCAAATCAATCTGCGAAAGAAACAGGGGCGGAGCTAGATCCAACCATTCTCCATTAAATAATACGTAAACACCATGGTTATATTGCTAATTGCTGGATCAAATTGCATGTCCTGATTCGAAGGCTTTGCCCAGGCTCATCAAAGGGCATCCTCACCTCTTCGAGAGACCACGCTGGCCCTTGGCAGGGATTGAGCGCTACAACCGGTTCATCAGCAGTTCAGCACGCACACGCACTGGATCTACCCCACCTCGCTCCACACCCGTCAGCTGCCACCGGTTCTGCCGCGCTGACGAGCGGCACCGAGGCGATCGGCGGGGGAACCTGGACGCGATCGGCATCAGGCCCTCAACGGGAACAGCGCCGGATCTGGGGGATTGGCGTCCTCCTGAAGGGGACCGTCGCCGGATCCCTCGTGCGAGGGCGGCGGCTCTGACGTGCGAGGGCGGTGGATCCTCAACGCGATCGGCTCCGTCTCCTGAAGTGGAGGGCGGCGGCGACCTGATCCAGGACCCGCGCCGGATTGTCGAGGTGTTCAGCACGGCGGCGAAGTGATGGAGGGCCGCGGCGACCTTGTCCAAGATCGACGCGGATGGAGGACGGCGAGTGAAGCAGGGCGGCGACCTCGACCAGGATGGAGGGCGGCGAGGATGGAGGGCAGCGACTGAAGCGCGGCGGCGCGGGGATGTAGGGCGGCCACGAAAGGAGGCCTCGCTCGAGAACAGGACTTGTCGCTGGTTAACCGTAGGTTTTTTTTGTCGTAGGTTAACCTTGGTACATCTTTTGAGGGTCGCATGTGGATAGGTGCGGGTTCGGGCCTTAGGAGGAAGTTTTTTCGGTTTGTGATGTTTTAGTCGGAGGTGGGAGGAGGTACCAAAATAAACCGTGGGAGGTGGGACTAAAAAAAACCTGGAAGCGAGACTACCAACTGCTCCTTTAGGAGTAGAGATGTTAAATGGTCATATGCATGATTCTGTAGTGCACTCACGTGGCAAAATACAAATGATGTGATAAATGTTTCCTCGATGGCTTGCTCACACCTACCACATGATTCTGTGTGGGAGTTCTATATATACCTTCTGCCCTAGGATAGCGAACCAAGTGAGTGGGATATGCATACCATTTTTTCTATCTCTTTATCAAGCATCAAATCATTTGATATATCAGAGAAAAATAAAAGTATCATGGTAACATTGGGAAATTCGTTTTGACTCTAGGGTCCAAATGATCTCACTATCTAGACGACTCACTTCCATAGAGATTCGTGTGAGTTTCTGTATTACCTCCCGTATTCACCATTTCCCTTCCTTTTTCAATAGTGCAAGGCCAACACATGGAAAATATTTAATGATTGTACTTCCGTTTAGCCACTGTTGGTACAGACGGATGGAACTGATTAGAGCAAGTGCTCCGTTTGGTCATGTACCATTGCGCTTCATTGTCAACCGCCCGCAACAGCCAAATCAATGCAGAGCATTCACACCGGCAGACCTGCTGTTCTCAGATGTTTACTAGCTCTGAACACAATCACAAGACAAAATTATCAGCATTCCTGCCACTTCATAGTCTAGAACAATGAAAAAGATTATGATAACATCAACATGGTGGAATGACATATAGAGCATTGGGAAACAATTCCCAGCATGCACTTAGTCTTATCTGGATTCAATATACTTTTAGCAATTTCCATATACTAAAATTCAGGAATCTCTTACAACACAAGCAACTTGGCAACCTTAACGACCCTCATGGTGTTAAATCACGGCCACTTATCCTCACCCAGATTATCTTGTAGCCCTCCCAGGACTGAGAGTTCTTCATGTTTCTGCACGCCTTCACTTTTCGCCGTAGTGGCACAGATTTCTTCCGGCCTAGCGACCACGCCGGTAAAATGGCGATGCAGTGGTAACACGTCGACGGTTGCTTTCGGCGTCATCTCGCAGCACATTTTCTCCTCCTCCATTTGGCTAGACATCACCAAGGATCACCAATTTGTTCCCAAAAGTACTATCTATATTGACTATATATCTATATTGGCTCCTGATATTGAAAATAGAGTGTTGTGGGTGGTTCCAGCTACGATTGTCCTCTTAGATATTCACATCGAAAAGCTTTTCTGAATTCCAGATCCCATCTTCGAGGGCTGTAGTTGGTCAATCTCAAGACCGGATAGTTCCAAAGGTTAACGCTATCCTTTCACACTGCCTACATACATTTTTCATGGTGTGCCAACATATCTAAAGGTTGCACAATATTTTGCAGGACTGACAACTTCGCTCTATTATTTGGATGTCAAAACGTGTGATATAATGCTCTCATTGGAACGGTCTTCATGTAGCTCCTTTTTTGTGACTTGTATTTACACTAGGCACGTGAACTTGAAAGGGTAGGGCATACACGACGATGCAAATTGCCTGCAAATGAGTCTCAAAATAGAGGAGAGCAATATTGATTTTCTTACAACCCATTCATTAAATGGAAAGTCCCTATGTATACGCTTCAAGAAAAATTAGCTGCACAACAGGCAATCATCTTAACATTTGTGTTCTCAAATGCAAAAGACACTTTTCTTAAACGGGAAAATTCCCTCTAGCTCTCACCTAAGAAAAAATATATGCAATGTGCATGCTATAGCAGGATTGTGCCTCTGCAACATTAGAATTCACGACAATAGACAAAAGTGCTTCACAACATTTTATCACACTCCGTTTACTTCAAGACCTCATTCTCAAGAGGCATCGATCAATTGCTAGACAACATGCAAGTCATTCTGGTCTCATTCTGCCGAAAAAGGTCTCGCCCCACTTTATATATAAAGCACGATCACAGCAATCCTGTACAAACACACGCCACCACAACACATGCACACACCCAAGGCAAGACATATAGGCGCTGATCGCGGCAACACACTAGTAGAAAAAGGGGCAATGGTCCAGGCCGGGTCAGCCCATTAGTCCCGGTTCAGTCCAGAACCGGGACCAATGGTGGCATTGGACCCAGTCCGTGAGCCCCGGGGGCCGGCCGGGCCACGTGGGCCATTGGTCCCGGTTCGTCTGGACCTATTGGTCCCGGTTGGTGGGACGAACCGGGACCAATGGGCCTCCCTCCTGGCCCACCACCATTGGTCCTGGTTGGCGGCTTGAACCTGGACCAAAGGCAGACCATTAGTCCCGGTTCGTGCCTCTAACCGGGACTAAAGGGTTGGTCCTTGTTGCGGTCAGAGTTTAGTCCCACCTCGCCAACCGAAGGGCGCTCACACCCGTTTATAAGCTCCTCCCTCTCTGCCTTGTTGAGCTGCTCTCAAAGTGAAAATAGATGCCCTTATACAGGAAATCTGACCTAAATTCATATTGAATTTCTCTGAAGTTAGTAGAAATTTATTATGAATTTAGGTTGAATTTTCTCTATAAGCGCATCTATGCTCATTTCTGAGTAGTTTTTTATATAGTTTTTTTCTTTTCTGCTATATTTATTTTTTATTTATTTCTGAGTTGTAATAAGTTATTAAAAATAAAAAAGATTTTAGTAAAGTTAATCACAACTATTTGTTCTTCTAATTATTTCTGAGTAGTTTTTTATATAGTTTTTTTTTCTTTTCTGCTATATTTATTTTTTTCTATTTAATTCTGTGTGGTAATAAGTCATTAAAAATAAAAAAGAGGCGCAATGCTAGTTAATTCGCTTCAAGCCTTTCGAATAGTGTAAAATGCACTGCACATAGCTCCGTGCAGTCTACCCTATTCCTCAAGGCTTGAAGCGAACCAACGTGCAGGTGAGCATTGAGCATCTTCTTCATCGTCTCTGGACTCAGGGCTTATAAACAGCTGCGAGTGCCTCTCGCTTGGCGAGGTGGGACTAAAAAGGGGGCAATGGTTCAGGCCGGCCGGGTCAGCCCATTAGTCCCGGTTCAATCCAGAACCGGGACCAATGGGGGCATTGGTCCCGGTTCGTGAGCCCCAGGGGCCGGCCGGGCCACGTGGGCCATTGGTCCCGGTTCGTTTGGACCTTTTGGTCCCGGTTGGTGGGACGAACCGGGACCAATGGGCCTTGGTCCTGGCCGACCACCATTGGCCCCGGTTGGTGGGACGAACCGGGACCAAAGGCAGCCCATTATGGTTCGGCCCTCGTGATACCATGCGAACTTTCAACTTTCAACTTTTCCAGAGTTCATTTGAAATGCTGTAATGCACAAAACAAAAGAAAATAAATAATGCAGAAAACAAAAAAAAAACTGGAAAACAAATAAAATAAATAAAGCAAAAAGAAAACAAAAAAGTGTATTCAAATTTGAAAACTAATGGCACTAAAAGAAAGTTTAT